>NW_009953987.1:528142-571287 GCF_000747805.2 Chaetura pelagica
AGAGGGCCTGGCCTGAAGCTGCTCCAGGGGAGGGTTAGGCTGGATATCAGGAAGCACTTCCCCATGGAAAGGGTGATCAGACCTGCCCAGGGCAGAAAAGGTGGAGGCACCGTCCCTGGAGGTGCTCAGGGAAAGGCTGGAGGTGGCACTTGGTGCCCTGGACTGGAGATGTGGGGGTGTTGGTCATAGGCTGGGCTTGGTGGTCTGAAAGGTCTTTTCCAGCCTTGGTGACTCTGGGATTCTGGGATGCTGGAGATCCCAGGAAAGGCAGGGTCAGACAGGAAAAGGGAGAAATCCCTGGAAAGGCAGGGTCTGGCAGAAAGGGGGGGAAATCCCTGGAAAGGCAGGGTGCAGCAGAGAAAGGGGGAAATCCCTGGAAAGGCAGGGTGCAGCAGAGAAAGGGGGAAATCCCTGGAAAGGCAGGGTGCAGCAGGAAAAGGGGGAAATCCCTGGAAAGGCAGGGTCTGGCAGAAAGGGGGGGAAATCCCTGGAAAGGCAGGGTCTGGCAGAAAGGGGGGGAAATCCCTGGAAAAGCAGGGTGCAGCAGAGAAAGGGAGAAATCCCTGGAAAGCAGCCTCGGTGACTGTGATTCCAAGTACTGGGTGCTCTCCTGCCTCCCTCCCGCCCCGTTAATCAGCAGGAGCAGCACGTCTGATTTCCCTCTTGCTAGTCCTAGCATTTCAGTTTTTTAATAACAGTGAGAACCAGTGATGCCCAACCTCTCATCAGTGCCCATCCATGTAGCTGATCAGCCAATAAACAGCAGCCTCATGGCCAGGACCCTGCTGTCCCCAGACACCATCTCTGTCGTGCCCCTCTCCACCGTCTGCCCTCCTTCCCCAGCTCCACGTTGCTCTCCAGCAACAGCCACAGAACGCACAAGTGATTCAGCACAAACCCACTCTTCTGCTCATGGATATATCCTTTTTTTTTTGTCCCTAACCCCAGTAGCAGGCATGAGGGTTGCTCCAAAACACCAGCTGGCAAGGTGCGAGGTGCTGTCTGGCGGCTGAGGGCTCCTGCTTGTACCTCGGCGAGGAAATGCTGCATAAAACTCCAACCAGTCTTGCAAGCACCTTGTTTATATTCCCTTCGTGTTCCCTCCTGAGCGCAGAAACCCGCGTTCGCGCCAGCATCAATTGCCTAATATAATTAGAGCTCCTGGCTCTTTGGTGGGTGATAAAGAAAAAAATAAAAAGGCAAAGAAAAAGCCTAATTAATGAAAAGCTTGCAGGGTGGCACAGGCCCGTTGAATCTGCCTCCTCGCTCCCTTCAGAAGCGTGGTGGTGGCCCACGCAGCTTTGGGTGCAGGGCAACGAGGCATTCACCCCCCTGGCAGCACATTCTTGCAGGCTTTGAAACTGCTGTGCTGGCCCTTTGTGCAGCCCAGGCCCAGAAGGAGCTTTGCAGGAGAAATCTGAAGAATTTAGATGGAGTGACTGACCTGGAGTACAGTCTCTCTGATGGTTTGTTCCCCCCAACGCGGCCACGCAGACACAATGAATTATTTTCTTCCTTCTGGGAAGTCAATGAACTGTTACAAAAGTTACTCAGTGCTCCAGCATTTACAGTAATTTCACTGTGATATTCCCAGTGAAATATTGCTGTTTACGCCTGTGTAATAAGAATGGAAAGAAAATACCCTTTTCTTAACAAGACATGGATGCAAATCCTATTTAGGATGGGTTTCGTGTTTGTAGCGCTGGGAGGTTTGGTGGTGATGAAAATCGTGTGTGTAGTTGGTTGCTTTATGTGCTGGGAGTCGTGGATGACTGGGATTATGTTCTTCCAATTTAGCAAGGTTATCCATGCAGCAAGTGGAGAGAGGCGAGTCAGAGCACAACCCCAACTCCCAGGTCTCATG
The DNA here is from genome assembly GCF_000747805.2 of Chaetura pelagica. Taxonomy (NCBI): domain Eukaryota; kingdom Metazoa; phylum Chordata; class Aves; order Apodiformes; family Apodidae; genus Chaetura; species Chaetura pelagica. The sequence continues at coordinate 530,007 of NW_009953987.1, forward strand.
AATTTAACAAGGAAGGATGGTCTGAATCTGACCCTTCCACTCTGAAAAGACAATCCTTGCTGAACAGCGTCTGCAATTAACGTTCTCCATTATTCTCTTCAAACTTTACATATTAGAAACAGAGCAAACTGCTGTATCAGTGTGATACTGGAGCTTTTCTTTGAGAAGCTGTTGGATTTAGTTGTAATTTTTTCTGCTCTTAGAAAAGAAGGTGAGAGGGTGTAAATTACACTTAACAATTGGGACTTTTTTTACTGCACAGTAATGTAAAGGTGCCTGAGGGAGCCTGGGATTCATGGAAATCTGATTCAGCAGCCTTCTTAATTAGCTCCTAAACGCTCATGTTGTCTGTGCAAAAGGAAGGGGAGTCACTTCAGCTGTCAGGGTGAATCTTGGTAACCCCTGTGGGAAGTCCCTGGGACTCCTTGCATTGATGGCATGTTGTGTCTCTGTGTGCAGGCAACAGGACCAGCTGCTCAGTCAGCAAGGAGAGTGGTCATCACTGGTGTTCCAGATGGCCTTCTGCCTGATGATGTCATGGCTGACATACTGATCATTCATTTCCAAAAGTCGAAGAATAATGGGGGAGATGTGGAAGAAGTAACCTACCCAACAAAGAGGAAAGGAGTTGCATACGTAACTTTTGAAGATCAAGAAGGTATTTAGGTTAATACACTACAGTAAGTGCACCCATCCCCTGAAGAGTTGTCCCTACAGTGCTAACCCTAAAGCAAATTATTTTAAGTTGTTTACTGGTATTAGGGTTTTAGAGAACTGGGACATTTAATATCCCTATTTTAGTCATTCAAATCTTCAGGATTTGGTTTCTGTTCAGTGGAGACATGACACTGAACAGGCTTTGTGCAAAGCATTTGCTGTGGGTTTTTTAGGAACAAACTTGTACCATTTTGAGAATAAATCTCTGCCAACTAATGTTCTAAGAAGACAGGCTTTTGTCCCTCTCTCAACAATTTTGACTAATACATGAAATATTGGGCAAGAATCCTGAGTTGCTTGCCATCAGACTGACAACAGCCCATTATCTCACTGTGCAAAGAACGAATCTGGCTTTCTCTTCAGTTGTAGAGCGTGTTCTCGGGAAGGATGAACATCGACTAGAAGACAGGAGGTTGTCCAGATACTACCCACTGAAAGTGACCCGTTACTGTGAGAACGTAAGCTCATTCATAATTAATCTAGTTCTACTGGCATTGCTGTGTTAACCATTACTTACCTTCTCTCATCTGAAATTCTAGGTCTTCGGCTCTGTCACATCTGTCCTCAATCTGTCTGTTTTCAAAGATCAGTTTGTTTTGGAAGAGCTGCTACAAGAACTTCAGAAGAAGAGCACAGCGTTGAGCTTTGGCCCTCTGCAGCCCAATGGGCATATTTCTGTTCAGGGGTCGTTTCCAGCCATGAAATTGCTAAGAGACTTTCTCTTGCTAAAAGCAAAATCCCTTTCAGAGAAGGAGAAAGGAAAAGAAAGAAAGTCCCAGCAGAGTCCAAGGAGGAGGCTACAGCAACACAGACGTACCAGGGAGGCAAGTCAATTTGTTCAGGGTGCAGATGGGGAAAAACAAATGGTGGTTCTTGACACGGATACATACTACTACATGAAGCACTTCTTTCCCAAGACCTTCCCAGTGAATGATGATGTTGCAATTTCTGCCTCTGCTGATGGTGATATAACTACAGTTTACATCAAGAGTGCTGGGAGCAGGTCTGATCCTAGACAGGTATTAAGAGTCAAAGAGAATATTGAAAATCAGTCTGTAAAACTCCATAATGATTTACGTAAAGAAAGGATCTGCTATGAGAGGCACACCAGGGAGGAAAAGGAGAGATACAAACGGGTGTGTACAAGTCTAAAATCCCATCACCCTTCTGTTCTGACCATTCCCTATGACACTCACATTGATGTTATAGGAACTTCTTCGGAGGTTTTTAAATTTACAAAGGAGGTGAGCAGTAAGATCCACAACATGTTTCAAACCAGGTAGAAAGTTAGTGCTCATGCTTTTTGCACCCTGTGCTCCTCACGCAGACTGTACTGGTGCAGCCTGGGCACCTCTGTGTCACTGCAGAGCTGTTGTGTTTCTCCCAGCTGGAAAGTCTGCACATGAGAGCGAACAAGCCCGTTACCCCCAAATGCCCAGTTAAGTTCAGAACAGGAAACAAACGATCTTTCTGTTTCTCGTGAGCTGAGAGACCCAAGAAGTTTGGCCTCCTCTGTCCAGATACATCCACCTTTTTGCTTTTGTGAGCTGTGTTCTGTGCACTTGCACACTCATTCTCTCTTGCTGTCGGGGAGCACATGAGGAGAGAAGAGTTTTTTAAAGAGTTCTTAGAGACATAAGAAGTCAGACTGACAAAGCAGAGTGAGCCAGTGTGATATGAGGTACTGCACCAAAGTTGTTTCTTTGATCTTCAAGGTCCCATCCAACCAGGATGATTCTATGATTCTGTGACTTGTGCAAGGTTAGGTGACCACCGAGAACCGGAACAGTGGCCTTTTTCTGTTGCCTGTATCTGCAAAAGGCAGATCCCATCATTGAGATGTGTGAAGATCATAAAGCTTTGACACTTGAGGGGTTGAAATCCTTATTAAATTTACAGGCTTGTCATGTTCTGAGAAGGTATCAGAATGTAGCAGTGGAAGTTCTTGACAGTAGAAAATAAGTGAGTTTTTAATCTTAGGAGCAATAATGTGTTTTTTTTCTTGCTGCAATTACATCTGCAACATCCCTTGACAGCATGTAATTCAGACATGAAAGTATATCCCAAGTTTTGATGGGAAGATGTTGAATCGGATTCTTTTTATGCAAATCCATTTCTATATCCATGACAAGGGTCCAAATGCCCATCATAATTTAGGCTTTTTATAAACCAATTTAGAAAAGAACTTTTATTTTGTAATATTTTTTTTTTGGTGAAAGCACACAGAGTGCAGAAAAAAAAGTTGTCAAGTTTTCATGCCATTAAAGAAATCAGTTACAGAAAATACTGTGTCCATGTTCCTTAAGCCAATCCCCAGACTTTTGGGTGGAAGCCCAAACCTGAAGCCTAAGAAATGCTTTAGGCACATCCTTGTCATGGCTGGTTATCCATTGCAGTCCTGGCAGTGAAAGATGAGGTTGTTGAAGTGGTGCTGGTGCTGTGTATTAAAATACCCTGTCAAAGTGGGGTGATGATGAGCTGAAGTACTTTGCTGGATGGGAGGTGGGGGGAATAATGCTTAAAGGCTTCTTGTCTTTCCCTGTAGCCAGGAGGTTCACCAAGGGGGTGGGAGATGGGGCTGAGGAGGGGTGTGTCCATAGCTGGGTGCTGGAAGAACCCTCCCCATGCTCTGGGTTCTGCCCACGGAGCCCATGCAAAAATGGGAAGTTTTTCAGCCTTGTAAAAAAGAAGATCCTCTCTGAAGGGTAATCCTGTCATGAAATTAGTGGTCTTGTGTCTGCATTGGTCTGGTCTTCCCTTTTTTCCAAAGAGCCTTGGGGTTTTTTTTCTGATTCATAGCATTAGTACTTCCTGGTCACTTCAGGAAATCTTGAGGGCTGGGCTGGTACAGCAGTGGTACTGGTGTTGGCTTGAATCCTGACTGGTTATTACTGGCTGAGTGTTGCTTTTTGAGACCAGTTTGACAACAGAGCAGTTTACAGCACCCTGTACAGGTGTCATTCAGGTCTCACTGCCTGGCACGCACGTCCTTTTTCCTGAAAGGTTTGACAGATGGACTGAAAGAATCTTGAAAACACCACGGTTGGGTAAAATGGGTTTTGTTGAATCCTCCTTGAGTTGTAACAGCTCCTCCTGTGCCCTTTTGCCACCAGGTCTCTGGCAATGCTGGGCTGCAGAGGGCTGGGGCTGCTCCTCACCCACCAGCCAGCACTGGCTCATTGTTTCTCCCATCTGCTGCCTCTGCTCTCACACCCAGGATGTCATTTCTTTAGACAAAAGGAGCTTTGCCTTGGTTGTTTTGTGTTCATCGAGTGCCTAGTAAATAGAGATCTGGATCCAGGGTGGGTTAGTAAACAGTAGCTATTGTTACTCTCCAGGCTGTCCCAGACTTCATTAGTCATGTCAGACTTGCAGCAACCTTGGCCAGGATCACCCTGTCTTTGTCACCTTTGCTGGTTCTTTGTAGCTGTGCAAGGGCAGGACAGCACAGGGTCTTTCCTACTGAGAGTAGAGAGGCCTTTGACTGAATTACTCTTTAAATTTTACGCTGCAGAGGAACCTGCTTTCTGCAGCAGCAAAAACTAAAGCTGTGATCCACCAGGGCAGACTGGTGTTTGCTGTGAAATCCAAACAGCATTTCAGGGGAATAACATCATTTGTTCCTTCCTTCACCATGCAGATTCCATAGAGAGCAATAGATGTCTAGCAAAAACCAAAAAAAACCAGAGTCACATTTTGTCATTACCATGAATACTTAAATAACAAAACAAATCAGTACTAGGGCTGGTAAGAGCCTCTCCAGCTCTCATCCTCACAGTTATTTTCATGGCAAGTGAAACACACTCCACTTGACAAAGGTTTTTCGTATTTCTGCACGTTGGAAAACACCTGGGGAAACATGCCAGACTCTTGATGGGTATATAATCCTTAACTAACTGCAGAAACAAAACCAAGGACCTGATGTAAATCACCTTCTGGCAAGACAATGGGGCAGAAGGAACGTACAGACCTAAAGCCAGGTAGTAGAAACTTGAGCAGGCCAGTTGCCCAAGCAGCTTGGCTGTACTGCATGAACCAGCTCAAAACGTGCCCTTTAGGTGAGCTTGACTGGTTCAAGTGTGAAAATCACACCTCCAGAAGTTCAGGTACACAGCTCTGCTTGGAGGCCCCCCCTCCCCGAGCCTGTGCAATAATAGACACAGTACCTTTAAATGAAGATGAGGGTACCCTACAGCAATCAGCTGCAATGAAGGGATTTGTTAAGCCGTGTAAAACCCCAGCCCTTTTCTGCACATATCTGCTCTTAAGTTGCTGAAACCTCGACTCTGTGTGTTACTGGCTTCCCACACCAGGTAAACCAACCCCATTTTGGAACAGCAGTGACAGATGTTACTCCAGGATGTGAACCTGTGGTGCTGACCCAGGTTTGCACTTCTAATTTGAATAGAGAATTTGCTTATGGGGACCTCGACAAAACATTTGCTGTTACTGCCCTATCCACACTTGCTGCCCTTCACCAGAAGGGAATACATGACAGTTCATGTAAAAAAATACAAAGCCTGATTTTGACCTAAGACACAACACGAAGCCTAAAATATAAAAAATAATGTTTTAAAAAGAGGTGACAAATGGGACTTGAATCCGAGACCAGTTTCTGGCAGCGCTGCGGTCGGTGGGGTGAGCACCATTTTCTGTCTCCTGAAATCCTGGGGGTTTGAGAGACAATTCAACATCCCTTAGCAGGAAAACAATATACAGTTCAGAGGCAAAAGCAATCTCCTTGATAACCAGAGGGGATGGGGGAGGAGGTGGCTGGAAGAAGAATGATTTACTGGAGTCCTTTCACCGTCACTGACACAAATCTGGCTGGCAAAGGCAGGACAAAGCCTCCTCCACTCCCCATTGCACCTGTGCATCTAATTCTGCAAGGGAAAAGATGCATCCCAGTCCTGCAGAAAAGAGGTTGTTCCACTAGGAAAAAAAAGCCCTTCCTGCAGATTTAATTGTTGTCTTCAGAGCTGCCTCTGCCACCTTTGATTGCGTGGGGAATTCCTTTCTGCACTTGTTAAAAAACAAAAAGCAGATGCTGCAAAAACCCCATCACATCTCCTGAAATATGGCAATACCAGATATGTTTTCTAAGGAAGAAGTACTTGCTACTTTTTGGAGCCATGTCTTGCTTGAAAAAAATGTAGGAAAAATTGGTGGTGTTGCTAGCAAATAACAACTTTTAGGCTTAGGTCTTCATCTGGCCACACTGGAGACTCAGAAACATAAAACCCAGATGAACACAGAGAACAGCCGGCAGCTGAGGGTGAGCTCAGGGTGGTGGGTGAGTCAGTCAGTCCCTGCAGCCCTCTGGGGTCGGATGGGGACCTAGTCCCACCAGGAGAGAGGGGATGAACTTAGCAGCCTGTGTCTGGAGGAGCTGAGGCTCTGCTTGGCTCTGCTTGGGCTCTCAGGAGGCTCCTGTAAACAAACACACACTTTGCTGGTGTGTTGCAGATCTTGTGCAAGAGCACAGCAGCTGCAGAGCAGGGCCAGGCTAATGCTGGGGAAATTCCTTCTCCATTGCACAACAGTTCTGTGGTGACTTCTTCCCTTGCACTTGGTGTGGCTGGTGGGTGTTACTGGAGACACGGCTTCTAGCCAATTTAATTCAAAAGAACTGATTTCTTGTCCTTTGGGCTTCTGCCCTTCAAGCTGCTCCAGTTACTGATGAAAGGGCCTTTTCTATCCCTCTCTCTTAAACTAAGAGCGCAGTAAATCACATGTAGATACTTCCAGCCATTTCCTCCTACCAATAGAGGATGGAAGTCTTCCCTGATTCCTGCAGCAGGCTGCCTGAAGGTAGCCAGACAACTTGGCTAGGAGAAAATCACTGATTAATTTTAGTTACTATTAAAAAAAAAATCCAAAACAACAACCAGCCAAAAACCCACAAACAACCAACCACCACCAAACCAAAACCCCCCAGAAAAATCAAGTCAAAACTGCACAACCCTTCAGAACTGACAGAGCACTGCCTGGTTGTACTTTGCTCTAGAGAATTGCAGAACATCTGCTGGAAAACAAGCCCCTTTTCCTGCTTCACCTAACACAGCTTTCCTTTGTCTCCTGACACCCATTCACGACCTTTAAAGAAACCTAAAAGTAAGTCGGTGCAGGAGAAATGCTGCCTCTCATGGCAGCAGCCAGTGCTGCTGGAGCGGGGAGTTAAAGCCGTTTTCCAGGTGGATTTCCCCACTCATTACCTTTGTAACAGGAGCAGAAGGGATCACGACCAGCAACACGCAGTACTTGTCAAAAAAAAAACCCCACAACAAACCGCTACACCTGTGTAAAATACAGGACAAACAAGGTTCTATTATCTTTGTATTGAGGAAATAAATTCATACTCCTGAAAAAGGAGGAAGCACGTTGTGATACCTATAGGCACCAGTGTCACTGGCTGGTCAGAAGATGGGTGGATGTTCTCCAAGGTAGAAGCCATGGCTGATGGTCACAGCTCATCCCCAACCCAGATGTAAGTGGCAGGCTGCACACCCCCTGTTCCCCAACCGTGCTCCAGGGTATTTCCTGGAGAGCTCAAGGGTACCAGAACATGATGGTTCATATCAGGTCAGATCTTGACTGGCAGCTACTGATGTGGGCTGCTCCTCGGGCTGCACAAGAGGAGATGAGCAGGGACCAGCGGGTGACACCAGCCGGACTGTGTCCCATCCAGCTTCTCCTGCCATAAACACGGGGAGCACAAGAGGGAGCCAGATGCTTTGGAGCTGAAATCCCCAAGTCTCCACGAGGGTCCTGCCTGGCTGGAAGGAGGTGATGCCAGAAGCGGGTCCTGCTCTGTCCCTTAGCTCAGGTCAGGTCAGGTTTACCTGCAGCAGATGTTGGGAGTGGCCCCATCACTCTGTCACGGCTCAGATGAGGTGCTCCCACATCACCTTCTGTCAGGGTTATTGAAAAACGGGTGAGGAAATGGAGAACATGGTGATTTCACACAGAAATGACAGGTCACCGAGATGACCAGAAGCCCCAGCACTGCTGTGGTTAATCCCTTGTTAAACGTTTTTACCACCCCAGCCCACAGAGCCCTAGGCCACCACGTGGCACCACACAGGGCAGATCACCTTGGTGCACACATGAGCTGTGGGGGAAGACACCCTGTTCCACCCTAACCTGGGGTTACCAGAAGGAAGGGTGGGCAGAAGCCAGCAGTTCTGCTCTCTGGGGTGATGCTCCCCATTAGCCCCCATCCCTCAGAGGTGAGGACCTGCTGTGCTCAGACCCCAGCTTCCCTGCACGTCCTTCAAGCTCCTGGCTTCCTCCAGATCCCACCAGGACACTGGCTTTGGAGGAGACTCCACCACAGCAGCCAGGAATTTAACCCTTCCTGCACATCAGAACAGCCCATCCCATCTCCTCTTGGTGTGGCTGGCGTGGGAGCCAGTGAGCAGTGCTGGGACATGCCCACGGGCCTGACTTTCAGCTGAGACACTTCAGAAACACAACAAAAGAACCCTCAAACCCTTCCATTCTGGCACACACTCTGGCAAACCTTTCCTAGCCTTGTAATAAAAGCAACATCTCTCCTTGGCGTTGCAAAGAGGCACGTCCTGCCTGGCCTGCCCGTGGGGACCTACACTGCAGAAAATCACCTTCTTTTAACCATCACCTGGGTCCTCCTGTTTGGTAGCAGAGCACCCTTGTGCAGACACAGCCAGACCTGAACCACTGGGCAGTGAACACCAGCGAGGGAGCTGTGTGTCCCCCTCCCAGTGCTGTGAAGGGATCTGCCCATTTCCTTCAGGCATCTTCCCAAGTAAACTCATCGAGAGGCTTAAACATCTGCACAGCTGCCAAAGCAGCTGAGAGAGGGAAGGACTCAGCAGGCTCATTAATGCCCTGCACTGACAGGCCCGGAGGGGCTGCTGGTTTATTTACATCGGGTATAGACTAGGCTCTAGGGATGTTATTTACCTAGAGAAGAGATGCTCCTTCTTGGGGGGGGGATGTCATTTAGATGCAGAAAGGACAGGAGCTGGGAGCACAGTCTGACATAGACACGGTTTTACCTGTGCTTCTGAGAACACAGCTAAAACATGGTCATCAATGCTGTTGTCAGGAGCAGCTGGAGTGTTTTTCCCACACGTTGGAGTTCAGCTACAGCAGCTTCCCCACCAGCAGCAGAGCCCCCAGCCAGGGTGAATTGGCTACAGAGGAAAGAAACAGAGAAGAGAGTTTCATTAAGAAAGATAACACCAAGAGAAACCACAGAATAAAGGCATTTTTAAGAACTGCAGTTATCAACCCTCCCCCCAAACTCTCCTGAAGTCAAAACCAAAAATATCTGCATTAATCTAGTTGTTGGCTGGGGGCTCCTTGCAGGGTTACCCCCCATCACTGCTCCCCAACGTGCCTAACCCTGCTCCTCCCAGGTTACCCCAGCACATCCCAGCCTGCCCACACCACCCACCTCCCTTCCATCCCTCTCCCCAGCCAACCAGCTCCGGTCTTCACCACCCCAGAGTCCTCCTCCCAGCCTCCAAGAGAGCTGAGGATTAACTGAAACCAGCTGCTTGGCTCCCTCCCCTCCTTCCCACACCACTTTGCATTCCTCTCCAAGCACACACCATTCCCCCGAGCTGTGCTTGGCTTTGGGATGCTGCAGAAAGGGGCCCACCTTCTCACCACCCCCTCCTCCTGGGCTGGAGCTGGTGGGTACCAGACCCTCCCTGTGTGCAGCATCACCAGCTGCAGAAGGTACTTAAAAATCTTGCCTGTTTGGGGGGAGGTTTGTGTGACATTTTGAGCTTTTTTTTTTGTGTTCTGGTCTCAGGTTTTTGAGGTGACCTTGAAGAGCCTCCAGACGTGCAGTCCTGGCACAGGATCTGCACATTGAATGCCTAATAAAATAGGAGCATGATGTTTATCTTACCAGGGCTTAAGTATTAAGTGAGAGCAGTCACTGAAACTCACTTGATAGTTGTTGGGGATAGCTGGGGACAGCTGGACTCCTCTGAAGGATGGGTGATCCTGACCTGGAACAGATGATGATGGGCAGTGCTCTAGAGGTACCATCCACAGCCTGCCCTGCTGTACAGACTGACTAGATGAACAGCATAGATGACAAATTTTAGATACTTCTGGATTATTGCTGCTTATCAAGGGCATGTAGTGAGAGGACAATGGGGAATGGCTTTAAACTGGGAGTGGGGAGATTTAGGTGAGACATGAGGAGGAAACTCTTTGCTGTGAGGGTGGTGAGAGCCTGGCCCAGGTTGCCCAGGGAAGCTGTGGCTGCCCCATCCCTGGCAGTGTTGAAGGGCAGGTTGGATGGGGCTTGGAGCAGCCTGGGCTGGTGGGAGGTGTCCCTGCCCATGCAGGGTGTTGGACCTGGATGATCTTTAAGGTTCCTTCCAACCCAAACCAGTCTGGGATTCTATGATTCTGTGAAATACCTGAGTCACAGCACAAAAGAGTTAAGCAAGCTCTGTGCTTCCCAGGGGACAGCCCATTGCAACTTGTGAACACTTGCTGTCTCTTTCCAGGTGGTAATTACACCAGCTTCCCCCCCCAAGTCAGGATGACATCAAGGGGCTGACAATTTCCTGGAGAAAGCAGCTGTGTTTCCTCTAATGAGCCTCAAGATCAGCAAAATGGGATCCCTGAGCACAGTTGCAGCAGCAGCTCTGGCATCTGAGACCCCAGGACCCTTTGATAATTCTGCCTGGAATTTCTTAGAGGTCTTTGTTTCTCCTTCTGTTATGATGCCAAATTGCAAACGTCTGCTCCACGTGCTGTGAATTCTTTCCTTCCAAGTGTTTACTGTGAGCTGCCCCTGATGCTGCTGGGTTAGGGTGACACATGAAATGGGCTCTGGCAGGAGAGGGCAAATTTTGGGCAAGTTCACCAAAGCAGCAAAGGGAAAAGCACAGGACAATGTGTTTGGGAGGTTCTGGAAGAACCACATTTTTGCATCATGCAGTTCAATGAAACAGATCGTTATTCTTTATTTATTTATTTTATTTTTTCACAGGATGAATTAATTTTTTGCAGGTCTGGAGGAGGCCTGGGAGTTTGAGAAATGATTTCATTCCCTTCACGTGGCATATGCACAGTTTCACCAGATTACTTTGCAAATAACTGGTGCTCTTTAATGGGGAAGCTGGGCAAAATAAAGCAGAATTGTCAAATATTGCTCCTAAGTGGCCTTTGCAGAGCTCAAGGCTGGTACCAGCTGAAAGTGAACAGCTCAAGTGAGGATGTTTGTTCATCTCAAAGGCTGAATGGGTGAGCAGGTATTTGTGGTCCTGCCACTGGGCTACATCAACCTGGCTTGCATGTCCACAAGTAACATTGCTAGTGGGTGCTTGATGGCTCCTGCTCTGCACTGAAGTGGAATTTGAGCTGTTGTGAGCACAGGCATTGGATATCAGCATGGCTGAAGCATGGGGACAGCAGTTCAGAAGCAGAAGTGCCTCCTGCCTGGCTCTAGACCAAGGTCAGCCCAAGTTTACCACCACCTTGGAAGGAGCTGGGACTCTGCTTCCCCACTGCCTGCACGCTGGAGGAGCCAAACCTCCTTGGAGATGTGGCCCCAAACTGCCTGTCTGTGGCAGGTCAGGAAAGGCAGAGGCAGGAAATAATTCTCCAGATATGAACATATTTCCATAGACTGCCCAAGGGAGGGCTCTTTTCTTCTGGACAAGGCTCAGCCCCAGCTGGAGAGACCAGCCCTGCTTTTGGCCCCCTTGGGAGAGCATGGCTGGGAACAGTTGCCCTCATGGTGTGAAAAATGAGTTAAATTCTCACCATCCAGACAGAAGCCTTCAATCTCCAGGGCCATCAGTCTGTGCCCCTGACAGAGATGGAATGAAAGGCAAAACATAATTACTTGCATATTATTCCACCTGACATCTTAACTATTAAGACATCTATCTCATCTGAAATCATTCACAGGAGGGTGTTTGTGGCACCTCAGGTTCAGGAAATGTTGAGTAGATGAAGAAATAATGTTCTTCTCTTCATTTGGGCTCCTGGTGTATTATGATTTGGTTTTCCTCAGATGCTGCAGCCTCATGCTATGTAGGAAGTTTTGGTCTCACCTGCCATGGACTTTATGCTATTTCTGCTGGTCCCTGGAGACATTTTTCCACGGTAATCCAGAGCATTAACATGAACTTGGAGGCAATGCATCCATTTTTTTAATGTTCTTTTTTAAAACTAAGCACTATGTAAAATGAGTATAAATATCGTGTGTTTTCATAACTGTCAAAGTGTTGTAATTTCTTTATTATTTTATGGGTTGAAAAGTGGAGGCAAAGAGGGCAAACGCCTGCCTGAGGCTACACATTCAACAGCAGAGTAAAAATTGACAATAACACACTAAGCTCAGGCCAGAGAAATATTAACACTTTGTTGGCCTTGAGCATCCAGGAAGTCTAGGACAAAAGGCCCCACACCATGTTTATATCCCCAAAGCCCTCCAAGCTGAGCTTGCTGCTTTTGGAAGGGCCATATTTCCAGCCCTTTAACTGACAGGCAGATTAAAAAGCCTGAAAGTGAATTTTTTGTAAAAAAAATAATAATTAAAAAATGTAAATTTGTGAGGTTACTAACTGCTGAATTTGCAGGAATCCAAGTTGGTGCCTTGAGAAAAAGAGCAGAGGCTGAGTTGTGGCTCACGAGGGTGTTGTGAGAGCCAGAAAGCTGTTGTGCTGGGGTGGAAGCTGGATGAGGGGGAGCAGGGGGTATCTGGGGACAAAGTCACCCAAGTTCTGGGTTTGCTTGGTGACTTCTCCTGCTGGGGAGCCTGCCCCAGCACCCTGCCCAGGCTCAGCTCTCTGCCTTGGGCAGCTCACACAGCTGGGAAATACTGGGCCAAAACGGTGCACATGGAAAAGAAACGAAGAGGTGTTTTTTTTTCAACCCTCTCCCCGGCCAAAGAAGTCAAACTGACTTAGCCCACAGGGCTTGGTTTTGTTTAGGGGAAGGAGCTGCTGTGTCTGACACGGTCCCTTGTGAAAATGTGTCTTTGTGCAGTACCCTGCTCATGCTGTTCCCCAAACCTGCATGTTTTGTGGCCAGGCCACAGAGCCTGACACTTTGTTTTGTGTAACAAAGCAGATTTGTGCTCTTCTTTGCACTTTGGGTAAGGGGGAGGGGTTGGGTTTGTACATCTGTCTGGATATTTTGTGGTTGAACTGCATGATGGGGCCTGGAGCAATGGTGGGGAAATGGGGGACAACCCATCTCACCTCCATAATGTCATTTTAAAGCTATTTTTAAATGAATTGGAGGGCAGCTAATGAAGGGCACCCGTAGGTTCTGGCTCCTGCCTGCTGGGGATGGTGGTGCTGTAAGGGTGGGAGGCAGGAGGTTGGACACCCCTGGAACACCACGTCCTCCAGGTGGAACAGCATTCTTGGGGCCCTTCCTGACATGATATCCCAGGACTTCAGGAACCCCTGCACAGCTTTGCAGAGCCACCTCACGTATGAAGCTGAAAAACGTGTCATTTTGTGTTTTGTTTTTTGTTTCCACCAAGAAGCGCCAGAAAACAACACAAAGAGCACTTCCCAGGTTTCTTAGCTCCTCTCTTTCATCCTAGGCAATAAGCAGCTCATTAAACAAATCAAAGCAGGTTTTATGAGGCTGCCTTCATCTCTCCCTCAGCACTTGGCCCCTCTGCATGTGCCATGTGTCCCCACCACGGGTCCCCCCTGGACAGCGGGGCTGGTGCAAACCCCATGCCATGAATATCCCCTTCAGCAGAAGAACTTCAGGAACAGGGTTCCCAGCAGGTCCCGTGGTTATGCTGAGGTACAAGGGGTGTCCCCAAAGTGGAGGCCATCACCTGGTGTGCAAGAAACCATTCCACACTCCCTCAGGGCTGAACACCCCAGCTCTCCCAGCCTGTCTCCAGAGCAGAGCTGCTCCAGCCCTTGGATCATCTCCGTGGCTCCTCTGGACTTGCTCCAGCAGGCACCTACACCTGGGACACTGTGTGATCACCCATCAGGCTCCTGCAAAGGAGGAGTTTGCAGAGGTGGCTCGATGCTGCCCACGTGCAGGGATATGCCTGGGATGGTGGGGGAATGCTCTGCTGAGCTGTGGGATGAGGAGCCAGCCCTGCTGTGTCCCGTCCATCACCCTTGGTGGGGTGGCATTCCCAGATCCCGAGAGTTGGGATGGCAGAGCATCCTGCTGGTGTAGGGAACCATGGCAACAGTGGGTGAAGCATTTCTAGGCTGTTTAATTGGGCCTGAATGTTTTACAGGTGTTTTTCCTGCCACTCTTTTAGTGTCTTGATCTTGATGTGGCTGTTCCTGGACCAGTCCAAGCGAGACTTTTGTCCCTCCCTGCAACCTCCCCCTGAAGGCAGCCTTGTCATGCACTGTTGGGCCCTTCTTGCCTAACAAGTTTTGGGTAGGAAATAGGTTGTTCTGCCAGGGCATCAGACCAGTGCATGGCTTTTCTTTTAAACTTCTGAAACCAGGCTAAAAAAAAAAAATAAGCCCAGGCTAAGACCAACGGGGAGAAGGACTCGATGCTTCATTTCTACTATTAAAGGCAGCACAAGAAGAGATGTTTTCTGACTTCTGCAGAGGAACTGGGTTTTTTTCTTTCCTTAGGATTACCTGCAAGAAGCAAGAGGGCCCATTTAATTTCAAATGTAATGACTTTCCACCATACCTAATTCCACCATTTCCAAGTACATTAGCTGCATGATCTCCAGATTGCTAGAAAAGATGCCGTCAGGTACCAGACTGGATGTCAGACATAAAAGCTTAATAAGTGACATACTTTACATTTTTTTGGTGCAATTGGATATAAAAGCTTCCACTCAGTTAAAATTACCAGAGGTAATTTCAACACAGCTGTCAAGTCTTTTTTTTTTTTTTTTTTCCCTAGAAATGGGAGTTTTTCCTAATGTGCTTTTACTGAGATGGAGGGAAAGTAATTTCTGATGTAATTTCTTCACATGCAGGTTATCACTGGAGAGAGGTGAAGCTTGACATTTTGCTGAGAAGGTGTTTCTCAGGCCATCCTTGGGTGCTGGAGATGGTGCCTCTGGTTCAGACTGGGGTTGATTTAAGAGTGATCTCCAGGTCTGAACATGTGGGGCTGAGAGCTGAGCCCACCTGGGGCACGGCCTCCAAGATCTCTTTTTCTTTTTCCCTGCAAAGATGGGACAGGAGCTGAAATCCCTGCCTGGAGTGGTCCCAGATGGGTGGCCTGGAGCACTCCCAAAGCTGCCTTTGGGAGGCAAATCAAGAAGAGTGGGACCCGTGCAGGAATCCCCCCAAACCCACTCAGGTTTTCCTGAAGCCCTTTGCATCTACAGAAGAAAAATCAGAATATCAGTGCTTACAGCTCCTCCTTGTCATGGCTTTGGGAAGAGGTTATTAGGATAACAGAAAAATGGGATTTCCATGTTAGGGGGCTGCAGTTGAGCCTCTGATGCTCACCCAGCCCTGACAAAACTGCTGCTTAACCCAAAATATTTTGTTGATGTGCTTTGCAGGATTGCGGCTTTATCAGCCTTGGCTTTTACAGCAGGTGATGTTTATGCACCATTGGGAGCAAGAAAGTAAAACCCTGGGTGTGCTCTGACCTGCAGTTTGGAGACAGAGGTTCTCACTGTAGGAAAGTGGACACTTGGCCTTGGCCTGGAAGCCAGCTCAGTGTGTCCCAGGAATGAGCAGTTGTGGCTTCACTGAACAGCTTTTTATTCCCATGAAAAAAAACCCAAATTCTCATTTCTAGTCTTCTCATTCTGCAAGAAGACTAGAAAGATACAAATAACAGCTGCAAAACGTTGAGGAAAACCAGTGTTTGAGCAGGAAAAAAAGGGGAAAGGAAAGGAAAATGCCTGGAGGATCATGCTTTACTGCTCCTTGTGTCTAATGGAGCCTCCATGGTGAGAGGTGGAGCAGGCAGAGGAGGAGCAGTGGGGAAAAAGCTGACCTGGAGGGGAGAAGCTCACATGCAGGGACCAAGACTCCCACCTGTGTGGAAGGGAAAAGCCATCCCAGGGACTTCAGTTTTCATCTCCCCATCAGTCCTCTGAACTGTACATAACAATATGAGGCCCAGGTACCAGTGTCTCTGCGGGGGAAGGATATTGCTGCCTGTTAATATTTTATACATCTTTTACAGGAAAACCCAGATATCTTGAATTTTAACACTTGCAGGGGAGGCCTTCAAGAAATTAAATAAATGCAGGAGGTGCCAAGAGGTTCATGGTGTAGGAGCAGAGAATTGATCCATGTGTGGACCTGCCTGGTGGGCTCTTGGTGGCAAATGCAAGCTGGCTATGAAGCTTATCTCCTGGCTGCTAAATAGAGAAGCATGTGCACAGGTGCTGTCAGAGGGATAATGCACAAAAAAAAGACATATCTGAGGATTCAAAACTTCCAGTTCTGTTCTACACCCTGCTTTAGAGGTTTCTTTTTGTTTTACCTGTTAAGCATCTCTTACTCCCACGGCTGAGAAAACCCCAGCAGACAATTGATTGAGTCAACACTATTGAAACTGGAAGAGCACACACAGGAGTGTTCTGCTCCCCCCCCCATCTCTTTTTATTTTAAAGAATTTTCTTCTTTTTCTTAAGGAGAAGCTCATAAGGACCTATGCCAGCAGGAAATCAGGAGAGGTAAAAAATAGACACTGTCAAGATATCTAAGACTGAGACAGCAGCCGAAACTAATGGAAACCTTAATGGACAGGGAAATGTAATGGAGAGGAAAGGTCTTGAAGAGGTGAGAGAGTTTCTGCATCTAGGCTCTGTTGAGTTGGAGCTTAAGAATGGGTTATTCAAAGGACACAGGAAAAAGTAGTTCTTGAAAATTGAGCAGAGATTTAGGACAGGTAGGAGGTCAACTTGAAAACAAATTGGTTTTCAGTACCATTTTGTTGGACTTAGAGGAGAAATAATCAGAAGCTGGAAGGATTTGAAATACAGTTTTGGCTACATTTGTTGAGAATTCCAAGCATAGCACAAGGAAAAGGTAAGTAAATGTACTTGGAGAAGTCCAAAAAGGAGAAAGATGGAAGGAATAGGAAAATTGCAAGGAGAGACTTTGGAGAACAGATGGAGCTGAGGATCACTCTAACGAGATTAACAGTGATCAGACAATTGAGCAGAAATCTCATTAATTGGGCGCTGACCTTTGATCTGAGGTTGTTGGAGGTTTAAGCAGAAGATAATCACCTTTGAAGACTTTGCTTTGGAGCAGTGGTGGGGTGATGTGTAAGGACAAGAATCCTGCATCTCCGCAGGCTTCCCAGCACCCCAGGAGGGGTAGCGAGGAGCAGGGGGGTGTTAAAGTTGCTTTAGAGCAAAAGAAAACTCTTTCAGGCCTAACTCCCAGCATGGCAGTATGTTAGAGCAACACTGGGGAGAAGGGAGCAGAAGAAAATCTACTTGGATGTTTGGACTCCAGAGCATCCTTGTGTTTATTCACATAGAAACTGGTGGTGTATGAAATGAAGGTATCGAGGTGGTTGGGTGGCTCCTCTCTGGGTGAAGATGCCTCAGTGAGTTCTGGAATATTTTGTGGTATGATTTGCCATCATGAAGGTGGTGGAGGTTCTGGAGAACACGTCTTATGAGGAGCAGCTGAGGGAACTGGGGTTGTCTAGTCTGGAGCAAAGGAGGCTGAGGGGAGACCTTCTCACTCTCTACAGTTCCCTGAGAGGACGTTGGAGCCAGGGGAGGTCTGTCTCTTCTCCCAAAGAGCAAGTGATAGAACAACAGGAAATGGCCTCAAGTTGCATCAGGAGAGGGTTAGATTGGATCTTGGGAACAATTTCTTCCTGGAAAGGGTTGTCAGGCCCTGGCCCAGGCTGCCCAGGGCAGGGGGGGGAGTCCCCATCCCTGGAGGGGTTCCCAAGCCCTGCAGATGTGGTGCTGAGGGACATGGGGCAGTGGGCATGGTTGTGTTGGGTTGATGGTTGCACTTGATGATCTTAGAGGTCTTTTCCAATCTTAATGACTCTATGGTAGGATGCAGAATCTTCTCATTTCCTTGGGTTTCCTTTGTTGGTTTTTGTTCTCTCACCCTTAGGTTTCTCACCAGAACACGTCAACGTGTCACGGCGCTTCCTGCCAGGTGCCAGGGAGGGTGCTCTGTGCCTGCCCTGTGCTGAGGGGAGAAAAAACTCTGCTGAATGCCCAACTTTTTACTACTGGGGAAAACACAGGTATTACCATACAGGAGGTCTGAGATTTATTTATGCAAGAGAAATTAAACTGCTCATTCATGTCACAAATAGCATACAAAGGTTGATCCACCGGCCATCGTGTAGGAAGATGACTTTAAAACCTGCAGTGGGGAAAAATACACCTTTTATGGAGCAATCCTGCACAGACAGCAGGAGGATGTGGGGTCACTAATATATTTTTATCATCTCTGTATTTTATTATTGCATGGAACACGACTGGGTTGAGTTACGTTGACTCATGTTAAATTAATTATCAACTCAATACCCACCGGGCTTTGATGAACCGATTAAATTTTCAGCAGATTCTTGCCCCATTTCCTGCCACAGACTTGGAACAGGTAAAGCAGGGAGAAAAAAGGCCCCAGCAGGAAAAGGAATGAAGTTTGAATGGAGCACTGCACAAAACCCACCAGAACTGTGTCTGTTTGCCCAAGGAGCAGAAGAAAGGTCTCTTGTCAGTGAGGAGAGGATGCATTAGTCACAAGTACCCACACCTTAAATACAAGCAAAATGTCATCAGCTCATACAATATTACTCTGATTTTCTGCCCTGGCAGGTAATAGATACAGAGCAATTACAATGCACATCAATTCACCTTCAAGAATATGCACACAATGGCACCAGACCCCATTGTTATCCCAAAGCTTAAGCCTTTTAGGAAAATATTAACTTCTTTTCAGAGAAATCTGCAAGGCGGGGGGGGAGTTGGCAGCTTTGCAACTGGTGGTAAAGCTGAAAATTGTGCTACAGGCAGAGAGAGAATGGAGTCTTGGAGCATGTAAGAGATAATTAGAAAGTCTCTGCCCTTGTGGAAATCTGATTTTACAAGGAGTAAGTGGGATTTTAAAAATCAGTGCTGCTGGGGAAGTTCAGCAGCCTCCTTTCCTTGAGCATAGGATAGAAATCCGTGCCAGGCTGGAGGAGAGGGATTGGTGCATCTGTATGAGATACTGGAGGGGAACACCAATTACTGGAAAATTACATTTTCCAGGAGACTAAAGTGAGCTTTTTACCCACATTGCAAACATATTAGAAATGTGCTTTGAAATATTGTGACTTCAAAAAGTGCATTTAAAGGGTAAAAATCCCAGGGTAGCAGGAGTGCTGCCTTCGTGGCTTTGCACATCCATAGCTGCAGAACCAGGAGCTGTGTGTCTGTTTGACTTGAAAGCCAGAAGAGGGAACTGGAAAATGACCAGGGTTGGGTTGGAAAGCCAAGAACAGGTGGGCAAGACAAGAATTTGGCTCCACAGTCAGTGGGAAGTGCCCTGCAGGTGGAGGTGGCAGGAGGTGGGACTGGGAGCAGGCAGCTGCTGGAGGGGCTGGGAGCTCAGGGGGAGCTTTAAAGGGAATCTGAAGTGATGGGCTGTACATGTTGTATTTAATAATTAAGGGGAACATTCTGTAAACTGGAAAGTGATGCCAGGATCAGAGCAGGAACCTGGAGGGGTGAGCCTGGTGAGCAGGAGACATGGATTACAGGGGCCACCAGCAGCAAGGCTTGCAAGGGGAACAACAAATTCTGGGCAGGATCTCCTGCACTCCAAGGCCTTTTTATTTATTTACCATGCACAATAAGGCTGACTGCCCCAGTCTGCAGCAGTGTTTTTCTCTATTGAACTCCTGGAGGAGGGAGCAGAAGATCTGCTTGAGGTGTCAGCAGCTCTAGGGGGACAAGCATGGACCATGCCACCCTCCAGGTGTCCCTGGCTGGCATGGGATGAGCCTTTGCACGACACCATCTGGGTTGGTCTCATGCTACTTATTCCCTTCCTTTCCACAACTGTCTGGAGCAACGAGGAGCAGGGAAACCAAAATGACACTTTCCCACCCAAAGCTTTGCTGCTGGTGAACTTGGGTGCGTTCTCCTCCTCCTGCAACACTTCACTGCTGGTTTTTATTGGCTAAAATAAGCTGGAGGTTTCCTGACCTCGCTAAGCTGTCCTTGCTCCTCCATGCAAATAGCTCTCTCCAAATCTTGACCTCATTCCCTCCCCAGCAGGGGCTTGCAGGCAGCTGCCCTCCACCCCGGGCTTTGCTCAGTACAGATGCAGTTGCTGAGCAACCAGACAACCTCCCTCCAGCATCGTTTTGGGCACCTAATCTGCAATGTGTGTGGAACAGGGACAGCAAGGCAGGGAAATGCCCACCCTGCTGCGTGGCATGGACAGCAGGAGGCTGTAGCAGGGGTGGACATTGAGGAGTCCAACCCAGGGCCTGACCATTTTCTTCCCAACTCCTTCATTCCTCTTGAATGGGGAGTAGGTCCTAATTTCCTCTTCTCATGGAGAAGCAATGATGTTGTCCATGCAGCTGGTGCCCATGCCAGCCAGGGAAGGAGGTGCTCCCACCTGCTGCTCCCCACCATGACCAGTTCAGCTCCAGCACTTGGGAAGCCCTTGCTCCAGCCCAGCCATCATCACCGAAAGGGTAAACTTTCAGGGGAGGAATGTGCAAGCTGTGAAATAGCTTCTGGGGATGGAAACCAGAGCAAAACTGGAGCTTTTGACTGCTGAGAGCGTGGCTGGCCAGCAGGGTGCTGCTCCCTGGGAACATGATCCAATGAGACCAGCAGTTCCCCTCTGGTGACAAGTGACATGATTAGACGAGAGGAAAGATTCAACAAACCCCCCTGTAAGAGAAAATAAAAAGATGCTTTTGTGCTGTGGGGATGTGTGAACTATCTGCAGCTGTTTGTTTGGGGTTCAAGATGTGGAGATGTGCAAATGAGGTGCTGCAGGGGCTTTTTTTAGGTGGCATCTGGAGCCTGAGCTCCTCTTGGGACAGCAGGTGCAGGGTGGCTGTGCACTAGGGCAGTGGCTCAGGGTGGTTTTTAGCCTCACTGGTGTGATTTATGGGGAGGAGATGCCACAGCAAGCAGGAAATCAGAGCAGTGACATGTCCTGGCTGGCAGCATCCCAGGGATGAGCCACAGTGCCTCTTGGGTGGGGTGATGGCTCCAAAGCCATGCAGCTCCGGGTGCAAGGTGCTCAGGGGGCACATGGAGGAAGGAGAAAAGCCCTGATGTTGTGGCCCTTTTCATGGGCTTGAATGCAGAAGGGTTTGCTTTGCCAGCAAGCAGGCAGCAATTCTGTCAGTAGGTATTTGCCATCTACAGGTGGAAGACTGGGGGAAAAAAGTTATTATTTTTAAAATTATTATTCTGATATGGTTTTCAGAGCCATTTGCATGGGGCTAAAAGCTGGCATTTCTATGAAGTTAATGGTTAGAAATCTGGAATTGTTCTTGTGCTGCATGGAGCTGGAAACGTGCCCATGCACACCCTCTCACTTGTGGGCTCCTGGGAGCTGTGTGTCCTTCCTGAGCTGTTTCTCCTAACAGTTTAAGATGCCCCATCCCTGGCAGTGTTGAAGGGCAGGTTGGATGGGGCTTGGAGCAGCCTGGGCTGGTGGGAGGTGTCCCTGCCCAACCAGGGGGGTTGAATCTAGATGATCTTTAAGGTCCCTTTCAACCCAACCCAGTCTATGATTCTGTGAAGTGGCTGCAAACATCTCAGGCTGGGTCTGCACATTGGTCCTTCTCTTAATTTACCATAGTCTAATTAGTATGAGAACAACATGGAGAGGAGGAGCTGGTTGCTGTGCCAGGAGAGAGGAGCAGAGCTGGGCACCAGCCTCTGAGCACGTGAAACCTGCTCGGGGAGCTCAGAGGCTCTGAATTCAACCAAAGCAGAGTTTTTTTCCAAAGCACTGTGCTGAGAGGCTCCCAGCTCTGTGTAAAACAATTCAATACTCCTTGGGAAGTGGCCGGCAGTGCAGGTGTCTTCCCCCTCTCTCTCTTCCCAAGCCTCTCTCCTGAGGTTGCTTGGCTGTTCCCAGGCTTCTCCTCCTCCTTAATGGTTAGAAATCTGGAATTGTTCTTGTGCTGCATGGAGCTGGAAACGTGCCCATGCACACCCTCTCACTTGTGGGCTCCTGGGAGCTGTGTGTCCTTCCTGAGCTGTTTCTCCTAACAGTTTAAGATGCCCCATCCCTGGCAGTGTTGAAGGGCAGGTTGGATGGGGCTTGGAGCAGCCTGGGCTGGTGGGAGGTGTCCCTGCCCAACCAGGGGGGTTGAATCTAGATGATCTTTAAGGTCCCTTTCAACCCAACCCAGTCTATGATTCTGTGAAGTGGCTGCAAACATCTCAGGCTGGGTCTGCACATTGGTCCTTCTCTTAATTTACCATAGTCTAATTAGTATGAGAACAACATGGAGAGGAGGAGCTGGTTGCTGTGCCAGGAGAGAGGAGCAGAGCTGGGCACCAGCCTCTGAGCACGTGAAACCTGCTCGGGGAGCTCAGAGGCTCTGAATTCAACCAAAGCAGAGTTTTTTCCAAAGCACTGTGCTGAGAGGCTCCCAGCTCTGTGTAAAACAATTCAATACTCCTTGGGAAGTGGCCGGCAGTGCAGGTGTCTTCCCCCTCTCTCTCTTCCCAAGCCTCTCTCCTGAGGTTGCTTGGCTGTTCCCAGGCTTCTCCTCCTCCGACTGGCTGAACATTCCATGCCAAGTGACTCAGCTGTGTGCAGTCAGCTGGGAGGCCTGCAGGAGATGTGCTGGGGCAGGGAGTAGAACTCCCAAAGCGAGGGGAAGGGAAGACCTGGACTCCAGAGTCCTCTGTGCTCCTAGACTGGAGAGCTCGGAGCAGCGCCCTGGGGATGCTCCCAGTGACCACAGCCTGGGCAGAGGAGAAGCAGGAGTAGAGCTGAGTTATAGACAGTAATTAAACACCCACTAGTCAGAGAGAGACACTGCAGTAATTGTGTCATTCTGCTCTTCCTGACCACAGAGGCCTAATCCCAGGAAGGGACCTTTTAGGAGCTTGGATCAATGCACCAGGAGTGATGGGGAATGTGCTGCTGCTGGTGTGACAGTGCTGGGAAGGCAGGTTTGCTCCCAGCTGATCAAACTCTCCTGTTACACCCTTCTCATTAAAGCAGAGGATCCTCATTAAGCCCCCAGGGTGGTTCCCACTCCTGTTTGTTTCACAGGAAAATTGTATAAGGATTTTTTTAGAACTCATCTGTCTGAGTGATGCTCTGTGAGTGTGTGGGAGGGGAGGAAGTTCTACACTCTGTAGCACTGAATGAAAATACTCTATTAATCTGGATTACCTGTTGGTGTTTCCCTCAGGAAAGGGGAACCACCTGGAGTGAATATCAGAAGATCCACCCATAAATTATGAGCACTGTCTGAGTGGGACAGAACTGCAGAGCAGAAGAGCCTGTGCACCACCATAAAGGTATTTGCCATCTCACCTGCACCAGCATTCCCCAGGTGGGCTCAGTGTCTTGTTTTATTTAAGGACATGGACTTGCTGGAGTGAGGCCAGAGGAGGCCACAAAGATATTCACAGGCCTGGAGCAGCTCTGCCCTGGAGCCAGGCTGGGAGAGCTGGGGTGTTCAGCCTGGAGAAGAGAAGGCTCCAGGGAGACCTGAGAGCAGCTTCCAGTGCCTGAAGGGGCTCCAGGAAAGCTGGGGAGGGACTTGGGACAAGGGCAGGGAGGGATGGGATGAGGGGGAATGGCTTGAAACTGGAAGAGGGGAGATTGAGGTGAGACATTAGGAGGAAATTCTTTGCTGTGAGGGTGGTGAGAGCCTGGCCCAGGCTGCCCAGGGAAGCTGTGGCTGCCCCATCCCTGGCAGTGTTGAAGGGCAGGTTGGATGGGGCTTGGAGCAGCCTGGGCTGCTGGGAGGTGTCCCTGCCCATGCAGGGGGGTTAAGACTAGATCATCTTTCAGGTCCCTTCCAATCCAAACCAGTCTGGGATTCATATGATTATCACCATCCAAGATCACCAGAGCCCACACTTCAGGAGAAACCTTTGAGGTTTAAATCCTGGGTAACCCTAAGGATGATGCACAGGCCACCACTCTGGTGCCCATCCTGCCACAGCCACCTCTCCTGCTGCTGCTGCTCAGGGAGAAACGTGGTCATGCACCTCACTGGGACCCAGGTGTGTTCCCACCTGCTCCCTGGGACACCAGATATCCTGCTGGGGGGGTTTCCTGCTCAGCTGGTGCACGGCCCAGGGGAGCAGCTCTAAGTGTGGGTTAACTCCTGCTTGTGGCTGGGGAACAGCTCTTCAGATGCACAGCTGAGAAACCTTTCACATCTGAC
The DNA here is from genome assembly GCF_000747805.2 of Chaetura pelagica. NCBI lineage: Eukaryota > Metazoa > Chordata > Aves > Apodiformes > Apodidae > Chaetura > Chaetura pelagica. Next base: position 554,040 of record NW_009953987.1, read on the forward strand.
TTTAAAGAAAAAGGAAGGAAAATACTTCCCTCCTATTAAACCAACTATTGCTAAAACATGTAAAAAAAATACATCTTTCTGCTCCTTGTTTGTTTCAGCAATGTTAATTTTCTTTCTTTCCCCGCCACCCCCCTTTTTTATGTTCCCTGAAATTTTAATTATCTGCCAAACACTTTCTGCAGGAGTTGTTTTGGCCCTGGGAAAGCTGCACAAACCCTGCTCGAGGCTGATACTTGAGCAGGCTCGAGTCCCAGGCGGAGCCAGGGAGAGATGGATTCCAGATGTTTGCAGCTGTCACGTGGCAACGGCTGACTTTGTAAAGGAGCAGGGTTCCTTGAGTATCTGATTTTGGCAGCAGCCTGCACTTTTGTCTTAAGAGAAACTGCAGAGGAAGTTAGAAAGTACAAGACAAAGGGGTATTTTTAGCTGGCCCAGCTGTGAAGCTGCAGCGCGAGGCGGGACCGGAGCAGCAGGGCGCTTGCTCAGGGTCCTGCTGGAGGTGGATGCTCCTTTCCTTTGTCATCTTCCCCAGCTTCCAGCAGTGAGCATTTCACCGTGGGTGAAAACTAGACCACCTAGACCAGCCTTTGGGTCAGTTACCCTCAATGAATTTGGCTTAACCTTTCCTGGTCCTGCTCGTGGGTGCACCAAGACTGCCAGAAGGTCCCTGCCATCGTTCCCAGCTCCCTCCTAACAACCCAGTCATTGCTCTTCCCATCACTGAAGTGACATCTTCTGAGAACAGTGTAGGTTCCCTTTCCTCAGATGAAATCCAGCTCATTTGTAGGGCTTGGCTGAGCATGTGCTCAGCTTTAGGTTCCTCAGTGGGCAGCACTTCCCCAGACTGACATGGCCATCATGCCCAAGTGGCTTTCACCCTTGAGTCTTGGGCTTGAGCCTGTTCTCAGACCCAGCAAGGGAAAGCTGCTCTCCAGACATAAATGTTCTTGCTCTTTTTAGACATATTGTTCTGTATTTTTCCGTGTTTGTCAATCCCTGACCCTGTGTGGGGTCACTGAGGAGTAAGTTACAGCTGTGGTTGTGCTTTGCTGCTTTTGAAAAATAACAGAGCTTTTCCTTTGGAGCAGGCAGGCACCAGCCAGGAACACTGAGAGGGCATTTCAAACATGATCTAGAAATGCTTCTATCCATGCCTGCAGTCTTTGGGTTAAAAATAGCCAGGCCCCAACCTCTGCTAATACTTCTAAGAAGGTTAATAGGTGCTCTGTGAGTAGCTGGTGCTTAACCTTCCTGGCCTCCTCCAAGCAATGCAGAACGTGTTCCTGAGCTCCCATCAGCAGCATCAGTCTCTGGGTAGTGCCTGCACTGTGTCCAGCTGGATCCATGGGCCAAGGGCAAATGTGTGAGGCTCAACAAGGCCAAGTGCCAGGTCCTGCACCTGGGTCACAGCAGCCCCAGGTAGTGCTAGAGGCTTGGGGAAGAGAGGCTGGAAAGTTGCCCAGAGGAAATGGACCTGGGGGTGTTGGTTGACAGTGGCTGAGCATGAACCTGTGTGCCCAGGTGGCCAAGGTGGCCACCAGCACATCCTGGCTTGTGTCAGCACTGGTGTGGCCAGCAGGAGCAGGGCAGGAACTGTCCCCATGTGCTGGGCACTGGGGAGGCTGAAACTCAAATCCTGGGGTCAGGTCTGGGCCCCAGGGGACACTGAGTGTATGTGGCATGTCCTGCCCCTGCAGGGCTCCCTGGGCTGCAGCTGCCCCAGTGCTGGGAGGGCAAGGGCTTTTCTCATGCAGGTGCAGAGTTTTTGGCCTCGTTGCAGACAACCCTGCTCTGGGAAAGACAAAGTGGGTCCATGGATTTATGGGAAATCCTCTGCAAAGAGCACTGAAGAAATGCAGTGGCAGCAGCAGCACGTGCCCTGGAAATGGGGCTTTCATGAGAAATGCTTTAGCTGAACGAATCTGACCTCTGCAATTTCTGCACCATTATCTGTAATGGAGAAGCTTTATTTATTTATTTATTCATTCATTCATTTAAATCAATTATTTGACAAAGAAATAAATGTGGGAGAAGAACATTTTCTCAATATTTTCTTTGCTTGAATGAAAATGCATTTTTGTCAGGGCCAAGGCATTAAAAACACAGTAAAATATTTCAATATAATTAGAATGAATAGGTTTCAAAGTTTTCCCAAATCACACATTTGTCACTGCATTTGCATAGGAGCTTCTTAGGAGGTCTTTGATTGCTGCTGTAATTAAATGCACATGAAAGCCCCAAGAAGTGTGTGGAAAATAAATTAATAAAGTAGAACTTCAGAAAGGCAAAATGTGAGTTAGGGACAAGAGAAGCTGCAGGCAGGGCAGCAATCTGTCTGTCAGGGTGGGTTGCTCTTCACAGAACGTTTTTAGCTTGACCATCCTGATGTTTAATAAGCTTTTGAGCCTTCTTCATCCTCCCAGGCTAGTCCCAGGTAAGCAGGGCTTGGAGAAACTTCACGAGGAGGTTCTTTGGCTGCTTTGGGTCACAGGGATGTTGCCACTGCTTTTGGGAATGGAGATAAATTACCCCCATGTCAGTGGTGCTCTACCTGGATCCAAAACGTCAGGTGTCTGGAAAGGTGAGTGATGATTTAGTGTGTCAGCAGAAGAGAGAAATCAACATTCCTGTTGGTGGGAAGATGAACCAGATCTGTGGATTCAGGCTGTGTTGCCTCTGGTGGCTGCTGGCTCTGAGATGCAGAGAGCAGCAGCCTTTTATTAGAGAGGGGAGTGGGTCTGTGCCCAGAGGTGTCATTGTCATGTTGTTCCTTCAAAAGCTGGAGAAGACCCTCAGCCACATCCTTCACTGGTAAAAATCCCTGAGCCTCTGTGTAGTGATGGGGAACGTGGCCTCTGAGCATCCTGCCCTCTCCACCCTGCCTGCTGCCTCCTGTGAGGAACACAGAGCACCACCACAGTTCTGGAAGTTGCAGCTGGTTTACTTTCTACTTGTGTGTTTTTAGAACAGCCAGGTGGGATCAGTGTCCTGCTGAGCAGCAGTGAGCCAGGGTAGGTGTAGGAGAGGAGGTGTTACCCCACAGCCTGCCCAGCCTCGGGGGGTGAAGGCCTGAAGGCAGCACTAGATCTTGCTGGGACCAGTGGTGACATTAACCTGTTACTCCAAACAACAGGTGCTGCTCTCCCAGACCAGTGCCACCACCTCCAGAGCTGCTCACCAAGCACCTTGCCTGGTGGTGGCACTTTGTATTGCAGTAGCACCTTGTGTGGTGGTGGCATCTTCCATCACGGTAGCACCTTGCTTGGTGGTAACATGTTCTCACCAAGCACTGTGGGCAAAGGCAAAGCCATTGATGGAAACCCAAGTGCAAAGCTGACTTGATGATCTTCAAGGTCTTTTCCGACCAGGATGATTCTGTGATTCTGCAAAGCTGGGAGGAAGGCTCTTTCAGGCACAGAAGCTGCTCTGTGTTCAGCTTCCCACACATGGGTTTTACTTCTACAAGAGTTCATTCAACCTGAAAATTATCCTTCAGCTTATACTGCCTGTGATGGCCTCGAGGGAGCAGGATGTACTAGGAGGGAAGGGCAAGAGGCAAAACAGAGTGTGCTTGTAAAAAACATAAGCCAATGAATAACACAGAGGTTGTCAACTTGATTTTCAGAGACTGCTGTAATGTCTCTGTCCCGAGACACTTGGGGAGGGAGGATACAAAGTGAGAAACATGCTTTGGGGTGTTTGTGCTGTCACCTTGTTAAAGGGATTGACTTATGAGATGTGTTTGAACTAGATGGGGCTGGTTTTATTTCACACGTTTGACAGAGCATGGTGTTGCAGGTATCAGGGAGGGATAAACCAAACAAGGGGATTTGCTGCCCGTTCTTCTTATTCTGTCTGCTAGAATGAGAGAGAATTAGGTGAACTGGGATGCCAAGTCATTAAAAGGTGCAGAAAAAGGAGCTTTCTGTGGAGTAAGATCTAACCTGAGGACTAGCACGTTGTCTGATGTTCTGGAGATGAAGGGTTCAGGTGGCCTGTGGGTGAAAAACTGCAGCATCGTGTCCATTGGGAAGGAGCTGAAAATGCTGCACATTATAGACCTATAACCTGTGCAGCTCTGTGGGCATGGCTTGTGTATCTCTGGATGTCCAAGTATTCCCACAGATGTGCTGCTCTTTGGGTGCTTCAGTGTCAGGCATGGGGCTTGGAGCAACCTGGGCTGGTGGGAGGTGTCCCTGCCCATGCAGGGGGTTGGAACTGGATGGTCTTTAAGGTCCCTTCCAACCCAAACCATTCCATGATTCTGTTGATTCTGGAAGCAATATGCCTACAACATCCATAACTGCCATTTATTTATTGGGATGTTTTTATTTATGTCTTTTTTTATATATATGTTTTTGCAGCTCTGAAGGGTGAGCTGTGGCTGGGCTTTGTGCTGCCCCTCTCAGTGGTGTCACATCTCTTGCAACAGCCTTGAAAAAACCTGCAGCAACAAACAGATGAAAATGCCTGTGTGCCTGGGTTGCTTCCAGCACAGCCAGGGTGGGAAATGATGATGGACATCTCAGGGAAGGTTTTAACGTGGTTTTGAGGTTTTGATTTGAAATGTTGGCATCAAATTCTGGCTCAGGTCAGGAGCTGATCCCATGCACCAGACCTGAACTTGCACCAGTGCAGCGGGTTTGTAAAACAAATGCAGTGCTGCAAATGGCAGAGTTCCCCATGGAGTTACTGGCTGGGATGTGGGCAGCTCAGGCTCAGTGCTGGCAAAGCTACCAAGGAGATTTTCTCCATCCTTTGCTTTACTACAAGCCTGATGAGCAGTCAGTGCTCCCAGCAGCTCCTCTTCTGGTCCTTCTTCATGGCTCCAGCCAAGCCCACCCCTGCTGGAGTGAGGAGCAGCACGTCCACCAACCCCTCCCTGCCCTAGCAAGCCAGCACACTGACAACAGCATCTCCTTCCAGAATCCAGGTGGAAAAATAGCTCAAGTGCCAGCAGGGATTTGTTGGGCATGACACAGCACCAGAGGATGGTTTCTCTTGGCCACAGATGGTTCCTACCATGTTCAGCCAAGGTGTACAGCTGCAGTCCTCAACTCCTTGTCTCTAGTAACCTCCTAGGCAACTCCATGTTCAAGAAATCCAGTGTGTTTACTGAAAATAATTGTTGGCTGATGAGCAGAGTATGAAAGGAGGGCAGAGGGGTGACGGGATGTGAATACTTGAAAAGGTTAGAAAAAGCCATCATGATTATCTGGTCTGAACTCCCGTGTAAAACATGCCTGGGGACTTTTCTATTTGAACTAAAGCTTTAGGTTTGGAGAGAGAAAGAAAAATACCTCTTCAAATCAAAAGATTTCTCAGTAGTTGCTTCAGTGGTTAATAACCTACATGGCTAAAAATGTGCTTTTAATTCAAACCTGGTTTTGAATCTCGCAGGCCCCGGGTTGCACATCCTTTCATCTGCCTGAGCAGGGAGCCCTCTATTTTCACACTGAAATTCCAGAAGTAATTAGAGGCTGTGAGCAGATCCTCTCTTAACCTTCTCTTCGTTAAGGAAAACAAATTGAGTTCCCAGTGTCTTTCATTACCAGGCAAGCTCCTCCATCACCCCCGCAGCTCCTCTCAAATGCTGCCCATTTAACGAGTTCCACCAGGGCTGGTGGATGTTCCCTTCCATCTGCCACACCAGGAGAATCCCCTCAGTGCCATTCCCGTTGGAAACAGAGAAGCTGAAACTTTGTCACTGCAAGATGGGTTTTTTTTTTATGTCACTTATGAACGAGGGAGAAGCTGATGTGGAAATGCACTGGGGTCACATGAACCTGCATGGGAGGTTGTGGTGGGTGCAGGGCAAGGAACAGTAGGGCTACGTTGCAACATCTCTGTGTTAAATGGGTGAATGTGGCCTTGGGAGAAGGCCAGAAGGCACCTGCTCTTGGGGCAGACCTGGTCCAGTGTCCCTCAGCCTGGCACGGGGTCTTCAAACTCCCACCTGTGCAGTGTTCCAGGGGTGTGTGTGGGCTGAGGAAAGCAGCCCAGGGGAGAAAGGACTGGAGCTCTACTAAAGGCACTCAGAGTTATGGAATCATTCTGTTTGGAAAAGACCTTTGAGATCATTGAGTCCAACTGCTCACCCAGCCCTGCCAAGGCCACCACTGCCCCATGTCCCTCAGCACCACATCTGCAGGGCTTGGAAACCCCTCCAGGGATGGGGACTTCACCACTAACCCATGTCCCTGAGCACCACATCTGCAGGGCTTTGAAAACCCCTCCAGGGTTGGGGACTCCACCCTTGCCCTGGGCCAGGGCCTGCCAACCCTTTTGCAGAGGAAGTTATTCCCAAGATCTAATCTAAACCTCCTCTGGCCACTTCCTCTTGTTCTATCACTTGTTCCTCAGGAGAAGAGACTGACCCTCCCTGGCTCCAGCCTCTTTCCAGGCGGTTGCAGAGAGCAAGAAGGTCTCTTCTCAGCCTTGGGGAAGTTAAAAAATGCATGTAGTTTATTTTTTTGGGTGAAGTTTATTTAAAAAAAAAACAACAAAAACAAGGTAGTTTTATTTCTAAGACAAAGCTGAGAAGAAAAACCACCCATCACCTGGGCAGGGCCACCAGAGGGCTGGGGAGGCACCGTGAGGTGTCTCCAGCTGCAGGGCACTGGGGACAGCTGTGCCACCTCCCCTGGCCAAAGCCATTGCTGTCCTCCCCACGCAGCCAGCTGTGCTAGAACGACAGGGCTGTTCTGGCTGGGGAAAGATGAGGCTGCTCTCCAAGCTGCTTGTGGCAGCCCCACATCCCGGGTCAGGAGCCGGGCAGAGATTGATTTGTACGTTAGTGGAGGGGAACAGCTCCTCTCTGCTGTGATGCACCGTGTGGTGCACAGAGGAAATCCCACGTCAGCTTGTGCATGGTTGTCATGGAGATGGTGTAACCAGCATCCTCCTGAGGAGCTCCAGGGCCACAGGTGTTTTTGTGTATTTATAGACGTATCCGTCTCCGAAACGCGGCGCGCGGGTCGCGGCGGCACGTCGGGTGGCTGGGTTGGTGGTGGGAGGAGAGCCAGGAGCTGGGAGCTTGCCCGTCGTGGAAGTGTTATCAAAACCCAGAGGGACTGCACGTCAGGGAGGAGAGGCAGGGGCCTGGAAGTGAAGGCTTTTAGACGTGCTGGGATGCGATGACGCCGGCTGAGCGGCGGCTCTCGTGTCCCCGCAGCCGTGGCCACCGAGGTGGGGAAACGTGGGGCATCTTGGAGCCTTTGGGACAGCCCGTGGCAGGCTGGGACCTGGGGGGTTTAGGCCAAAGAGAGATTGGGCCTTTGGTTATGCAGGAAAATTAGTTTTACATTTGTTCTGGTTGGAAAAGCCCTTTGAGATCCTCAAGTCCACCCATTCCCCCAGCCCTGCCCAGGCCACCCCTGCCCCGTGTCCCTCAGCACCATCTCCAGGGCTTGGAAACCCCTCCAGGGATGGGGACCCTGCCCTGGGCAGCCTGGGCCTGACAGCCCTTTTGGAGTTTGAGAAGGTAAATTTGGCATCCCACAGACCTGCCTGGGGAGGTTCCACAGGGCTACTTGGGCAGCTGCAGGAAGGATGCCACCACCCTCCCTCCTTTGGCAGGTTTAAGGTCAATCTATTCAGGTGTAGCCACCATGGATTTCAGGTGCTGGCTACTAGACACCCTGTTCTTCTGTCCTGGTGCTAAGGGGCACTGGATTTTCTGGGAAAGCAGCTGCTAGTGCTAGGTTTTGTGAGAAGAGCCTCTCCCTCAAATGAAGACATCTGTTTTACAGCATCTGCTGGCCAAGGGGAACGTCAGTGGAAAAGAGGGAAATGTGGGAGAATATGTTCTCATCTGTCATCAGTCCTAAAATCCCTATCCCAAGTAAATTGGCTGTAGAGAGTGAAGCAATGTAAGGTAACAGATGGCAGGGAAAAAACCCCTATCTCTGCCCTCAGGTGCTGAACTGGAGCTGCTGACAGACCCCACCAGGGAGTCACTAGATGTTTTGTGGGTGTTCGTCCATGACTGTGGTCTGATTGTCCCAAAATCTCAGCAGGAAAGAGGATGTTCTCCAGCAACTCAAAGTCCTACATGAAAAAAAAGGGAGATGAAGCCTGGAGATAATTCCTGAGCCAGCAGGGCTGGCAGGGAGCTGGGCACAGGGGCGAGGAGAATTGGGATCCCATGGAGGTGCCAGCACTGTCATGGTACTGGGACTTTCCTGGTGGCTTCAGGAAATTTTGGGGAGCAGACCTGATTTTGCAGGACCCGTGCTATACGTTGTTCCCAGTAAAACCAGCACATCTGCCTAAACAGAGTGGAAACACCTTGGGAAATGAACATGACTTCAGTGGGAAGCAAAGGGAGGACAGCCCAGACCTCATGTCTCTCCACGACAGCTTGGGTAGTTGTTTATCCCCCTGCTCTGGAGGTTGTTTTGCTCCTCACCAGGAGATCCCAGTTCCTGAAGGTCTTTGGGGAGGACTCCAAAAACTGAGGCACAGGGAAGGCACCATCACTTGGTAAGGAGTAGCATCAAGGTTGCATTAGGGCAAACAGAAGGAAGGTTCAGGCCCTCTTTGCTGGATGGAAAAACAAAGGGAAAAATGATAACATAAAATATACCCAGAAATGGTGGTGAGGAGGAAAGTTGGCATAGAAAAAGGGAAAGCCAAAAAAAAAAACACAACAAAGGGAAAAATGTTTCATCTTTCCAGTAATATAGAAATAAAAAGACATTTCTCCCCATTCCAGTGTAAACAAGAGATATTTATCAAGTGAAGTATCTCTCAGTCTCCAGGTGAAGAACCTGCAGCAAGGAGGTTTGATTGCTTGAGCTTGAGGTGAATGCTTCAAAAGCAGCAAGAGAGAGAGAACAACTCAGGGAGCTGCTCAGAACTGAGCTGAAACCCATAACTTCATTTATATAGTACATATTGGTACAGCGTGTTATAGCAGTCTTTATAATAATTTATTAGGGGAGAAAAAAGCTATCTCTATTAATAATGGATTCATTATAAATAATGTATTAAGAAATACTCCTTTGATTTACAGCCCCTGCTGTGAATGTGTGCTAAATTCTGGTGTATTTGATGGCCATAAATCCAGGGGAAGTCTTGCACATTTGCATCTGCTTGTGAACCACAGAGGACAGGTGGAAATATCACTGAAAATGAGATGATTTTTATTTTTTTTATGGGCTTGCCAAGGGAAATGCAGGTTGTGAAGCAGAAAGGTGCATTGCCAGTTGTAAAAAAACCACCAAAACAACACACTAAAACATAATAAATTAGGATTCTTGTTGTGCACCATTAAGAAAAGATGCATTTTGCAGCAGAAAATGTTCACTGGAGCTGCTGCTTTACAGGTCGCCCTGCTCCTGTGTTTGCAGACATAGATTTTTCACAGCTGAAACCTGAGCACCTCCTTACCTCTCCCTCTCACCAGTGTGCATGTTCCACACCCACCTTATCAGGGTAAGGCAGAAATGAATGAGAGAATGTGAGAAAAGTGCCCCGTTACGCTTTTCCAGACGCTTCCTGAAAGCAGCTTTCCCATAAAAACCGGGACTTTAAACATTACAGATCCCTGGATATGTCAGTACATATTGATAGAAGTTTGTCAGCAGAGATTATGAGGCAGCTCTGTTGGCCTCCAATTTCCAAAGCAACTTTTCATTCTATTTTATATATATATATATAAATAAAAATCCCAATCCCAGTTAGCCCATAAAACTCGGGTGTGAGCAGATGGAGGAGTTTAATGTCTTTGAGCTGCTGGGCTCATGACAGGCAGGACCCAGCGTTGGGGCAGAACCCTCTGTTGGCTGCCCGTGTTCCTGAGGAGAGATGCTGGAGCAGAGGGCAAGGAAACAGGGAGCAGAGAACGTTTCTGGGGCCTGAGTGTGTTAAAAAAAAGCAAAGGCTGCAGGGGGTGGTCCACAGGCACCCGGAGAAAACCACATCAAGGAGCAGGACAGGGTCAGGATTAATGGCAATGAAATGCTTTGTGACTGAGGTGTCTTCTGTGTCCTGGTGTCAGGGAGTAACATGAACTCGGGTGTCCTTGGGTCTTTCCTGGGTCCTTGTCTTGCTCCTGCCTGGAAAGAATAATGTCCTGGTTTGGGCCCAACAGGAGAACCAAGAACGGGCCCCAGGGCTGCTCACTCAACCCCCTCACACACACCCTGGGATGGGGAGGACAAACCCAACGAGAAGCACCTGGGTCAAGGCAAAGGAGAAGGAGGGTTCTTCACTGATTAAGGTCCCGGGCAAAACAGACTCAACGTGGGGAAAAAGAATGATTGAATGTCACACTAATCAATGCCCACAGGACACAGACACACACAGAGTTACACACAGACACACACAGTTACACACAGACACACACACAGTTACACACAGACACACACAGTTACACACAGACACACACACAGTTACACACAGAGTTACACACACAGTTACACACAGACACACACAGAGTTACACACAGACACACACAGACACACACAGTTACACACAGACACACACACAGTTACACACAGACACACACACAGTTACACACAGTTACACACAGACACACACAGTTACACACACAGTTACACACAGACACACACAGCTCACAGACGTTGCTCCACTCTCCCAAATCACTTGTTCTCAGTTTCTTCCCCCCCATCAGCACAGGGGATGGGGTTTAGAGTCAGTTCACAGGCTGGGGGTTCCTGCTGCTCCTTCCTCCTCAGGAAGAAGGATTCCTGACACTCCTGCCCTGCTGCCCCACGGGTCCCTCCCATGGCAGGGAGTCCTCCAGGAACCTCTGCTTCATGAGTCCTTCCCACCAGGTTCTCCCAGTGAACGAGTGATGGGACAAGAGGAAACGGCCTCAAGTTGTGCCAGGAGAGGGTTAGATTGGATCTTGGGAACAATTTCTTCATGGAAAGGGTTGCCAGGCTGCCCAGGGCAGGGTCCCCATCCCTGGAGGGGTTTCCAAGCCCTGGAGATGGTGCTGAGGGACGTGGGGCAGGGGGGGCCTGGGCAGGGCTGGGGGAATGGTTGGACTTGCTGATCTCAAAGGGCTTTTCCAACCAAAATGATTCTTTGATTCCATGACTAGTGTAGGAAACTGCAATGCTGAATGGTTAGAAGACATGATCTTGCCTGGTGCTGGTGAGACACTGTCATTAAACCCAGCATTTTTGCACCTCCTGACCAAGCCCCCGTCTCCTCCCGGCGTTCAGTCCACTGTGACATTATAACTTCCCTTCCCAGCCTCCCAGGGCTGGCAAGACTTTCAAGTTCTAATTTAAAAAGCAAGAGGTAACATTTAATTTTAGAAAAGATGTCTGCAAGACTTCTTCCTACGAAATGAGACAGGAAAAGAGGTGAAAATGACTGTTTTAATTTCTGAGATGTTTTCCTATAAAACATGGGAGTGTTTCTTCCTACACTGCTTCAGCTGATGAACTCATCATCTTCCCACTCCCTTCATTTGCAAATGCTGGTTTGAAATGGAGGGTTACCAATAAAAAGGTCCTTAAACCCACACTAACCCCCATGCCAAAATCTCAGGCATTGCAAGAAAATGCATTTCAGGGGGTGTAGGCAGGGAAACCCTTTGGAAATTTGTTACTGCATGCATATAATGTGTGTGTTTATGTATTTCTATTCATGTTGTTTTCTTACCAGGAAGAAAAGAAACATCTCAGGGATGATTATCTTTTAACTTCCATTTCCTTTATTAATTTATAATGGGTAATTTGGGATGCATGAGGACTTACTGCCAAACCCCAGACGCTTCCCTCGTAGGCACTAAATCACTGCTCCTGGGATAATTAAAGTGGTGGAAGCATTTATCAAGCTTTTACTAAATTTATTGCCCTTCCCTGAGGTCTCTCCTCCTGTCTAGCTTCATGTCTTTGGGTAATGGAGAAGTTGGCCTGGTGGTCTGGGTTTCCCCAGGGCAGGGATGGAGGGGGGCTCAGGTCCAGCCCCTCGTTGCTGCCTTGTAGGGGCTGAGCTGTGAGGAACTGCTTCACCTGCCCTCCTGGGCTTTGTTCAGCCTCCTTTGGACCTTTGTGCCATGGAGCTCCAGGGGACAATGCTGTGGCCAAGGGGAAAGGGGGGGACAGCAGGGCTGGCTCCCCATCCCAGGATCCCAGAGGAGTTTGGCAGCTGCAGGATGTGGGGAGGGGGGCAGCTCAGTTGTCAGATGGAAGGAACACCAGCACCTCCTCCTGCTGCATGAGGGGGAAGATGTTGTTTGCACTGGCTTTTTCTGGGTGTGATTTTCGATGCTAATACAAAGAAAAAGAAAAGAAAAACGTGCTCTTCTGCTCCAGGAGGATTTCTGCAGAATCATAGAAAGGCTGGGGGTTGAAGGGACATTTCAAGGCCATCTAGTCCAAGCCTCTGCAATGAGCTGGGACATCCACAAATAGACCAGGTTGCTCAGAGCCCCGTCCAACTTCACCTGGAATGTTTCTAGGGATGGGGCAACTCCTACCTCTCTGGGCAACCTGGGCCAGTGTCTCTCCACCCTTAGTATTAAAAATGTCTTCCTTATACCCAGTCTAAATCTCCCCTTTTTTAGTTTAGAACCATTCCCCCTCATCCCATCCCTCCCTGCCCTTGTCCCAAGTCCCTCCCCAGCTTTCCTGGAGCCCCTTCAGGCACTGGAAGCTGCTCTAAGGTCTCCCTGGAGCCTTCTCTTCTCCAGGCTGAACACCCCAACTCTCCCAGCCTGGCTCCAGAGCAGAGCTGCTCCAGCCCCTGGATCATCTTCATGGCCTCATCTGGACCTGTTCCATGTCTTCCCAGTGCTGAGGACCCCGGAGCTGTGCTCCAGGTGAAATTCCCTACCTTCTCTCCACCAAAGACTCAGAGGCTCCCTCCCTCACCCCCATGGATGATGCCCTCAGCCTGGGGAAGCCCTGACTGGGACCCCACACTGCTCAGCCATCCCTCCCCATCCCAGGATTTCCAAGACTGCAATTCCAAGCCACAAAAAGCACCATTTGAGGTCTTCCCTGTGGATTAAAATAGCTCCAAGAAGCCAATAAGGGAAATGTGATCTGAAAGCCCAGGCCTGACAGAGTAATTTCCATTGGAAATCTGCTCTTGGGGCTGGCAAAGCCACATCCCCAGGGACAGCCCAGCCTGTTTTTTCCTGTTATGTTCTTGCTATTGATTTAAGGAGAAACAAGAGTTGGTTAATTATCTGTGGCTGTTCTTAGCTTTGTTTTGTCTCTGCTGATGGCTGGGGCTGTTGTGACTGTACACTTTAATGGCTTTCAGATGCCAAAGGTCTAATTATAAGCCCTTGCCCCATGCAGAGACCACCAGCAGAAAACAAACTTGTTGCTGCTTTGAGGTTGCAAATACACCAAACCACCCCAAGAAGCCCCCAGCCTGCATATATTTTGGTGCAGAACTGCAGAGCTGTTTGGATCTCCAGTGAGCTCTTTTCCTGACGTGGTGACAGAGCTCTGAAGGACTGAACTCATCCCTGCTCAGGTACCTCTATAAATAATGGGACGTAGAAGATTTCCACAGCTGTGAGCTGCCAGATGGCTCCACTTTTTTGAAGCTTAAAGGAACTTCCTTCCTTTTCAGGGAGAAAAGCCAACTCTGTCAAGTCCTATAAACTCATCCTTTCAGGAGCAGATATGTCTTGGAGACCTGGCTTTGAACCTGGAGCTGAAGAAACTTCTCTGTGATGGGGGAAAGCACTGAGTGAGCCCTGAGAGGGGTCAGGACAGTGGTGGGAAGGTCCCAGGGGCTGTTTGCAGGTGATGGTGGCCATTGCTGGCTGCAGAAACCATAACATCCCTGCCACCTGCTGCAATGACCTGGGCTCTTCCCATGCAGGTTCTCACACTGCTTGTTCTCCTCCTGCTGCCACAGCCTTGATGATCTCCAGTGGGGACTCCTCCTCCCTTGGGTGCTGGAAGCCTCTTCAGTGTCTTAGCTGGAAAAGGGGGTACAGGGCACCCCCAGGTCTGGGGTCTTGGGTCTTCAAGAAACCTTCATCCAGCACAGGGCACCGTTGCACGAGGAATCAGCCTCTTTGCTGGTGGCTGCCTTGGCTATGAACCAGTGCTCCAGCCTTGGGCTGGGGTGGGAAGAATGGATTTCTCAAGGTTTTGCTCATCCCACCATTTCCTCAGGGCTGCCAGGCTTTGGGAACAGGGCTGTGGCTGCAGAAGGAAGCTGAACATTCAGCTGGAAAAGGCACTCTGGAGCCAGAACAGAACTGCAGCTGCCTGCTGGTGCCCTCTGCCCACCCCACCAGCACCTGGGGGATCCAGACATGCCTCTCCACCCTCACCACATGGAGCCCCAGCACAAGGGGTTAAATGACAGGAGTGGGAAAACTTGCTTCCTTTATAAGCCATTCCTTTTCCAACCAAATCATTCCTGCCCAGAATTGGGTGCAAACCCACTTCCCACTGCCAAAATGAAGCTGTTCAGCAGCAAAGGGGCTTCTTGCTGAAGGTGGGGACTGTTAGCCTGAGCATTTCTCCCAAGTTTCAGCCTCAATTTATTATTCATCCCATCCTGGACATGCTTGGCTCAGGGGAGGGAGAGAGAAAGGGCTGAGAGTCTTTGTTTTGTAGCCTGAGCGAATGGGGTTGATGCCTGGTGATGGTTTGGGGGTCAGAAGATGGGAGGGAGCCTTTATCTGCTGACCCAGGCCTGACCCAGCTGCCATGGCCATGTGCAACATGAGTGTACGTGGTAAATAATTTGTTCTTTCCTCTTCAGAAAAAGCTCCCAAGACACGCCTTTGAAAACCTCTTTGTGATTGCACAAGGACACTGTGGAATAGTTAACACACCCAAAAATGCTTTTAAAAATAAAGCCAGGCAATTGCTACCTCTTTGATCCTCAGTTTTGTCTTTGTCCCTTGTTTAGCACCACATTAACACTGGGGAAAATCTATAGCAAAGAATAAAACCTAATGATCTTCCAAGGTCCATACCTGTTGTGCCAGCTGGTCCCTGAGCCTGGGGGCTGGGGAGGCTTTGCCAAGGGGCTCCAAAAATCCCTGCCAAGTGCTGGATGTAGGTCTGCTGCTTTGCCCTGCCAGTACCCACCAGTGTTGCTGGTTTTCCCTGCTTCAGTCCAGCAGGAACCCAGGACTCAGCCTCATCCCCTTTGGCTGGAGACCACACTCCTGGTTGTCCGAGCACCTGATGGTGGTGGGATGCTGGGGATGGTGGCTGACATGGGTGATGGGGATGGAGACCCTCCAAATGCTTGGACAAGTCTCCTTTCTGTGGAACACCTCATTTGAGGTCCTGGCGTCTGTCTGCCCATGACTAATGAGGTCTTCAGACTCATTAAACCTGGCTTTGCAGTCCTCTGTGCCACCAGGAGGTTTCTTCCTTGACAGGCACCACTGCACAGCAGCAGTGGGGATTTTGGCAGAGACTGATGGGGACAGACGTTTTAGCAGGGCCTGCAGCAACAGGACAAGGGGTGATGGTTTTAAACCAAAAGAGGGGAGAGTCACACTAGGAATAAGGAGGAAGGTCCTTCCACCAGCCCAGGCTGCTCCAAGCCCCATCCAACCTGCCCTTCAACACTGCCAGGGATGGGGCAGCCACATCTGGGCAACCTGGGCCAGGGTCTCACCACCCTCAGAGGGAAAAGTTTCTTCCTAAAATCTCATTTCAATCTCCCCTCTTCCAGTTTAAAACTGTTCCCTCCTATCCTGTCAATGCACCGTGTTTTCATCCCAGGACAAACCAGGGTGAGAAGGATGCATTGATACAGGAGAGGCTTTTCAATCCAGAGACCCAAATCCAGAAACACAGGTATCTGTGCTGGAGAAGCAGAATGCACAAAGGGGCTAGGAGGAGGGCAGAACCTCACCTGTAAATTCTTTTCAGCCCTTCTAGTGCTATTTGGGGATTCCAAGCGAAGCCAAAGCCACGTGGATGTTACACATTGGCCTGGTACCCCTGGGCCTGCAGCCATTCCCAGTTTTCCCTGCTTCAGTCCAGCAGGAACCCAGGACTCGGCCTCATCCCCTTTGGCTGGAGACCACACTCCTGGTTGTCCGAGCACCTGATGGTGGTGGGATGCTGGGGATGGTGGCTGACATGGGTGATGGGGATGGAGACCCTCCAAATGCTTGGACAAGTCTCCTTTCTGTGGAACACCTCATTTGAGGTCCTGGCGTCTGTCTGCCCATGACTAATGAGGTCTTCAGACTCATTAAACCTGGCTTTGCAGTCCTCTGTGCCACCAGGAGGTTTCTTCCTTGACAGGCACCACTGCACAGCAGCAGTGGGGATTTTGGCAGAGACTGATGGGGACAGACGTTTTAGCAGGGCCTGCAGCAACAGGACAAGGGGTGATGGTTTTAAACCAAAAGAGGGGAGAGTCACACTAGGAATAAGGAGGAAGGTCCTTCCACCAGCCCAGGCTGCTCCAAGCCCCATCCAACCTGCCCTTCAACACTGCCAGGGATGGGGCAGCCACATCTGGGCAACCTGGGCCAGGGTCTCACCACCCTCAGAGGGAAAAGTTTCTTCCTAAAATCTCATTTCAATCTCCCCTCTTCCAGTTTAAAACTGTTCCCTCCTATCCTGTCAATGCACCGTGTTTTCATCCCAGGACAAACCAGGGTGAGAAGGATGCATTGATACAGGAGAGGCTTTTCAATCCAGAGACCCAAATCCAGAAACACAGGTATCTGTGCTGGAGAAGCAGAATGCACAAAGGGGCTAGGAGGAGGGCAGAACCTCACCTGTAAATTCTTTTCAGCCCTTCTAGTGCTATTTGGGGATTCCAAGCGAAGCCAAAGCCACGTGGATGTTACACATTGGCCTGGTACCCCTGGACCTGCAGCCATTCCCAGCAGCTTCCAACAGCTCAGCAAGGTGGGGAGGCCACGTGGGCTCAGAGAAGCATCTTCTGTCCTGCCAAGGAGCAGGTCCAAGGTTGTGGGTCTGCATGTTCTCCTGGTCTGGGCAGTGCTGGGGTGAGGAGCCAGCAGCCCTGGAAATGAGCCATTCATTATCCCAGGGCCTGAAGAGGTCAGTGGAAAGGAAGAGGCTGGAGCCAGTTCCCCAGCAATTGCTCTTCTCCATCCCTCTCTCATTAGATTTTCTCTAGTCGTTAGGCAGGAAGGGAGAAAAGGGCAAGAGGGGGCTCAGCTGGAGCCAGTGGTTCTACTGCTGATGGCAGACGTGGCTTTGGCTTGTCCTGCTTTATTGTCACCCGTGTCACACTGCTCCTGCCCTGAAAATGTCACCTTGGTCAGCAGCTGTGCACTGAA
>NW_009953988.1:0-583 GCF_000747805.2 Chaetura pelagica
GGGGAGGTTTACATGGCACAGGGATTGCTGTGGACAACTGGATTGCTGTGGAGGTAAACTAGGTTTGAAGAGGAAAGGGATAAAAGCAGGCTGACTGAACAGAAGGCTAAGGGAACAACTGGTGGAAACTGTGGTGGTCAGAGGCCACCTTGGGCTCAACGACCGTGAAATGATAGAGTTTGCCATGGTTGGTGAAGGAAGGGGGTCAGCAATACCACTCTAATGGCCTTCTGGAGGTCAGACCTTTGACTGTTCAGGCCACTGGTTGAGAGAGTCTTTTGGGAGACAGTCCTGAAGGGAAAGGGTTTCAGGAAGATTGGATGGTCTTCAGGATGGAAGTCTTAAAGATGCAGGATCAGGCTGTACCCCTGTGCTGCAAGACAAGCTGCTGGGGAAAACGACTGGCCTGTCTAAACTGGGAAGTTTTTCTGTGTTTCAAGAGGAAAATGAGAATGTAACATCTTTTGAAGAAGGGGTAGTTGACTCTAGAAGAGCAGAGGGATCTCATTAGGCCATGCAGAGAGAACATGGGAAATGCAAAAGCCCAGCGGGATCTTGGTCTGGCCAGTGTTGTAAGAGGTAA
>NW_009953989.1:0-2588 GCF_000747805.2 Chaetura pelagica
TCTGTGTCCCCAACTGGTGTCTGTGTCCCCAGCTGGTCTGTGTGTCCCCATCTGTGTCTGTTTGTCCCCCCAGCTGGTGTGTCTGTGTCCCCACCTGGTGGTGTCCACCACGTTTCCTTTTCCTTGGGGACCTTCTCACTCTCTGCAACCACCTGAAGGGAGGTTGTGCTCAGGGGAGTCTGGGCTCTTCTCCCAGGCAACCAGTGACAGGACAAGAGGGCCTGGCCTGAAGCTGCTCCAGGGGAGGTTTAGGTTGGATATCAGGAAGCACTTCCTCATGGAAAGGATGATCAGACACTGGGATGGACTTCCCAGGGAAGTGGTGGAGGCACCATCCCTGGAGGTGCTCCAGGAAAGGCTGGAGGTGGCACTTGGTGCCCTGGTCTGGAGATCTGGGAGTGTTGGTCACGGGCTGGACTTGGTGACCCTAAAGGTCTTTTCCAGCCTTGGTGAGTCTGTGATTCCTTTTGCCTCAAAGTTGTTGTGTCGAGTGAACTGTGAGTGGTGACATCAGACCTGGGGAACCAAAGTCATCACCTTTTAGTTCATGAACCCTGGGGAAAGAATCATTCTGAGTCTGGGACAAAACACCAGTAATGGCCTAAGCTGGGAAGGTTGTTGGGTTTGTGGCTCATCAGGGTTTTCAGTGAAGGGCCGTGAGATTCACCCAGAATGTCTGGTGAGTCCTGAGAGCACCCAAAACACCTAAGAACCCAACTGTGTGGGAAAGGGCTGGAGATCCAGATTTGGTGTGAGGAGAACTGGGACAAATAGGAAGCAGCTGGGAAATACAGGATGTTTGGGTCACTGGGAGTGGGAGTTTGTTTTGTCTGAAGACTCAGAGGTTTGTGTTCGTCTGCACCTGTGAGAGACCTGGAACAGACACCAGAGACCTGGAGAAGGTGGAGGAGAAAATAAATGGCATCATTGAGGGCTGAATGTGTATTTATAACCCTGTGAAACTGGTGGTGTAATTCAGGAAAGGTTAATGGTAAAGTCATGAGGTGTGAACAGGAGGCATCCATGGAGAAAGGAAGCCTGGAAGCCTAAAAGGAATTCTGGTTCTGGTGCTCTCAGCATGAGAAGGATACAGACCTGTTGGAGAGAGGCCAGAGGAGGCCCCGGAGATGCTGGGAGGGCTGGAGCAGCTCTGGAGCCAGGCTGGGAGAGTTGGGGTGTCCAGCCTGGAGAGGAGAAGCTCCAGGGAAACCTGAGAGCAGCTTCCAGTGTCTGAAGGGGCTCCAGGAAAGCTGGGGAGGGACTTTTCACCAGAGAAGATGGTGACAGGACAAGGGGTGATGGTTTTAAACTGAGAGAGGGGAGATGGAGGTGAGAGATTAGGAAGAAATTCTTCCCTCTCAGGTGGTGAGGGGCTGGGATGGGTTGCCCAGGGAGGTTGTTGATGCCCCAGCCCTGGAGGTTTTTAAGGCCAGGTTGGAGGAGGTTTTTAAGGCCAGGTTGGAGGAGGTTTTTGTGCAGCCTGGGCTGGTGGGAGGGGTCCCTGCTCATGGCAGGGGGGTTGGAATTAATGATCTTTAAAGTCCCTTCCAACATCAATGATTCTATGACTGACTCTATGAACTGGGTGTTTCACAGGGCAGAACCTGCCAGATCAATGGTTGGTCATATTTTGCCATTTTCATAAACAAACAATTCTCCCTGAACACTTTCTGATCAGAACTGTCTTTAGTTCATTAAGTGTTTTCACATAATTATTCAAATGTTTTCTAATGTTGAACGGGAGAAACTGATTCCTCAACATGTTTAGACTTTGAGAAATGAGAAGATTGTTCTCTTGTTGTTAGTTGTTCTTTCACTTGTACTAGGGACTTTTTCTGTAGGATTTGAGTAGTTCTAAATGGATAATGTAAGAATTCTTCATGTTTGTTTGAATCAGTGAGAAGTTCAAAGCCAGGAATCAATCCCTTCGAGCTCCTGTGCTTGTCAGTGTGCTGGGAGCTCTTGGTCAGTGTTGCAGCAAACCCCAGGGGGACGATCCATGGTTGAAGGGACAACCCGAACCTCTGAACCTTTAAGAAATCTGGAAAATACCCCATCAGGAGACCCAGAGAACCTTGCTTTGCCCCCTCCTTGTCCCCAGGTCTTGACACCGACGGGATCTACCGGGTGAACGGGAACCTGTCGCTGATCCAGAAGCTGCGTTTTGCTGTGGATCAAGGTGAGGGGACAGGGGTGGCCCAGGCTGGGGACACTGGGGAGGGAAACCACGTTGGGGAGCACCTGCTGGGTGGCTTCACCCCCCATGGACCTTCCTCTGCCCCCCAGAGCGAGCTGTGACCTCCGACGGGCGCTACGTCTTCCCGGAGCGGCCGTGCCAAGGTCAGCTGGGGCAGCCCTGGCAGTGCTGGGGTTTTGGGGGTCCCACACCTGAGCTGATCCCCCTCCAATCTCTCCCAGAGGGGCGGCTCAGCCTGGCAGACCCCCAGTGGAGCGATGTCCACGTGGTGACCGGTGCCCTCAAGCTCTTCTTGCGGGAGCTGCCCCAGCCCCTGGTGCCCTACGAGCTCTTCCACCCCTTCATTGAAGCCGCCAGTGAGTGGGGGGCTGTGGGGGGTGGGGGGGGGGGG
>NW_009953989.1:3586-6551 GCF_000747805.2 Chaetura pelagica
TCCTGCTGCTGGTGCCCCCTGCCCAGCCCCTGGGGGCCCTGGGACCTCCTGCTCCCACCAGGGCTGGGGGGTCTGTCCCCCTCTGGGGAATGTGCTCACCCAGGGCAACTGTCCCTGTTTCCACCTCCCCAGGGTCCTCACAGGCTCCTCTGTTGTGTCATTAAACTCCTTGAAGTCACCATCAACCCCCCCTTCCCAGCACAGCCCCCCTGGTTCTGTTGGCACAGGGTCTGGCCCTGCCCTGGGGTCCTCACCCCCTGCAGACCCCGGGCTGGCACCACCAGCTCTCCTGGCTCCTTGTCCCCCTCCTGGGTCCTTGTCCCTCTCCTGGCTCCTTGTCCCCCTCCTGGCTCCTTGTCCCTCTCCTGGCTCCTTGTCCCCCTCCTGGCTCCTTGTCCCTCTCCTGGCTCCTTGTCCCCCTCCTGCCTGGAGCATCCCCAGGGTCACTCACTCAACTCCCCCCAACACACCCTGGGGAGGACAAACCCAACCAGAAGCTCCTGGGTCCTCCCAGGGACAAGGAGGGATCTTCACCCATTAAGGTCCCGGGCAAAACAGACTCAACCTGGGGAAAAAATAACAATTTAATGTCACACTCATCAAACCCCCCCAGGACACAGACACCCCCAGAGCAGGGCTCACACACCTCACCCCACCCCTCCCTCCTTCCCACCCAAATCCCTTTGTTCCCCATTTCTCTCCCTCCTTCCCCCCAGCACAGGGGGATGGGGATGGGGTTTGGAGTCACTGCACAGGCTGGCAGTTCCTGCTGCTCCTTCCCCCTCAGGAAGAAGGATTCCTCACAGTCCTGCCCTGCTCCCCACAGGTCCCTCCCTGGCAGATCCTCCCCCAGCCTCTCCTCCAGGAGCCCTTCCCACCAGGAGCTGCTCCAGCGCTGCCCGCAGAGCCCGGGGGCTTCGGGAACGGGCACCTCCCCTGGCCCGGGGGCTCACACAGCTGCACCAGCCCAGCCCACTGGCCACAACATCCCAGCCCACTGGCCAAGTTCTCTCCTCCTGGCACCCCCAGGGAACGTTCCCCACGTTCCTCCACACATGCAGGGGCACAGCTGCCATCTCGCCATGGGCTGCAGGGAAACTTCTGCTCGGGCACCTTCTTCCCTTCCTCACCAACCCCCAGCCCCGTCTCCTTCCCCAGCCCAGCTCTTCTTCCCCCAGGTGTGTCTCTGCTCAGTGTTATAGCTGCTCTTTAGGATGTTAATACAGAGGGGCACCTCTTGTCCCTGGGCTGGTTTGGGGCAGTGGCAGCTTCCCCAGGAGCCCCCCCTGGGGCCCTTCCCCCGTTACCCCAAAACCCCCCAACCCAACCCAGCACCCCTGGGCTCCTTCCAGCTGCAGGACACGGGTCAGTGGCTGGCCTGAACATCCCCCGTGCCCCCTAGATCCCTTTCCAGTGACACCCCCCCCCCAAACCCCAATCCCACCACTCCTGCATCCTCCCACCTTCCCAGTGCCCCCAGACCCCTTCCCACCAGGAGCACCAGCCACCCCCCCTGGAGCTCCGGGCAAGAAGGGGGGGACAGAGAAGAACTTTGGAGGCCCAGGGATCTGGGGGCACAGCTGGATCCTGGGGGGCCCCTCGGGAGGAACCAGCCCTGCCTTGGGCAGGAACTAAACCAGAGGCTTCTTGGGGCCTGGGGGGGACCTGGGGGTGCCCCAGGGGGGCAGGTGCCCTCCTGGTGCTGGGGCAGGAGAAGGGACCAGGTGGTCACAGGTGCTGCTGGTGGAGACCACCCTCGTCAGTGGTTTGTTGGGAACAGCAAACTGGGAAAAGTGGTGACACCCCAGAGGGCTGAGCTGCCACCCAGGGTGACCTGGCCAGGCTGGAGAGCTGGGCAGGGAGGAACCTCATCAGGCTGAACCAGGGAAGGTCCTGCAGCCCCGTGGATCAGCAGGGGTGAGGGGGGGACCTGCTGGGGAGCAGCTCTGAGAAGGATCCGGGAGATCCTGGTAGGTGGTCAATGATCCATGAGCCAGGAATGTGCCCTGGGGGCCAAGAGGAGCAATGGGATCCCGGGGTGCTTGAGGAAGAGCTTGGCCAGGAGGTGGAGAGAGGTCATTGTCCCCTCTGCTCTGCCCTGGTGAGGCCACAGCTGGAGAACTGGGACCAGTTCTGGGCTCCCCAGTTTAAGAGAGACAGGGAACTGCTGGAGACAGTCCAGGGGAGGGGAACAAATGACTGGGGGGTTGGAGCAGCTCCCTGGTGAGGAAAGGCTGAGGGAGCTGGGGCTGCTCAGCCTGGAGAGGAGGCTGAGGGGAGACCTTGCTCATGGCTGGAGGTACCTGAGGGTGGGTGCAGGAGGATGGAGCCAAACCCTGCTCAGCAGTGCCCAGGGACAGGGCGAGGGGCAACGGGCACACCTGGAACATGGGGAGTGACATGGAAATAGGAGGGAAGAATTCCTTACAGTGAGGGTGGCAGAGCCCTGGGACAGGCTGCCCAGGGGGGCTGTGGAGTTTTCTCTGGAGACATTCAGGACCCACCTGGATGCAGCCCTGGGTGATGAGCTCCAGGAGATCCTGCTTTAGCAGGGCTGGATGGTCTCCAGAATCATGGGATGGTTTGGGCTGGAGGGACCTCAAAGACCATCCAGATCCACCCCCTGCATGGGCAGGGACACCTCTCACCAGCCCAGGCTGCTCCAAGCCCCATCCAACCTGCCCTTCAACACCCCCAGGGATGGGGCAGCCACAGCTTCCCTGGGCAACCTGGGCCAGGCTCTCACCACCCTCATAGGAAAGAACTTTTCCCTAATGTCCAACCTGGGACCTAGAGGTCCCTTCCACCTCTGACAATTCCGTGGTGAGGAAGAAATCACAGAATCTCAGGAGTTGGAAGGGACCTGGAAAGCTCCCCCAGCCCAACCCCCCTGCCAGAGCAGGGGCACCCAGAGCACATCACACAGGATCCAGGGGGGTTGGAATGTCTCCAGAGAAGGAGACTC
>NW_009953989.1:6714-7469 GCF_000747805.2 Chaetura pelagica
CTGCCCTGAACAGATTTGTGCCCATGGATGAGGTGGCCCCTCAGTCTCCTCTTCTCCAAGCCCAACAGACCCAGCTCCCTCAGCCTTTCCTCAGCAGGGAGATGTTCCCCTCCCTCCAGCATCTCTGTGGCTCTGCCCTGGGCTCTTCCCAGCAGTTCCCTGTCCTTCTGGAACTGAGGGGCCCAGAACTGGGCACAATATTCCAGATGCAGCCTCCCCAAGGCAGAACAGAGGGGGAGCAGAACCTCCCTGACCTACCAACCACCCTCTTTCTAATGCACCCCAGATCCCATTAGCCTTCTTGGCCACAAGGACACATTGCTGCTCATCCCCCTGCCCACCAGGACCCCCAGGGCCCTTTCTCCTGCCCTGCTCTCCAGCAGCTCAGCCCCAACCTGCACTGGTACCTGGGCTTGTTCCTCCCCAGGTGCAAAACTCTGCCCTTGTTTCTCCCTGCCCAGCTCTCCAGCCTGTCTGGGTCTCTCATTACAAAGACAGCCAATCCCAGGAAATAAATCGCCTATGTACACGAATTCTGGGAACTCACTGGCGTGGAACTGGAGGTGCCGGGTCTGGGGGTGTGTGAGTTGGGGGTTCCAGTGCCTGCTGGGAGCAACTGTGGGGGAGAATCCCCATTAAATCCCCAGTAAAGAATCCCTGCTCAGTAACAGCTTGTTTGTTGTTATTGGATCTTCGCCTGGGAACCCTCACCCAGCCCAGCCCGGCACTTTGGGGAGGGGTGAGAGAAACCAGGG
>NW_009953990.1:0-2905 GCF_000747805.2 Chaetura pelagica
GTCCTTTTTCAGATCTTTAGGTACCCATTCCGATCTCGCGGTCCCTTTCGGATCTGTAGCGCGCGTCGTTCAAATCTTTAGGTCTCCGCTCGGGACTTTGGGTCCTCTCTCCTGATCTTTAGGTCCTCTCTTCGATCTTCAGTCTCCAGGTCTGGTCCCTGTTTCGGGTGCCACTTGTCGGTGCGGAGGTGTCCAGCGAGGGAAGAATGCAAGACAATCAATATGATTGATAGAGCAAACTCCAACTTTATTAGAAATGACAGGCACTTATATACCCTTATCCCGAGTTTGTACAAGTCCAGAACTACACTTATGATTGGTCAGTTGTACTAGAGCCTGCCACGATCTGAACAGTGACTGGCTCCTAGGCTCAGGTATGCACATGCTCAGTCAGAACTCTCCACCCCAACTCCTTCTTCAGCACGTCCGGGTGTTTACTTCGTTGCCTCACTTTTAATCAACTGGTTCTCATGAGAAGGTCCTTGGTCACTGAGGCCCAGGTGTTCTTCAGTAAAAACAAGATTGCTCACACATCCGTTGTTTATTAAACAACCTGCAACACTGGAATAGCAAAAAATGGCTAAAGCCTATCCCAAGTTTTGTCTGTCCTAGAGCTTCAATTTGTTACAGTAAAAATTATTTCAGGCATAATTAACCACTGAGCCTTTCCTTGGTCATGTTGTTTCCTTTTCCACACATTAGAACTTGACCCTCTGAAGTGTTGAATTCTGATCCAGCAGAGCACTTTGACATGTTACTGATACATTGTCCTGTTGACTGGCAGAATGAGGGCAATTATGAAAAAATATTTTGCACTGCAATCAAGTAGTGATTCCAAGCAGAATAGAAATCAAACAGATCAAAGGACAAAAAGATGTTCCTCATCTATGGCTCATAGTTTATATGCTAGCTTATACTGACTGTATCATTTTACACTGCTGTATGGTATTATTACTTGGAGTACAGTTTGTTCTGAAATAGCAAAATGCAACTTGCTTTAACTTAGTGGAGATTTACAAGTTTTTATGTTTACAAGTCAGATGAGAGAATTAATAATCTCTGTTATTTACTGAGAATACTCGAGGGACAAATAATACATATTTGTCCTGGTTTGAGCCAGGATGAAGCAAATTTTCCTTTTTACTGATTTTTTTTCTTTCAGTGAGCTTTCTTTTAGCCAAGTCTCTCTCTTTTTCTGTCTCTCCTTCCCTACCTGGGTGGGAGAGGGAGGGGATCAAGAGCTTTGTTGTCGATTCTGAGTCAAACAGTGACAGTCAGGAACGCACAGGCTTAGGGATCCAAGGACAGGGATAAATAGAGGCCAATTTTGCTGTCTGTCTAACTCAGCCTCCTACGGGTGGGTCACAGATCTCCCCATAGTGTCTGAGCCGGCAGAGTGAAGGTGCGGCCTTGAAGCCTCAGTAGTTACAAAAACATTCCAGTGTCTTATCAGCCTAGCAGAACACGCTGTTGCTAGTTAAAAGAAAGCTTACTGAAGGAAAAAAAAATCAGCAAAAAGAAAATTGGCTTCATCCTGGCTCAAACCAGGACACTTCAAGAGAGCAGACTTTGGTCTCTTCAAGGATCTGCTTGGTAAGGTACCATGGGACAAAAACCGGGAGGGGAGCCCAGGAAAGCCGGTCCATATTCAAGGGCCACCTCCTCCATGACCGGGAACAATGTGTCCCAATGAAGAGAAAGGCAGGCAGGAGTGCCAGAAAGCCTGTGTGGATGAGCAAGGAGCTTCTGGACACTGTTAAATGTAAAAACAATGTTTACAGAGAGAGGAAACAGGGACAGGTATCCCGGGGGGAGTTCAGACAAGTTGTCATAGAAGGAAGGGATCGGGTAAGTAGGCCAAAGCACAGAGAGAATTGGATTTCGCCAGGGATGTTAAGGACAACAAGAAAAGTTTCTACAGGTATGCCAGTGATAAGAGGAAGATGCGGGAAACTGTGGGCCCACTTCAGAAGGAAACTGGAGACCTGGTCATGTAGGACAGAGAAGACTGAGGTACTCAATGACTATTTTGCCTCATTCTTCACCAGCAAAATCTTTGTTCGCACCATCCGAGTTAGAGAAGGCAAAGGCATGGACTTGGCAAAAAGAATATCTCCCCACTGTAGAAGAAGAGCTGGTTCATGACAATCTGAAGGACCTGAAGGTCCACAAGTCCATGGGACCTGACGGAATTAATCCATGGTTCCTGAAGGAATTGGCCAATAAATTTGCAAAGCCTCTGTCCATCATATTTGAAAAGTCTTGGCAGTCTGATGAAGTTCCCACTGACTGGAAAAGGAGAAAAAGAGTCCTCATTTTAAATAATGGAAAAAAGGAAGACCTGGGAACTATAGGCCAGGCAGTCTCACTTCTGTGCCTGGCAAGATCATGGAGCAGATCTTCCTGAAGGCTCTGGTAAGGCATGTAGAAAACAAAGGGGTGACTGGTGACAGCCAGCATAGCTTCACCAGGGGCAAATCCTGCCTGACTAATTTGGTGGCCTTCTACAATGTGGTCATGGCATTGATGGACAAGGAAAGAGCAAATGATGTCATCTACCTGGACCTGTGCAAAGCTTTCGACACCATCCTGCACTACATCCTGGTATTGAAACTGAAACAATATGGATTTGATGGATGGACCACTTGTTGGGTGAGGATGGTCACACTCAAAGAGTTTTAATCAACAGCTTGATATCCATCTGGAGACAAGTGACAAGTGGAGTTCCCCAAGGGTTGGTACTGGGACTGCTGCTGTTTAACATTTTTGTCAGTGACATGGACAGTGGAATTGAATACGCCCTCGGTAAGTTTCCTGATGGCACCAAGGTGTGTGGTGAGATTGACACGCTGGAAGGAAGGGATGCCTCAGGATTGTTCCCAGCTCAGGGGAGTGCTGTGGGAGT
>NW_009953991.1:0-1370 GCF_000747805.2 Chaetura pelagica
TCCTCCTCCTCTTCATCCTCCTCCTCTTCATCCTCCTCCTTCCTCCTCCTCTTCTTCTCTCTCCTCCTCTTCCTCCCTCTTCATCCCCTTCCTCCTCCTCTTCTTCCTCTTCTTCTTCCTCCTCTTCTTCTTTATCTTCTTCCTCCTCCTCCTCTTCCTCCTCTTATTCCTGTTCATCCCCCCCATCCTGACCCTTCCTCCTCTTCCTCCTCCTCTTCATCCCCTTCCTCCCCTCCCTCTTCTTCCTCCCCCTCCTCTTCATCCCCTTCCTCCTCCTCTTCCTCCTTCCTCCTCTTCCTCCTCTTCTTCCTCTTTTTCTTCCTCTTCTTGTCTTGTTTCTCCTCCTCCTTCCTCCTCCTCCTCTTCCTCCTCCTCTTCATCCCCTTCCCTCCCTCCTCCTCCCTCCTCTTCCTCCCCCTCCTCTTCCTCCTCTTCTTCCTCTTCCTCCTCCTCCTCTTCATCCCTTCCTCATCCTCTTCATCCCCTTCCTCCTCTTCTTCCTCCTCCTTCCTCCTCTTCTTCCACTTAATCCTCTCCCTCCTCCTCCTCCTTCTTCCTCCTTCTTTCTCCTCTTCCTCCTCCTTCTCCCCTTCACCCCCCCATTCTGACTCTTCCTCCTCTTCTTCCTCTTCCTCCTCCTCCTCCTCCCCCCCCATTTTGACTCTTCCTCTTCCTCCTCCTCCTCCTTCCTCCTCCTCCTCTTCTTCTTCTTCTTCTTCCTCTTTTTCTTCCTTTTCTTCCTTCTCCTCCTCTTCCTCCTCTTCTTCTTCCTCCTCTTCCTCCTCTTCTTCCTCCCCTCCATCCTGACCCTTCCTCCTTCTCCTCTTCATCTCTTCCTCTTCATCCCCTTCCTCCTCTTCTTCCTCCTCCTCCTTCCTCCTCTTCTTCTTCCTCTTTTTCTCCCTCTTTGTCTTCTTCCTCCTCTTCCTCCCCCCACCCTGACCCTTCCTCCTTCTCCTCTTCCTCCTCCTTCTTCCTCTTCCTCCTCCCTCCCTTCTTCCTCCTCCTTCTCCTCTTCTTCCTCCTCCTTCTTCCTCCTCTTCTTCTTCCTCTTCCTCCTTCTCCCCTTCATCCCCCCCATTCAGACCCTTCATCCTCTTCATCCTCTTCACCCTCTTCATCCCCTTCCTCTCCCTCCTCTCACTCCTCCTCCTCTTCCTCACCCTCTTCATCCCCTTCCTCCTTCTCTTCCTCCCTCCCTCTTCCTCCTCCTCTTCCTCCCCTTCCTCCTCCTCCTCCCTCCTCTTCTTCCTCCTCCTCATCCTCTTCATCCCTTCCTCCTCCTCTTCCTCCTCTCCCTCCTTCTCTTCCTCCTCCTCATCCTCTTCATCCCCTTCTTCCTCCTCCTCCTCCCTCTGACCTTCCTCCCT
>NW_009953992.1:0-1715 GCF_000747805.2 Chaetura pelagica
ATTTAAGCCTTTGTGCTGTTTGGATACTTTTCAAATATGTTAGGTATAATTCTGAAATCTTTTTGCCTGACTTCTATCTTTAT
The DNA here is from genome assembly GCF_000747805.2 of Chaetura pelagica. NCBI lineage: Eukaryota > Metazoa > Chordata > Aves > Apodiformes > Apodidae > Chaetura > Chaetura pelagica. The sequence continues at coordinate 84 of NW_009953992.1, forward strand.
AATACTGAACAATTTAATTACCTGGTGATGCAATTGCAGAGTGGGTCTGTGCAGCCCTTGGTGTGAGCTGCTACATCAGTGAATCATCTGTACTCCATGTCTTGTGATTGCAGTGGAGGTTTCAAGCTCTTGCAGTGAATTATTTGCCAGTGGCCAAAACCATGATACTGGCATTTTGCTTCAAATGGCAGCCCTCAGACTTTCTGGAGAGATCAATGAAATATATTAAAATTTAGGAAATAAAGAATAAAATTGCAGAGTTCCATGAGCGTGAGAAATTTGTTGCTCAGTATGATTGGTAACAAAGTTTCTCAAGCAAAGTTTAGCCTTATACCCCTGGATTCAGAGAGTATCCATCCAGAGAGCTCTGCAAGCAGTATCAGTTTTCCAAGCATGGGGAATTAAATGAGCAGAAACAGACAATGGTGAGGTTTAATCTTCTTGATACACACGGGAAAATGGATTTCTGGAACCCTGTAAGGCTTTGAAAGCCTAGAGTTGATTAGCAAAAAAAAATTAAAATGAAGAAGAATCTTGTTTAGCCAGATCTATTAGCTCAAGAGATGTCTTATATATGCTTGTATGTATGTGCAAAAAATATAAAACTTACCCATAAAGAAGACAGATAATACTTCATTATGAAAACATTTTTATTTCATTAGATGCTTTCCAACTGAATACAAAGGCAGAACTTCAAGTTATTTTTTTCCTGTCATTTTAGCAGCAAAACGGAACCAGTTCCATTAGGAAAAAGCATCCTGTTTAATTGAACGTGCATCTGAATGTATCAATGAGCTTGTAGCCCTGCAGCATCCCTACACTTTCACCCATGCACAGCACCAGCAGAGTGGTTATTTATGTCAGAGATAAACCTGCATTAGTCAATCATCTCCTTAAACAAACAAACAAACAAACAAAAGTAAATTCCTCAGTCTTAAGGCTTTAAGTTTTAGTTTTCCACAAGCCTGACACTGCATGGTTTAGCCATATCAGGAGCAGCAATACTTAAATAATCTGTGAAACTGCATATACTCTATGGCAGTCAGAGCCTCACATTGACTCCTGTGATATGAGGAAACCTGAGCAGCACTGAGGATAAAATGCAAGCTGAACTGTGCAGCTCTGCAGATCTGTTTGGTTCCTGTTCATAGTTTTGATCTAGACTGTTGTTCCTCTGTTATTTCCCTTATTTTCTATATAACTAACACCAAGGTTTTACCAGCCAGTATTTCATGCAGAGTAGAATGCTCTCTTCTTGGAGGTGGTAATGGATGAAGGTTCTTATCTCTCACTTTCTACCCTGGTGAGGACCACATTAACATGAGGCATCAGACCTACTCCCCAACAACTCCCAGCATGGAAATGAAGATGTTTAACTGTCCTGATGGATGATATAATATGTAGTTACATCTTTGCAGAGTTGAGGCAATTCACCTTTGGCACTTTGTTTTCCTAGGTGTGATTGTCTCCAAAGCATGTGAGTCAGTGGGGAATGGCATTCATTATTGGTAGCAACTAACACTTTGAACACTCTTTACTGCTAAAATCATTCACTCCCCTTTTATTTCTGTCAGTGAGATTATCCTGCAAATGGTGCCGCCTCTCCTCTCCCTCGCCTCTCCTCTCGCCTCG
>NW_009953992.1:2112-11664 GCF_000747805.2 Chaetura pelagica
CCCTCCCCCCCCCCCCCCCCCCCTCCCCTCTCCTCTCCTCTCCTCTCCTCTCCTCTCCTCTCCTCTCCTCTCCTCCCTATCGTTGGAACCCCTCCTCACTAATGGGAATAAACCAGGAACTCTCACAGACACTCAGAAGCAATAAAGAAAATACAAAACATGTGCAAGATAAATTGTCATGCATTTATATCTGTCCAGCTTAAATTGTCATTGTGGTTTGGATAATAAGAAATGTGTCTGGGTCTCACTTTATCTAGCTAAAGTGCTATGAATTTGGATGGATTTAAGTAGCTTAGCATTGCATCTTAGGAACATCTGGGTGTTTGTTGTTGTTTTTTTTAAATTGGCAGATAATGTAATTGAGAAGCATTTCTTCACTTTGTGTTTATATCAGGCTTTGTAATAATATGAAACTATATTGCAGAGATATTTCTGTTCTAAAATTTTAACTTTGCAGGGATAATGTTACTTGAACACTGAGTGATAACTGCAATGTTAGTGATGTTGCCAGTAAGTCAGGAAAAAGGGTCATTTCATAACATGAGTAGCTGAAAAATGTTTTCTTTCCCCTGTTTGTTTCCCTACTGAAATCTTGTGCAAGATAGTTTGAAAGGAAAGAAAAGGATAACTTATTTTCATATTCTTTCTATGAAACATTTGTTAGAACACAGTAGGTAGGAAATGTTTCCATTTTTCTAGTTTTTTTGTTTGTTTCTTTGTTTTCCACCAAGTTTTTATTGCAAAACCCCAGTTGTTGATTAATATTTCTTGTAATGTCTGCAGTCCTGTAATGAAGTGATTCCCTTTCAGAGAGAGAGAAAATTTAAACGTGGAAACAATTTTAAATCACATACATGAGGTTTTAATCTACCTGTAACTGGAATAAATCTATGGCAGATCAAGTCTGACTCAATTTCACCTGGTCTTATCTTACAGGAAGTTGTTTGTTTTTTTAAAAAAAATAGACATTATTAGAGAAAATGGTGTGCTAATGGCTTTCATCATCCTGCCACATATCTGGATACAAGTACATTCTAGGGAATTGTTTGAGTTCTTATTTGCATGGTTGGTTTAGCTGTTTGTATTCTATACAGCAAAAGATTGCAATAGTATTAAGTGTTAAAGCTTATTGGTTTTTATTTTTTACTAGCTGAAACAATTACGTTTTTCCTCCTGAAAATTAATCATGGAGATGTCTATGTATTTCTGCTTGTTTACCTGCTTCTTTTCTGTCATTTATTATCACTGGCAAAAATAGTTTAATAATTCATAGAAGGCCAGCACAGCATTTTAAATTAAACTTCAAAGGGTTGTCAGCATTATATTACGTTGGTGGAATATGTTAAATGCTTTCACAGCTGGGTTGTGTATTTGATACAGATTATCTTTAAACTACTTGGTGTTCAGGGCTCTTAGGAAGCTAAAAAGTTCTGCACTTATCTACTCTGCAATGTAGAATAGTTTTACTGCAAGTCTTCATTATTTTTTTGTCTCCAAATAGGAAACTGTTGTATTTGGAGTTCTGTGTGTTACTTTGTGCCTCACTGTGGGGCTGCTGGGAACTTCTCAGGATTCAGGAGATTTCTTTTACAAACCATGCTCTGTCTTCAGTGTTACAGCGTTTATCCCATTTTTACTTGGGCCATTCAGTGTTGTACTTGATTTATGTATATTTAAAAAAAAAAAGTAAAAATGCTTGCTTTTACATAGTGATGCAAGTGAAATCTTGGAACCAGCTGGCAGTGCCTGAAAAGAGAGTCCTGTGTAGCCACTTTAATTTGCATCTATCAAAACCCTTCTTGTGGCAGCAAGTACCCCCACTGCAGTTACCCTTGTGACCTGTAGGGAAGTGTTTCAGGTTAAAGCAATGTGAAAGATGTGATCCCACAGCAAGATCCAGTGGTGGCTGGAGGGTTGTTCCAGCTTCTTGGGAAGGGCCAGTGAAACACTCCTTTCTCTAGCTGGGCTGGTGTAGGACTGCCAACAAGGTCTGATGGTGGAGGTGATACAGAGGCAATGCATCTGCATTGTCTCTAGTCTTAAGTACAACCTTGTCCAGATCCTGCAGATGTCTGGAAAGCTCCACGAATGCAGTGAGAGCAGTTCACTGCTTTTAGAGCAACCATAGGGGTTTATACACCCACCCACCCACCCACCTACCTACCTACCTAGCAACCATATGTTTTTGTATATAGCTTCATTACCACAACTGCTACCAAAACAACTTTTCTAGAAAGGTAGTTTAAATAACTGATTTCAAGATTGCTCACCTGGCAGTCAGTCATTGCCAGGGATTTGTAGAATCACTTTATGCCTCACTCCCTCTAATTTTCCATATGATTTTGCAGCTGACCACCTGGTCTTCTCCATCTCTGCTCATACTTCCTGTAAATGTTGCAATTAAAGCATAGACATATGAGTTAAATTGCCAGGAAAGTCATTACAGGATTTTAGCAAGAGCTTACATTGCTGAGCTTTTGAAGAGGAAGAGACCCTGATGTTATTTGTCCCAGTGGTTTTAGACCAGGGTCAGGAATTGCCTGCAATCTCTGTCTGTGTGGAATGGGGAAGGAAGGCTTCGCATCTGGCTTCTGCCAGATTTCTACTCTGCTTGCCTGGCTGGCCCTGGGTAGTGGGCAGGCCAGATCAACACAACTTCCCCTCTGATTCAGCCCTCCAGAAAGCAACGTGGCCCAGCTGGACACAGGGCTTTTCTACTGAACCACTCTGGTTTTAAGCCTGCAAAGTCCCTGAATCTACAATAAATCTGTGCTGACATTTTACAGCATGAACAAATGTATTTTGCAGCTTACAAAAGCTATTTCTGCAAACTACTGTGTTCTCAAGTCTCATTGACTTGAGTCAAGCATTAAGGGCAGAAGTAATGATTTAGAAATAATTTAGTAAATCTCAGGTGTAATTTTTACAGTCTGTTAGTAAAATTTCTACCACCCTGACTCTGCTGGAGGAGAGAGGGATACAATTCTTTCTTGTATCGAGTCTGAGAAGTTTGTGTGAATTATGAGGTTTCTGAATCTGAAAAGCTAACAGGGAGTTGTTCTCCAGACACAAAGTATCAAAATTTGGGAAAAGAAGCATTGGGAGAGAAAGCAGAGGGCTGGGAGCAATTACTTGCATTTACTATTTCAGATGCATTATCTTGTCCTTCGTTTAGAGCAGGGGTAGGAAAAGTTTTGTAACGGCTTGATAATATTTTGTGAGTGGGTATCAGCTGTGCAGAAGGATGCCATGGCAGGAAGAGAGAGTTAGTTTGGGGACTAAAAATGAATCTAAGCATAGAGTGACACAGGTGTGAAACTGGGGCTGTCAAGTTTGTATTGGTGCAATTTCAAAAGGGGACAAGTATGAGGTATTTCTCAGTGTGACTTCCTTCCTCATGGATATTATACCTGTGTATGGGCATTTTGCTTCCACCTTCCTTTCTCACTCAGAAGCCCCCCTGGAGATGAGATAGTTCCCAGCAGAAGGAGCACAGTGAATGTGCTGGATATGTAGATGCTGCTGTAATAGCATACTACATGCCTAGTGTGGGCACTGAGACACAAAGCCACTGCTCCTCTGGCTGATAAGAAATAGTGGAAAGGGAGCAAGAAACTAGGTAAAAAGACAACTTAAAATAGGATGTGACAGTCTGCTGTCTGAATTGTTTTCACTAACAGAAGAACATATTAAATGAAAGTCACAGTAAGAGGAAAAGTGGCACTAAACTGATCAAGTGTTGAGAAAAAAAGGCTGTTGGACAAGTACAGAATCTTAAAGACATTTCCAGTATTGTGACTGAATATGTATTTACCATTAAGTTGTTTTGTTCACCTGAAGATGATTAAGAAATGTTTCATACCTCCTGCTATTCTTATTATTCTATAATTAAGAGCAAATATTCTAGTTGGTTGCAATGGATTTACTGTGAAATACCTGCTCACTTTAACAGGGGATGGGGGTGTTTCTTTTTTTACATCTTCCATGGGGAAATCTGAAAATGGACCATAAATGGAAATTATGGGAGCATCTCAATGGTTTCTTTGCTGTTATCCACTCTCCCAAAGGAAAAAAAAAAAAAAAAAAAAAAAAAAAAAAGACACTTTCAATTGTAGTTAAAATACTTTTTTTTGGTGATTTTTCATTTGCTTTAGAAATGGGAATTCATTTGGTCATGGAATTTCTGTGCATTTTGAAGCATTGAATAATCCCACTGTGAGAAAGGACAAATATCTATGTAAAATATGCACACGTGCACACATTGCTAATGTAACAGGCAGATTTCTCATAATCTGTTCTTGCACATGTTGCATCATCTGTACCATTTTTCTTGTACAAGTGGTGGTGGGAAGCTGAAATGAAAACCTTTTCCTTCTCTGCTTTGGGATTTTACATCTTATAAGCTCATTCTTCTTGTAAAAAAATCCTTAAGGATAGGCATGAAGAATCTTTTATAATTTGAATATCTAATAGTTAAAGGTTTAAAGTGTGCAAGATATAACTTAAAAAGTCAGTTGACAAAAATGTTCTTCAACACAGTTTGTAACTTTAAATAGCTTAAAACCAAATGCTATTCTACTAAGTCAATGAGAAGAATATGCTCTTTCTTGATCTGCAGGGATAGTGTGGCTAAAAAAGCCATTCAGAGTCACTGAGCATTTAAAACATCTCTACAAAAGGGAGTTGCAGCACTATCATCCTTCCTTCTAGGAACTAATAAAACAGACTGTGTGTTAAATCCTAACACATCTCCTGCACTCTCAGGAGAAGAACAAAACCAAGCTGCTGTCAGGATTATAAAGGCTGGTGGGTTGTTATGTGCTGGATAACTCAGGCTCTTGCTGACCTTACTTACACTGAGGGACAATATTTTTTGCAAGGCTGAACTACTTCTAAACACTTTCTCTACTGAATTAAATACACACACGACTTCCCAGGCAGGCTTCCTACAGAAATACTTTATTACAGATACTTAATTTCTCTGTGGAAAACCCTGTGCTGCAGTCACAGCCCTGCACAACATCTTCATGTTCTAAAGTGGAATTTCTGTCACGTGCGACCTGGTCCCAAACCTTTGCTTAAATCTCTCTGTTGGTTGGTGCTTCTCCTTCAAATCACACAGCATAAATTGGTGACCTTTTCTAGTACTGCTGCCTTTCTGGGATTGTTTCCTTTTGGCTCGTGAGGCTGCAAAAATGAGTATTTATTTCACTGTAAAACACTGACTAGCTAGCAGAGACTTCATAGATATCACAAGGGATAATGTCAAGAAGAGAATATGTTGATATTGCAGGACCTTCCTTGAGAAGTTCAAACAATGAAATCCCTTAAACTGTCATTATCTTTTGCATTTGAATAAATTGGGATATAAGGGATGTCTCCAGCCCATATCTTTCCATTTTCCCTGAGCTCTCTTAATTTTTCCACAGGCACACTGAGACATCTTAAACTTCTTTCCTCCCTAGATCTTTACATCCAGGGTCCACTGTCCCAGTGCATCTGCTTATTCCCTCACTTTCAACCTTCTGCATGTCCCTCTTGGCCTTCTACCTCCTGCTTGGCCTTCTACCTCCTGCTTGAGATCACACCTAATATATAAAACACCCAGGCTCTTTTGATCTTTTTTTCCTTTGTTACTCTTATGCCTTAATTTCCCCTTTTCCATCCTTGGTTCCTCCTGACTGCTTCTGGCTTCTTAAATCTTGTCCTTTTCACCAATGTGGACATTTCACCCAAGTCTGTCTACACTGAAAACAAATACATTTTATGTTTATTTTATATGTAATAAATGTCTGGGTGAGTGTGATTGCACAGCAGGTTACCTTGCATTTACATCAATGTAATATAGGGCACTGAAGCACTGTACTCTCAAATCACTTGGGGCCTAGCTCTCACAGGGTGTGGAGGCTTCATATAGTTTCAGAATGTGCAGTTTAGCATAGGAAAGTCAGTATCTCACATGCTATGGCTTCCTGTGGTCACCTGGTTCTTTATCAACTGCATCTTGGGCTGTATCAAAAGAAGTGTGGCCAGCAGATCAAGAGAGGTGATTCTGCCCCTCTACTCTGCCCTGGTGCGACCTCACCTAGAATACTGTGTCCAGCTCTGGAGGTCCCAGCACAAGAAGGATGTGGAGCTGTTGGACGGTGTCCAGAGAAGGGCCATGAAAATGATCTGAGGGCTTGAGCAGCTCTCTTATGAAGACAGGCTGAGGGAGTTGGGGTTGTTCAGCCTGAAAAAGAGAAGGCCCTGGTGGGACCTCATAGTGGCCTTCCAGTATCTGAAGGGGGCCTACAGGAAAGCTGAGGAGGGAATTTTTACAAGGGCTTGTAGTGAGAGGACAAGGGCTAATGGTTATAAACTGAAAGAATGTGTCAGCTAAGATTTAGATTAGAGATCAGGAGGAAATTCTGAAACAGGTTGCCCAGAGAAGCTGTGGTTGCCCCATCCCTGGAAGTGTTGAAGGGCAGGTTGGATGGGGCTTGGAGCAACCTGGGCTGGTGGGAGGTGTCCCTGCCCATGCAGGGGGGTGGATCTAGGTGATCTTGAAGGTCCCTTCCAACTCCAACTATTCTATGATTCTTACCCAGAAAAATGAGAGGAACAAGGTCATTACAACCTCTTGAGATCTCTTAAGCCCCTATAATGGGTTGATTTAGTGGGCCCACCCTTAGGATGGTCATCATGGAATCATTTTTCTTGGAAAAGACCTTTAAGTTAATTGAGTCCAACTCTTAACCCAGCACTGTCAAGGCCACCACTAACCCATATCCCTCAGCACTACATCTACACATCTTATAAATACCTTCAGGGATGGAGACTCCACCACTGCTTTGGGCAGCCTGGACCAGGGCCCAACAACCCTTTCAATGAAAACATTTTTCCTTATAGCCAATTTAAGCCTCCCCTAGCACAACTTGAACTTATCTATCATGCAATAGAGAAGTACACAGAAGAATAATAAACATCTCTATGGATATAGCACAGAAAGAAAGTTATGTTACCCTGGCATGCCAAAAATACTGATGAACAGGCTTTAGTCATAATTAAGGCATTGTCTTATTCCATAGAACTGTGAAAACATTCTGAACAGACTCCAAGGAGAATATTGTATATTTAAAGTAGAAGTGTACAGTGGATACAAGATCTAGCAAGGTTTGATTGGAATGGAATAAGCTTAGCTGCTGAGAGCACAGAAAGTCCCTTTAGCCATCAACCCACAACTGTGCAGCTGTTTGCTGGTGTGAAATAATAACACAATATATTTAAAAAAAAAAAATCCTGCTCTGCTTGAATGCATAGCTTTTTAGTAAGCCAGTATGTCACCAGTCAGGAAGCACACTCTGATTTGCCATCAATCCTACCACACAACTTTTTGTCAGCCTCCAACTTAAACTGTTATGCTAAATTTATTATTGATTTCCCCTGAGACCTAATTAGAAGACAGTGAGAAGTAATCTTTTTTCCTTTTTTGCCCTCATCTGAAGGTGCTGGTTCTTTCCTCTCATCACCTTCTCTTCTCTCATCTGGGAATACTTTCTTCCATATCCCACCTATCTGCAAGAATTCAGCTATGCAGTGATGTGTTGGCAACTCCAAAAATATTGTATACAGATGTTCTTGGGAACCTCTGATAACCTAAAGAGCTCATTTTTAATTTCCCCCCCCCGCACTGGTGTGTCATTTTTAAAGTTTTCTTTTTAGTTTTAAGCCCTGACGTGTGCTGAAAAAAATCCCATGAAAATGCAAACTTTATGGATTTCAAAACTGGATAGCATGAATTCAGAGAGCCTGAGCATTAGGATGATGTGGTTTCTCACCCATGAATGCTTGAAACTGTTAATGCAGAACAAGTGAAGTACTGATAAAGTGCAGGGAATGCAAAATAAGTGAAAGGAGAGATTTTCTTCTTCTCTTGTTTGTGGAGAAACCAGTAAAGACAAAATCTGAGGCTGTGTGGTGTGCAAGGGATGGTTTTTTTTGGAAGTAAAAGTGTTCAAAGACATGTAGAATATATAATACTAATGGAATATATATAGAATATATAGAACCATAATTATGTGATGGTGTTTAACTTAAAGTCTGCTGATCCCCTTCAGTAAAGGGAAGGTTTTTACTTCATGACTTGCTGCCAGTTTATAAACCTCGTATACCTAAATGATGATAACTAGGAAGGAAACCACTGTACACATTTGAGAGATGTAAAAGAATCCAAAACCTGGTTTCTTTATGAAGAATTGATCATGTATTTTGGAAGAGGGAAGAAACAGAAAGTCCAAGGTTTGCAATTGTTTCTCTAGCTGTGTTTTTTTTGGGTATTTCACAGAAGCAGTTCTTTCAATTGAGGGAGTACAAACATGTCTGTGAAGGCAAACCAAGGCTAATGAATCGCAGAGTAAGAAATCTGCTTTTTGGGATTTTTAACTTGCTACATGCATGAAATGAACTGATTTTTAACAAGTACTGTAACTTGACAGTAAGATTCATACTGACTTTCCAGAGGTTTGGCTCTTAATCATCCAATGAGGGTATGTATTGTGGATAACAGTTTTTGTGAAGCTGCTGTGGGAGTTGTTCTACTAAGAGTGCCTTATGTCATATGTATTCATAAATGATCATACCTGTTTGGTTTTCTTTGCACTTGACCTTGTTTTCCTTAACTTTAAGCTGATGGGAATTTTTTCAGTCGAAGGAGGTAGATGCCAATTAAGCTTGTCTGTTTCCAGATTTAAAATGAAATAAGTAAAAGTAGAAAGTAATCTGTATTTGAATGGGAACAGTTAGTCATGTCCAATACAGAACAGAAAAAAAACAGTGTTTTTCTTCTACTGAGCAATGAAAAACACTGACTCTCTGCAGTTATCAGCTTGGGAGGATTCAGTATTAATCAAATGCAAAAAAATGATACGGCATCTTCCTTTGGCACATAAGAAACACTTCCTCCTCTTCTGTTTCTGTGCTCTGGAAGTGTACCAGATGATTATTTCCATCTGACACACTAAGCTGTGGTTCCTTCTCACTGCTTAAGCATGATTTACTTTGATGGAAGTGACTAGCAACTTAAGTATTAGCAACAAAAGTGAGAAAGAATGTCTGATTTGATCAAAATGAAAGAATGAGGGAAGATTATAATGATGGGATGTTTAAAATTTCCTAATTAAAAAAATTCCACTCTGAAGCAGAGTTAGAGAAGGTCCAGCCTTTCCAGAATATAGATAAAGTTGCCCATTGGATGTGTTATGGAGGAATCAGGTATACCTCTCAAAAGTGCCTCCATCATACACTTCTTTGTTGTACCCAACTGGTACAAATGGTAATGGAAGATTTAAAAGCTTTAAAAAAAATAAATAAAAATTAAAAAGCTTTTTATCAGTTGTTTGGGGATAGTACATGTTTAGATATAATTTCTCCTTCTAGATGACAAAGATCTCTCCTCAGTCTGGGACACTTTGGCTTGTGAAAGGCAGTGTTAGGTAACTTAAAAATGCCCTCACAACCATAACAAATGCAAAAGCAGAACTACATAAAGAAATAATCCTAAGACAGAGCAGC
>NW_009953992.1:11680-218773 GCF_000747805.2 Chaetura pelagica
GGAATGCCATCGTGTCAGTCCTTTCAGAAGCTAAATAACTTAATTTGACTTGCCTGATTTCCTTTGATATTTTGATAAATATTTCAAGATAAATATTTAAAAATAAAAGACATTCAAGAGACAACTTCCCCTGCCCACGGAGATGCATGCTAAACCGTGTCATTTAGAGAGGAAGTTGACACATTCTTATCTTCTTTCCTCTTTTAAATGATTAACATGTAATTTTATGGAGGTGAGTAACGCTGTTGGGCTGGAATGCTTTGCACAGTGCTTCACTCTCCTGGAAGCCTGGAAAGGGCAGCGCAGGCTGGGACAGGTGCTGAAGAGGAGGAGGAAGAAGGTGATCCCAGTGGTCCTGGGTGCCCACTGGGCAGAGCTTGTCCTGCAGGGACAAGCGGCAAAGGGTGCAATTCCTGGGTGGCAGTGGCAGGGAAGCACTGTTCCCTCAGATGTCGTGCCTGGAGCTGACAGGCCTGGAGCTGACAGGCCTCAGCCAGCCTGCGGGACAGGGGGAGCAGGTTGGTGCCCCCGAGGAGAGGGTCGAGGGCATGAGGCCATTGGCTGCACCTGTGGCTCATCACAGCAGGGACCTCAGGGAGTGCCCAGAGTACCCTCCCAGCCCCACAGTGCCCGCTCCCCAAGGGGAGATGGCCCCTTGGCTCAGGGTTTGTCTGCAGGAAGCGCCGTTCAACAAGATGGCAGCAGCTGAGGGAAGAGGCGTCAGAGCTGCCGGGGCTCTCCTGCTGGTAGCTTTCTTGATGAGGTGGTTCTGAGCACTGGGCATAACCCTGAGGTATTTCTTTTTTTTTTAATCCATCAGCTTAGCACTGGAGTGTTTATGTTCTTTTTTCCCCCTCAGGTGCAAACAGGAGGTACAATCACCTCAGCACTTCAATACTCTGACAGGCTGCATAGCCTGGCTAACATTTCTGCCAAAGGCCAACCAGCAGAGACAAGGGAGACAAGGGAGCTTGGCATTAAAGAAGGCAACAATCACTCTTTGCTTTAGGATGCATTGGCGTTCTTCCACTCTTGGGAAGATGATGCTGTATTTCAGCTGTTCTTCCACTCTGCAGGCCCAGGACCGTGGTGGTGGCTGCCTCAGCCATCCCAGTCTGGGGGCACACTCCTCGTATTTAGAGCACGCTTGGCAAAGCATCATTCAAACTATTGTCAATCAAAATCTATTGCTGAATTACAACTCTAATTAAAGTGATTGAGCCTTTTGTTACAACAAAGGCATTGATGAGATTTCTTGCTTTTTTCAGAGTAAAAAAATAAAACAGGTAACAGCTCTATAAAACTTCAGGGGGTTGTGGCTCTCATGGTTCCTCAGGAAGTTCCATTCTTGGATTACTTATTGTACTATTGGCACAATAAAAGCCAGCAGAATTTAAGTTGTCAGTTAGTCACAGAATACAATAGAAAGGGAGGATGAAACTGAGTAATTGTGGTAGAAGTGTGATCTGCTTATTTTGTATAGTAATGAGATACAGCTGAAAATAATTTGTTCTAAATAAGCATGCAGGGACCTGTGGAATGCAAAGCAGCTCTGGTAAAATAAGTGACTTTAAAAGCCTAACAACAAACAGCTATTAACTTTTGTGCTCAATAACACACTAAATATGCACTTTTAGAAACTTTCTTATCTTGGTGATACAGTTGGTAACAGTTTGATAATAGCTGGGAGATCACAGCCAGGGAAGGATGGCTTTCAGAACAGAGACACATGAAAGCAAAGGATCAATATGTACTTTGAGGAGCTTTACTTCAGTGTACTTTTTCTGAGCTAGGTAAACAGATGAGATCTGAGGCCAGACAGTCAGTGAATAGTCACAGAGGCAGCTAAAGAGATTTAAATATACTTTAATTTCAGCTGAAATTTTCAGGTGTGGCTCAAGCTTCAGCAAACTCTCAGGGTTGCAAGGTGTTCCAGTAGTTTCCTGAGGCTTGTTGTTCCCATTTGTTGCTGTATAGAGTCCAGGTAATTTAATATAAGGAAGGTATGGGCTATTAACTGCTAAGTAGAATGTAGAAAACAACTGTAGAACGTTGAAAATGATGGTTATAGTGTACCTGCAGTAAGGAAGTAAAGAAATTTGGTGTAACTAATGCAAAATTGATGTCTTGGGGAAAACAGGCTATTGAAGCAACAGTTGTTTTCCTATTTTATTCTGGCTTTTAAAGTAACACTACTGAAAACCAAAATAGCACCTACTAAACCAAAAACTGCAGACATGACTGACAGTTGCCAAACAGGAATTATAAGGCGGGGGGAGGGGGGGGAAATTATTATCCACTGGGAGTTTGTGCGTGGATGATTAATTCAGCCTTACTTTATTTCACATGTCTGATCAAGTTTCACTTCTGTTTTTCACTGCTTTCCTATCTCCCCCACATTTACATCCTCCTCCCATCATCTAAGTCCTGCTTAGCACCTGACAGAAATGACTTTTAATAGAAAATGAAGTAGCTACAAAGCAGAAACTCTCTCATGGGAAAATGTTGCCACATATTTCATTTGACCAAAAAATATTTTTGCCCAATCTGAAAAACTGGTGTAGAATATTTTTCTTTATTGAATTTGCATGAAGTGTTTGAATGTGTTGAAGTATATGAATTGGGATAAAAGCCCCTCAAACATTAAAATGTAGCTCTGTAAATCTTAAACATGTAGGAAATGCACCTTTCCTCTCACCCTGTCTCCTGTGAACTGAAATCCTAGGTTCGTTATGTTTCCTGAAATGTGGTGTGGTTCCAGAAAAACAAGGGTAAATTTGGGAAATGGTGTTACTCTTGTATCAGGGAAGATGTAGCCCAGCCAGGGAGCATGGAGGTGTTCTGCCTCCTCCTGACTCTGGTCTTAAGAACATAATCAGATTTTTTAGATGTTACAGGCTTTGTCACCTTTATCCCACAGGAATCAAAGCTGAGAAAGCATTTAGAAGAAATCAGAAGAGATACGTACAATGTTCTAGGCTAAAGCTGGAGGAATAACTTGCAGAAAAAATAAAGAGATGGGGAACACTCCGAAACCATTCTGCTGGAAAGCAAGGTAAACATGGGTCAAAAATGTAACTTTGTTAAGAAAAGAGATACCATTGTAGTAGGATATAATGTAACAACAGTGTATCCTGTAAGAAGGACAGAAACTGTTGGTCTCCTTGGAAAATTAGTAACTACTGAATCTTGTCATAGACATACCTTGAGGAAAACACGTATCAGATGAACTTTTCCCAGAAAAGAGCATCAGAGCTGTGAAAAGTATGGGAAACATGAAAAGGAACTGAGTTATCCATTCTAGAGAAGAGAACCTGTGGTGTAAGAGCAACTGTAGTGGGTCACATCTGTGTCCAGTGACCTCTCTTTTCGTGGTGGCCCACAGCAGAAGCCTAGGGAGGAGTAACCTGGTGGTTTTTCAGAACACCGTGGAAGCTGCAATGAATCTGGAGCCATGGCAAGTCACTTTCTCGAGCCAGTGGTTGTGGCTGACCCCCACTGCTGGAGCAGTCTCCTGACACACAGTACTGCTATGAGACATATCCTGCGATTTATATTTGCTCCGTGGATGTGAAGTTGCAGGTGTACATTTTAGCTCAGGAGGTACAGGTAGGCATACAACTACACAAGCTAGAGACAGTGAAGTACTAGCAAGGATGGCCAGGCAGAGTGTGCAGCCTCTGTCCTCAGTTCCTTTTAAGAATATGAGCCAAACCAAGACTTTTTGGTGCAGGTACCTCCTCAAACTGGGGCTGGAGTACATTATCTGTCATTTTCTCTTCCCTCTTTTGACCACTCATCAACAATTCCATGTTGCTGTTCCCCAGCTCTAATTTTAGCAGACTGTTTTGTGCAGTGCCAGTCTCATACTGCTCATGTGTCTGTTAATGTGCTTTCCATGAACAGGCATTGTTCGATAACACCACTTGTTCTGTCTTTTTTTCCTTTGATTGAGGAAACGAAAATGAAAAGGACATTGGTGCTCAGTAGACAAGTATTTTCTTTTTTTTTTGTCAGATGCCTGAAAAGTGTTAATGAAATGTACTTTCTCCAAGTATCAAGTGTTCTTGTAAAGTGAACTGATATGAAATGCATCTTTACAGTTATTTTATTCTTTTTAGTCAACTATGGAGATATGTTTAAACCACAGGGTGTAGAACTAAGTGAGAGCTTTCATTACTGCATGTATCAGGAGAATTCAAGTGCTTGTTAACTTCAGTTCATGTCCTGTGTGGAGTTGTAATATTTCCTGTCTTCTTGGATATGTAATTGTAACCTGTGTATCTGTTGAAATCCTAGAATTGACTCAGCCAAATTCTCATGATTTCTCTATAAATTCAGTCACAAATGAATGCTGGAGGAACAGCTGTGTGCTGTGGCCTGGGATTCTGTAGTTAAGTGTTCTGCATTTTTCTCATTCAAATTCTTGCATGTATGGGGGGAAAAAAATAATCAACATAGTAAGATGTATAAGGAAAAAAAAAAAAAAAGAAATTATGTTTTAAATCATCATAGACCCATAGACTGGTTTGGGTTGGAAGGGACCTTGAAGATAATCTAGTTCCAATCCCTCTGCATGGTCAAGGACACCTCCTGCTAGACCAGGTTGCTCTGTGGTCTGTAATCTTTTGTAGCCTGTAATCAATTGAAATACCTTTAAATGCAGCAGCTAAAGAGAGGTGTCGTGAAAAGATACTTTGCTCCCTCTGCTTTGTCAGCCTTGAGCATAAGTGCTTTGTGCTAATGCTTGATAGTTCTGGGAGGAAGATGTTACCTAATGTATCCTCTAACTGCTAGGGTAATGGGAAGCATGTGTTCCCTTAGCATCTGCTGCCAGATGTTGGCAAGCACTCGAGGACTGAGGCCATAACCTTGTCCCTCACTGTTTGGGCTTGCTGCCACTAGTACAACCTGCCAACTCCTACAGTTTTCAGGCCCATTGAGAATAGTACTTTGTTTTGGAATGTTTTTAGCTTGCTACTGTTTTCACTTGCCCATGGATGCCTAACAGACCAATGCCAGCACAGCAGGATGGATTTTCCTAAGTTGATGCCACTGCTTGCATGTCAGGAATTTTACCCTCTGCCTTCTTAATCTGCTATTTTAATAAGTTGCCTGTGTTCATCTGACAGATTCCCTGAAGAAGCAGAGACTCTTTTTGAGATATCAGCCTACTCAGATCTTTCTGCAAGGATTTGAGGGCTGCTTTGAGGAAGCTCCAGTCTGCATGTCTCGTCTGTACCCTAAGTGATACACTGCATCTTAAAGCCATTATGGTGAGTTCATTAATTTCTGCTTCCTTCCAACTTTGTGGGAAGGATGAAAGTTGGGCTCCTTGCATTGTTTTCCTCCCCACAGGCTGACGTTGGAGATGAAGACTTTTTGCTGCCATCCTCCCTTCCTCCTTTATCTCATGTCTTTTTTTCATAATGGTTGAATATCCTTATTCTTTCTCTTTCACCTCCCAGAAGTTGCCTTGAAATGCTTCTTAAGTCTCATCAATGGAAAAAGTAGGGAATTTTATTGAATCTTTGCTTCCTGTGATTGGAACTAAGGAGAATTAAATATTGCAGGAGAGATTATGGCAGTCTTTGTGTGCTATTACTTATAAATTGATCTTTACTGAGGAGTTTTGTAAAGCCTAAATTGTCTTTTGCCATTGTGTGTGATTTTGAGATGTATATAGCAACAATGGCTGTAACTGAGTAATGCAAAGGGTCAGAAAACTATAATCTGAAAAAAAAAAAAAATCTCCTTCTGAGAGAAATTTCTTTATAATACACCAGGATTTAGCTTTCCTTCTAGATAATAAGCTTTGTAACAGGTATAATAAATTTTCTGTTGTACCTCTGTCACTTCTGTTGATTTATTGGCAGGCGGTAAGGAAAACTGCTGCCTGAATTTTAGCATTCATTTCATGCAGCTAAATACTTAGATTTGGAAGGTATGACTTTTCTCGCAATATATTTATACTTTGATAAGATGAACTTTTTTTTAAAGGAAAATGTTTCAAAACAAACTTTCTTATCTGATAATCCAGAATTTATGTCTTAATTTTACCTCTCCCAAGTCTGAAATTTGGCTTTTTGGTAGTACAGTGATATCATAGTCATTCTAGGATTATTCCAAAGCATCCATCTGGCTTTTTGGGAAAGCAAAAAATTGCATTTATTTTCTGCTCATCAGATAAAATCTCTTAGTTTTGTCTATCATTACTAGCAAAGACTAATCCTAAGAGTTTTTTACTTTTTGGGGTAGAGGAAAGACTGCAAATAAAAATGAGGGAGTGAAAACATTTGGTTTTGTCTGTGCACTGGTATTTTCCTTTAAATATGCACCACTTGAGAGCAGGACTGTAATTTTTGTTTGTTTTTAGAAGAAATGTGAATAACGAAGGTGTATTTATCTACTGTAGAATTCTGAGTTTGGTTGCTCTCTGATGACAGTGCTTATTTCCCTTTGATTTAAGAATTCTTAGGGCTACTTAGTGAGAGAAGTGAATTCCAGACAATATTTTAAAATATTAACAAAGTATTTGCATGTGGTAAAAAGTAACTCATTCAAAATTAAGAATTCTTTCACCTTGAAGAGGATTACAGGCTTTTGAGGTAAGTATTGGAAAGTAAAGCAATTCCATGTGTCAAGGCTGGTTAGATGTTCATGTGGATGAACTTAAAACAGCACTTTCCACCTTAATTTGGTCTTGAGGTCATGAATATTTTTCCTCTCAGTGCAGGAACTGCTGTCATTACCCCTATTTTATACCCTCATAACTTGATTACTTCATGTATCTGTATCTTAAATCAACTTAGAAACTTTGGCTGGTGCAAAATGCTTAGCAGTGTACTGAATAATGAAGCTGGAGCATGGCAGAATGTAATGTTCTTGGGTCTATTTTAAGTGATTTCCATAGTAATTCCAGAAGGTAGCAGGTGAGTGTTACTAGTGACAAATGCTTTTCTTGTCAGGCGTCATGGATAGAAACAAGGCAGGCTTCCCTACAGCCCTGACAGTCTGACTTACAATGATCTTATGGGATGGGGAAAATATCACTTTACTTGTGCACAAACCCCTTGTCTTTGCTAGTAAAACTTTTCAAGACAGGCATTAGATGAGTAGAGCACGTGCATCTCATAGAAACTAGACTAAAGTCCCTTAATGTCTGTAGGGAATGAAAGAGGCTTCACTGTTTATGGTCTTGGTGGAAATTCCACATTGGCAAATGGCAGGAGATGCACTTTCTCCACTTTTAAGATGAAAGATTGGTTTGTGTCTGCCTTCAATTTGAAGTTAAAGCTCCAGGGAGACTATATATTTGAAACCTTATTCTCTTCCCTGCTAATACATCCCCTCCAGTGGTACCTAAAAGCTCCACTTCTGCTTTATTTTTTCTCCCTTTCTATAGAAGATGTGTCCGTGCAACAGTCATTCCTTCACAACATGTGTCTTGGGAATATTGTCTTGCAAATGGAAAGCAAGAGAGTTTGCATGCAGAGAGATTTTTATCCTGTCCTCAGTAGTCTGCTGGGTAGAACTGGTTGGGAAAGTTTTGTTAAAAAAATTATCATCACATGTGCTTAGGTTGTAGGAGACCAACTTTTATGCATGTGATTGGGAGAAACCACCTGAATTCAGGTCTGAAACCGGGTAATGGCTAGTTTTTTTCCTACTTCCCAGCTGTTCCTGAAAGGTAACAATATGATTTCATACTCCAGCATGTCTGCATCCTTCAAGGAACAGGTTTGTTTTATGTCCATCAGCCATGACATTTCTTTCTTTAGGGATATTTATTAGGATGGAAAGTAAGCAAAGAATTGGAGCAGGTATCTTGGTCAGGGGAAAAGATCTGGGAGATCTCTGGGAACTGCAGGTGATTTGAGTCTAGATTTCCCTTTTTTTTTTTTTCATCACCTTTTATGTGAGCAGACTGTCTGACATTATGCTGAGAATGCCTCTGCCCCCAGGGTTGCAGAGAAATGGTTTATTACCACCTCTTGAATGGTAGTTCTGGTTTTGTAACAACTAATTTTGGTATATCGAACTTCCATCAAAGTCCTTATGTGAGGTTAAGACACCCAATTAATGAGGTCTAAGGAGACTACAGTTAGGACTTGTGCACCAGAAGGCAAAGGAGAAATTAGTTATGAAGTACAAATTGTATGCAGGACTTGCAGGATATGGACAAGCTTATTTCCTGACTTGGTAATTGATGGACTTGTACGGGTCCTGCTGTAGCTTGCTGCACAACAGCTCTGTGGAGCAAGAGCGCACAG
The DNA here is from genome assembly GCF_000747805.2 of Chaetura pelagica. NCBI lineage: Eukaryota > Metazoa > Chordata > Aves > Apodiformes > Apodidae > Chaetura > Chaetura pelagica. The sequence goes on from NW_009953992.1 coordinate 19,954, forward strand.
AACAAAGTTTAATTTACAAAATACATTCCATGGGAAAGGTGCTTTGTGTCTGCTGCACGGGTTACCTCTCAAATGCTGTTGTAAGAATTTGTAGATGCTGCTTTGAATGTTTTAGCAGGTTTTGTTTGTAAAGAAGAATCTGAGTGTTATCTGGTGTAATGTCTCCTCAGAGATTTTGCAGTGCATGTCCTCAAGTTTTCTAAGTTTATATCCTTTCTAAGACTGTTTATCTTTCCATGTAATTCAGTGAAGCAGTCTGCCTCATTTGCTGTTCCCCACAGGAACAGCCTCTGCCTGGAGGGAGCTCATCTTGTGTGAGGAGCTGAGGGCAGTGACGGGCACTGCAGCATCTGCTGCTGCTGCTGCTATAGGCTTATAGACAAACACAACCTTACTTATATTTTACTGTATGCTAAAACTAGAGATTCTAAAAGAAATTTTATAAAGGAGGGGAAAAAAACCAGTACTTGATACAAAACTTCCAATGTTTTTTGAAAATTAAATCTAATGCAGGACAGCTACCTTTGCCGTGTGCTGTGGTAACAAGAAATACCGATTTGATGTTAGGTTGTCTTCTGGTTCAAAGCCAGTGCTGGCTTCCAGAAAGGTTGTTGCTCAGCCTTTTAATCTTGCTGGAGAACTATCCAGCTTGCCAGGAAGTGAGGAATATTATATGGCAGCAGCACCAGAGGCTTCCAGGTAGAGATGAAGGTGGTGGTGTTCTGGGCACTGTTGTAACTAGGAACAAATGCCCAATGTTTCTCAGAGAATTTGTAATATAAGGCTTCTGAAAAAGTTGCAGCAGGCAACCAAGAATTCTTTGAGCCAAATGAAATGCTAGATCCTAGTGAGTAAAAGTATGTCTTTTAGTAGGGATGTTGTGTTGTGAACTTTCCTGAGGAAAATGCATTTGGAGTGGTTCTTGCAGCTGCTGAAGCAATCTCTGCATGTTTCACCATGTTGAGAAAGCCATGTGTAGCACACATCCATTGTGTGTGAGATAAAGAAGAATGCCTGAAAGAAAGGAAAATGGCAAGTGGCAAAGCAGCAAATGATAGAAAGCTGAACTAAAGTGTATTCCTGAGAAGCACTGAATAGATTTTTTTTGCAAGCAAAACAGTTCTTTTTGACAATAGGTTACACAGTTCCAATCTATTATTGTGTCCCCCATCTGTGATTTAATGAGCATTTTTCATCTTCTTTCTGTGACTGATCAGAATTTAAATAAACAGGAAGACATATGAAGCAGTGGAAGGGCTAGATCTCTTAACAGAAAAAGTAATCAAGGTGGGTCACAATGGAGTGACTTCTGTTTTCCTAAGGGAAGGCAGAGATGACTTAGATCAGAAGCATTCATTATGCTTCAGCAGAGCATGACAATGTTCAGGCTCAACGTGGGCAGAGTAAATGTTCAGTGTATGAAAGCTGTTGACCTTCACCTGTAGGTTTGAAATCAACTCTAATGATTGTGTTGCATATATTTATTTACGAAAAGAAATACTGTTTACGTAGGAAGTGGTTTTAAGGTCCTTTGCTACTTGAGGTCAAAATACTTGAGTTTCCACAATACTGAAATGAAAGTCGTAACTGTATAGGCGATTCTTTGTAGACTTTATTGCAGCAAAGCAGGGAGCTTTGTGTTCTTCAGACAGGTTTTTCTCTTATTGAGACCCAGGTAGAAGCTACGACTCCATACAAATAGTCACTACTGTGCTTCCACCTTTGCTCCTTCAGAGGGATTCCTGATCAAACACGATGCTGCTTATATACATGAAGGTTCTGAAGATAAACACTGGGTAAATATGGTTTATCACGCAGCAAAATCCCAGTGTCACTGGGACTGAGTAGGGAATGGGCTGTATTGCATTTATTTTACAGAATTCTCTAAACCAAACACAATTCATAAAAGCGTAGGCTGCTTTTTTTTTTTTTTTTTTTTAGCTTCCACAGGATATTAAAAAGACTAGAGAGTAAATTAAAAACTAATCTTTTTAGTGTTAGCTTACTAGTTTTAATGGTACCCTCTGGCTAGCCCTGGTCATGCTATTAGCCAATAACTCTGGAAGTTGAATCCTACGTGCTTGTTCTGTTCCTGTAGCTGCCCTTGGTTTTCTGTTCATTTGTTCGGTTGGTTTTTTCGTCTTGCAGCCAGAAAATAAGAATTCATTAAATCTCTCTCATCTCAACATCTGCCTTTCAGGCTTTGTTCTTAATAGCCTTTAATAGTTCTGGGAGCAGTTGTTTTTGATTTTTTTTTTCATTTATTTGTTTTCCCTTTTTCTAGTGCAGTAAGTATGCCAGGTCATGCTCAATTAATATTGATCAACTTCCCGAATTATGACTCATATTGTTCATTAGGAAAATCTCCCTTTTTTTTTTTTTTTTTTTTTTTAGTTAGGAAATGAGATCCATCAGTGGTTTAAATACAATTCAGAAAATTAACCTTGCTAATCCAGCAATAACCTTTGTGCATCATTGAACTTTCTGCAGTGGGATATAATCCAGCAACATATTGCTGACAAGTCTGCTGTCAGTACCACTACTCACTAGCTACAGAGCAAGAGCAAATAAGTTGGTGTTTGGGATGGACTGATAGGCTTTGCACCAGTGAAATGATGCTTGTGCACCCTGAAGGAAACTCTTCTGCTGTTGCTGTGCTGTGGCAGACCTCAGACCAAGGCAGTTTGTGTTCCCATTTTCACATTTCTTGCTTCCTGCCAAGATTTTTTTTTCCTTCTTTTTCTTCTCTCTTTTCCCACCCCTTGCAGAAAGCAGTCTTTGCCATTTGCCACTACTACTGGTCATCCAGGTCTGCTTTGCCATCATCCATTGGCAGGGCTTTACCTCACAGCAGTCATCTACTAAAAGAAATTGTTTCTGGAAGACACCTGCAAAAAACTCTCCTGTCTTGCATCCATATTCTCTACTGATGTTCTTGTGACTTGCTCTCAGTCTGTCCAAGTTGAAACCATCTGGCTGCCTGACTGGCAATACTTAGCAACAATTCAATTACATTAGTAATCAGCCTTGTGGTACTCAGTAGGGTTGGCTCTGCAAAGTCTGAAAGCATCTGGCTCTGAAAAGGTTGCTTTAAAAAAAAAAAGCTAGAATGGAAGATTTTCATACAGTCCACCTCATGGTAGAGTAGGTACTTGCAGAGTTTTCACACTCTCTAAAATAAGGAAGAAAATCAGCAGTGCGGCATGGCACAGCCTTGGAGCTTTATGATGACTGCTGAGAATCCTGGGGGCAGTTTGGGGAAAAAAAATGTGTGCATACAACTTGATCCTCCTTTCACCTCTCTCACTTCAGTTACAGAAGGTTTTTCCATTACCCCTTCCTGCTAAAAACAAGAGAACAGTTTGTTCTCTCTGTTAATTCAGTTGATATTCCAGATGACTCAAAAAAGGACAAGTTACTTTCAAAGATTCATACAAAATGCTGGACCAATGCCCCTCAGACTCATCAGGCTGGAGAGCTGACAGCAGCTGCACCCCTGAGAGTCCTCCCCATGTGTTGGGGAACATCTGCTGCTACATATACTTTTGGATCAGCTTTCCAACCCCACAGTGAGCCAACTTCCTTGTGAAGACCTGAGATAACAGAGTAATTATTTGCTTGTTAGAAAGGAGATAAGTGTGAAGCAAAGGAGCAAAACAGAGAGGTCTTTTGCTCCTGACTCCTCCTTGGGTCCTGTAACACTAATTCTAGGAGAGCCCATTAGGGTGTTTTTGTCAGAAATGTGAAAATCAGATTTTTATTGAAGAGATTCCTGTCTGGGTAGATTTTTTTGACAGCAGATGTTATAAGTAATTTAAGTGCACCTTCCTAAATTAGAATGCTGTAAGGACTCATCATTTTTTCATGCTAATATGCTTCAATGCATTTAAATAGGCTTTCTTGCCCTTCAAGATTAGTGGTGCTATGCAGGGGAGGTAGGAAACCCACTGTAATAAAATTAATATTTAAGTAAAAGGTTAAAAGACATTGTCAAAGGGAGGTGGAAAAGAAAAAATATGGGCAGAGTTTTTCCATTCTCAAAAGTTTGTAGTAATGGGTATATTTTGCCACCTTTAAGTATTGACTGGTGTAACAGTTCAGTCAAGCGAAGTCTCAGTAATCTGGAGATTTTTGGAGTCTGACAGAGATCTAAAGTTTATAATTTGGGGCCTTGTCTTGATTCTCTTTCCTTATGAATGCCATGCAGTTGTCGTTCACCTTTGAATTACCCTTTGGTCTTTAACTGAGTGTTGGACATGGCTTGCAGGATCCCATTATGTCATTCAAATACTTTTAAAGCATAGATCTCAATAAAGTATGTAATTATACTCTTCCTTTTTTTATCTGTCAGTGTTCTTCAAGGTGGAATTCTGGCCATCTGCTGCTTCATCCTATTCCTAGGTACTTTTGTCTGCATGAACTAATTTAAGTCATCAGCTCTCTTGTGTTTGAGAAGGTACCTTGGACCTTCTTAACATGTCATGGATATTCAGGTATTACACTGAGCTGCATGTGGTTAAAATTGAGGCACAACCTCCTCCTCTTCTCCTTCTTATTCCATGGATAGCATTGCCTAATTATTTAGCATGTTCCAGCTATTTCTAAATCTTGCTGACTTCCCTGAAATACAAGTCCATTTACCCATTCAGACAAAAAAAATCCTCTTGCATCCTTGTTTCTTGTTTTGAGTCTTTCACTGTTTCTAGTGAAACCATTTCAAACTTGTGCTCTTCCATTCATGTGGAAAGATGGTGCCAAAATACTATTTTAACAGAAGAGTTGAGGTTTCTATCACTTTGCTGGCTTCATTTCACATTGCAATCCAACCTTTCTTGTCTTTATTTTAAAGCTTATCTTAATTTACTCCTGAAGTTGCCTCTCCTGACCACCACTTACTTGCTTCCACCAACATTTCTCTTGTATTTCTTTAGTGTGCTGCCTTTCCAATATGTTTCCAATTCAGGACTTTTTCAACATTGTTTTTTTTTTTTGTTGTTGTTCTATGTCAGCTGTCTTAACTAGTTGATAATTATGGGAAGAATAATGTCCATACCCCAGACAGTATAAATAATTTGGACTTTTTTTTTTTTTTCATTTTTTTTTTTTTTGCATTTTTAAAATATTTCTTCCTCTCTAACATTCTCTACTGTGCAATGTTCTCCTGCATGTAACTTCACTGTCATGCCTTGAAATGTTAATACAAATAGTGGTGGTGCCTTAAAGGTTTTGACTGAGTGCTGACCTAAAATATATTGTTTAAATAGGGCTTCTCTGATGTGTTCAGTGATGTCTGAACAGGTATAATCTCTGTTCCAAAATGCCTGAAAATAATTTTTGAACCTGTGAAATTCACAGCTACAACATCATTTGATTTTATTTCTCTCTGTTTACTCTGAATACTCTTGTGGAGACTTTTCTCCTTTGTGAAAATTGCTTTTTTAAATTTGAGGTTAGTATGCTGAATGTTTCTGCTTTGGTTGGTTTGCTTAATAAGTAGTTATATATTGAAAATATCCTTTTATCTCACTTATTTTTGTTGGCCTGGCTGCTGTTGGGAAAATCAATTTATGACAGTGCAGCTAAATACTTATGAATGATCATGATAATGACACACATCTTCTAGAAAGAAAATTAAGTGTTTGCAAAATATTTGAGTGTAGGTGTCTTCAGTGAGTGAAAAGATTTGTGCTTAGCTTAACTGGGCTGTAAATATAGTCACCAATCTGCAACTTGTGGTTTGAGGAGATACAGTTAAATTAGTCTGAATATGCCAGTATGTAAAACTTGCTTTCATGGTTTCATTGAAGCACTAATCCATATAAATAGTACAGTTTCCTGTTTTATTGGAATTTTTAGCATGAAAAAATGGGTAGTTGGACTAGTTCCATACCTTTTATTATAGGACAGAACAGCCTATTCTAATCTGCCTTTTCATAGTAGTTAGCATTCACAGAGAAATGGGAATATTGATATTCAAAAGGGGAGAACATGAACACATTGAAGTTTTTTGGTAATTAAGGCAAGGCTGATGGTTGCTTGCTACTTTTATAATGTTGCTTAAATTTTATTTTGATTCATTAATGGAAACCATAAAATCTCTAAATGAAGCAATAGGAATGAGCCAGAATTGGAAAACAGACTATTAGCAATACTTCTATTGCCAAACTAATAAAAATTAACAAGTAAACATAGAAAACATAACTGTCACATTATTTATACATCTTTCCTTTAGCATAAATATTATTGAATATACCACTTAAAACTGCCTGTAGTGGTGAATGAATTGAAGAATTTGCTAATAAATTGAATTTGGATGACTCTTCTCAAAAGTTTGTAGGAAAAAAATATGTTTTTCCAAGAAAAAAAACCAAAGTGTTGGGTTTTCTGTTTTCCTAAATGTATCCACTGTTTCTAATACAAGGTATTTTTATTGAGTTCTGTTTTAACTGAACTGCTTCCTGTAATAACAAAAAATAATATAAAAAAAAAATTATTTAGAATATATTTAATTCTTGGTTTATAAAACCCATTATGTTCTGCCCACCTAAGCCATCTGTGTCCAAATCCATCTGTGCCTACTTTTTTTCATAAAGTTCAGACCTTTAAAGCATAAACCAGCACGTTTTTCTCTGCAGCTGGAACTTTAGCTAATTTGCTCTAAGACAATATTAATTCCATTTAAAATGAGGTATTTCCTGAGGCAAGCACCTAAGGACCCAGGTTGTTGAAGGTGCTTCACCTAGTCAGAAGAGAAGAGGTGCCCTTACAGGTAGTCCTGCTTGGGCTTTCAGTGGGGATTTGTGTGGGTTGCTCTATCAGCCAACTCCTCATAAAGGCATCAGGCTACATTTTATACCTTTTGGAGGCTTGCAAGTGGCAGGGTATAAAACTGCTCTGAAACTTTGTTTGGATCTGATAATTTGATCACTTTTCATCACATGAAGTGGCCTGTGGCCTTCCTCTCACCCTTTGGACGCCTACTCACTGCACTTCTTTCATGCTACCTTTCACCCATGGCCTCTCTAAGATCATCCCAAGTTCATAGCAGTGACTACCACGAGCTGTATAGTTTGTTTTGTAGCCTCAGAAGAACTTTTAAAAATAGTTTATTTTTTTCCCACCTAGGCCAGAGGTGGGGAGGGAAAAAAACAGATGGAGTGTCTCTACTGTGCCAGCTCAAGAGGAGTTCTTCCTTAGCAGCCACTAGCAAGTGTATATATATTTTCTGATCTGATCTTCTGAATAAGGCATGCATTGCTTTTGTATAGTAACAGTCAGTTTTACTTGTTGTGAATCCACTGCATTTTATAAAAACCCAAAGTTTTTGTGTGCATTATTGCTCCCCTCTTACCATATTCTGATTACTTTGTGTCTCCCTTTGATGCCTGTAACTAGCTGAACAACTCTGCTGAGGTCAAAGCTATGACACAATTTCTTTTTTATTGTTCCATTATCTTTCCAAGTTGAGCATCATTCTCTTTTTTCCTTTCCTTTTTGCTTTGAACTCCAAAAGTTGACGGAGAGTATATTGTTTTTACTGTGAATCTGATGCCATGAGCTGTTGTGCAGCTAACTAACAATTGTTAGTTCTGCATCCCCTCTATTTCTGAAAGCAAGTTAGTGTGCTGTTACTGAAACCAGACAGTTATATTGTGTTTAATTTCTGGAATTGTATTTCTATAGCAATGGCAGTACAAGACACAACATACTGAAATGTCAGGTGTTTTGGAGCTGCAGGCACTGTGCAATACTGTCAGCTCAAATTCTTGCTATATTCCACAAATACTCTGCTTCTTGTTTGGGTTGTCTGTTGCTTTTTTGGTCCTGCAAGGAAACCCTTGAATCAGCATAAGTTCTGCAGTGAGCACATGTAGATGGTTGGCCAGGATATTCCCCTAATACATGTTGTTGTAGGATTTTGAGAAAATACTGACAGGTATTTTTCAGCAGATTTACCTGTATTGGGAGGTTTTCCTGCAAGACCCTTTTCAACCACAGGCTTGGAAAACAGCACGTACCCAGCACCAGGCTAGGACACTGTGTTCCTGCAGGATGCTGTTTGCTAGGTCCTGTGTTCACATATCCCTGCAGGGGACTTATCTCCTTTACCCCATCCTTTTTAAGATGCGTGTCACAGGTGCTGAGGTGAAAAGGTGCCTAGAAGCAGCTCTGGAAGGGGCAGTCCCTGCTGAGTGCAGGGGAGGAAAGAGAATGATTCTTGTCTCTCTTTCTACTGAGTCTTTAGCAAAACTGTTGTTCAATTCTACATTTCCTGGCTGCTGCCTTCTGAGTGAAGGCTTCAGAATACAAATCTGGTGTTTGCTTCTTTTCACTGCATGTTGGCAAAAATGGGATTCATTGAGGCATTTTGCCTGTAATTGTTATCATACAAACAAAGGAATAAATGTATTAAATATTTTATTTTTGAAAGTTAGGGAATGATGCCATAATACACCAACAGCTATAGCCTCTAATGAGGGAAGATGGATGCTGTGTATAAAATCAATCTATATGTGTTGTTTACACAATGACAGCATTAAAATGCAAAGAAGCTGCCATTCAAAATGCTGACAAAATGCAAAACTATAAAATAGTGAAGCAAGTGCTTCTGATGTTTAGTGATTAAATAAATGTCAGCTCTTTGAATTTAATGCAACTCTACAGAGAGGAGAAAAAGTGATATGTTATGAATATCATCAATCATCTGTTTTGTAGCACTGCACTTCTTTCATAAAACCCTACTCAGAAAAAAAACCTCATGTCCAGCTATACATTGTGTCATTACACTGTAATTAAATCAGTTCTTTGAGGCTGAGTTCATACAAGGCTAAAAATAAGCATGAAAGTAAACTATTCTGGAAGAAGTTCCATTTCCCCGTTTACTCAAGGGACCAAACATCAAGACAGTTTGTGTTTTCATTTCCACTACTTTAATCTTCAGCAAATTTCTTGGTTTTGTTGTTCCTTAGTTTTCTGTTGCTGTGTTCCTGCTGTATCAAATACTGTAACTCGTCTGTTATGCTTCCTGTTCCTTCTCTCATTCTTAGCTTCCTAGCTCTTCTCTCCCTAGTTCTCTTTAGTATTTTGGTGCTTGTCATAATAGCAGACAAAATAATTTCAGTAGTCTCCTAGGCCTGTGTTAATACCTTTCAGCACCCAAAACATTCCTTCCTTAGCAGTGTGCAGTACAAGGACTGTGATTCATCTGTGTGTGTTGAAAATTCACTGCAGGATGAATACAAGAAGGTAGCACTTGGTACAGCATCTTTCAGGTAAAAAACATATCTAGGTATATTGCAGGATGAATAACAGAACCAAAGAGTTAACTACTATATTTATAGAGGCAAATAATACATAAAAGAATAGAGAGAAATTCAGACGAAAAGCAGGAAATAGTTATAGCTCTGAGAGGAGTTAGAATTGATAAAGCAAAGAAGCTACTGGTGCTCAGCTTCCCAGTTTGGTCTGACTTGATCGTTCATATTTGAGCTCTGATCATCACAACTGAAACACTGTCTGAGCTTTTTATTCATGTTAGTTAGAACTCTGACCAGGCTGCTTATATCAGTAGGTGAACGAAAATACAGACAAGGTTAACCCTGCTATGGCTGTTCCATTGTCTTTATTTTCCCTAGTATCTGTTCACAAGATACCTAATTTAATTGAAACATTTGCATTTGGGCATAATTGCAAAGCATGAAGCTGTTTTTTTTCCCTTCCTTTTATTTCTATTTTGGTTGGTTGGTTTTCTTTTATTTTCTTTCCAAAAAGGGAAGATGATTATAAGAAGCATTGATGAGGGGAAATATAAAAAAGGGAATGGAAATCTAAAAACTATGGTGTTAAGTAAAATGAAATTCTTCAATCCTATGGATCAGCAAAGCTTCTCTTACAGAGAACCTTCAAAGTCAAGTCAGGAAGACTGCATGAAAATGGAGGTTAAAAGTCTTTTAAAGGTGTTTTGGTTTTCCCTAATGTTCCAAGAACACAGTGTTAGTTGCAGACTTGGATAGCACCACTCGTGTTTGTGAACTTTATTGTAGGAATTAGTTCTGCAGGGTCATATCTTTAGTCTAAGTTGTTCTCTGGCTAATTCTGTGTTCCATTTCAGCTTTCATTCAGCCTGGTTTGCAAAGTATTTACTGGCAGAAATCCAGTGCCATTGCAGATATGTTGCTTTCTGGAAGATTTGGGGGTTCACCTAGTTCTTTATTTTTACAGTGCTTTGATTGCCAAAATATATATCTTTGCAAGGTACAGTAAAAAGAGGGGAAATAAAAGCTTTTGGACTAAAACTATTAATTATCGCAAATGAGATTTAATTCTTTAAGACTGTGGAGTTGTCACACTCAGTGTAAACTCCTAGTAGCAAAGGTAGGCTGATCCCTTCCTGCTTTGTTCATCCTATCCAAAGTTGAACTAGGTTTTCTGGAAAAACAATAGCAATGATTTCAAAGAGGAATGAGTGATGCTAGGGATGTAATAAACAACCGTAGCAAGGCAAAATTATGAAAGGAGTGTTTTGTCTGAGAAGTTATTAGAGTTATGGAGGAGGAGATTTATTATTATTTTTTTTTAATCTCACCCACAGTCTTCACAGACATCAAAAGTTGGGTGGAAGAGCCTGTTGTGAGTCTTTGAGGCATAACTGTAATTTAAGATGCTGAATTGTAAGCCCTATGGGTTTGAATATCAGATATTTAACACTGTGATTGATAATGCAAGGAGGTCATCTTATTTGTGCTACAGAAGCATTAATGCAGCAGGGAGTCAGAGTGTCTTTTCTTCAAGCAGCTCATGCTAAATTACAAAGGAAACAAAATATGCCTTGCACTGAGTATTATTGTCTGTAAAATTAAGCTATTTAAAACCTCTTCCCTTAGAGCTGAAGATCAGGTGGCTTGGTTGTTATGGTTTTTTGGGGTTTTTTTGTCATTTGTTTTGTAATTACAACCAGGGAAGATAAATTTTCTCAGCCCTCCTTCCTGCTGTGTTTTCTGAGCAGCCACAGAGGTCTAATAAATGACGTCTAGAACTCAGGTGCTTGAATGGAGTTAAAATAGAGAAGTGCTAATTCTGAAACACGGTGAATGTTAACATTGTATTGGAACATACTTCTAACTGAAATACTGAAACATATTCTTAAATCACATGGCAGAAAACTGTGCAGCTATTGATTTTCATATGAAAAGCAGGTGCAGGACCATTCACTTTTTTGTGAGATTTTTTTGCACTTTTTAGAAGTTGAGTCTCTTTTTAAAATATGTAAAACTTGCTTTAATATTTCCTTAGGGTGGAAAAATGCAATACCAATATACAGCTCAGCCAAATGATACGTTATGACAAATGCTAATTTATACTGTAATCCCAGTCACCTGCCATTAAAGAAATACACGTACAGAAATTACTCCTGATACCTTTAAAACTGTAACAAGCACAGTTTTTGCAAACTCTCTTCATTTCTGAAGGTCTAGATGAGATCAACTCTTATGCAACAGAGCTGCAGCTGAAGTTCCCAAAACCTCTGAAAAAAAAACACTGTAGGGATGTCACCATGGGCACCCAGAAGCTAAAAGGTGTTTGCTGTAGGCTTCAGTGAGGACCCTTGAATTTAATTCTTTATCCATGTTTGTATGATTCATACTGCAGAGATGCAGCAACTGTGTAAATCATATCTTTTTATCAAGTACTAAACAGTAACTTACATTGGTGTAATGACTAGAATCATAATGAAATGGGAACAACTTGCAATTTTTAGTGTTTTAAGAACACAGAATTGCATCATTTAGTTGTGATTTCGTTACCAGAGTTTCCTTAACTTGACTTGGTAGCCTTTCATCTGGGGACTCTTACGTGTTAGTCTTAAAATATCCAGCAAAATTATATTGTCTGCAAAACAGTAATAGAATAGAGTGATTGACGATACCTGTTCTTTGAGGGCTTTGAACTCTCATGTATATTTTTCGATTTGCTTAAGCTTAGTTATCTTTGCAGTGCTCTACTAAACTGAACCTATGATGTAGAGAAATTGCCTGCATCTTTGATGCGATGTGAGTCAGGCAGCTTGGTGGCTTGGAAACTGGTGCTCCATTAAAATGGTTCAGAACCGATAAAGTGCAGGCACAGCATAATCCCAGTTCTGCTGTGGGAATTGACACCCACTCCCCCCCTCCCCAGCATGTTGTTGGGCACACTCACATTCACAAACCATCTGCCAAAGAACATTTATTTAGAAAGCACAGAGATAAATGATCTAAATTCTTGACCATTAAACTTGAGCTTTTTCCACTGAAAATACTTGAAGTGAAAAAGCAGCTGCTGTTCTGTGGCAGGGATTCCTCTTTTTTTCACTCAGGTCTCAGCTGTGTTGTGAAGGTTTTCCTTTGTTGTGCACTGAGTTCTTTCTTTTATTAAAGGTGCTTCAGAGGCCAATACGTATTACAAACAACCTGAGATACACAGAGTGGAAAACAAGATCAAAGTTGCCTTATACCACATGTCTGTTAGTGCAGTCAGGTACAAAGAAAGATCTTACTTAGTCCTGTCAGATAATCTGCCAACTGAGACACTATCATGTTAGCTGCAAACTTAGCCTTTGTAAATTCCTGCGTAAACATGAAGAACACACTATCCAGAACAAAACAGTAAGAAAAAAAACATAAGTGTGTGTGGGGGGAGGGTGGGCTTAGTGGTTTGTTTTTGGTTTTGTGGGTTGGTTGTTTGTTTGTTTGTGGCTTGGGTTATTTTTTAAGCACAAATGTAAGAAAATTAAAATTACAGGAGTAGGACTCAGCTTGAAGTCTTTTCTAAGTGAAATAGTGTTAAGAAATGGGATTTTTCTCCATTACAGAATCACAGGATAGTAGGGGTTGGAAGGGACCCTGGAGATCAAGTCTAACTCCCCTGCTAGACCAAGTCCAAAAGTAGGGCAGGTCACTCAGAAAGGCCTCCAGACAGGTCTTGAAAGTCTCCAAAGAAAGAGCCTCCACTACCTCTCTGGGCAGCCTATCCCAGGGCTCTGTAGCCTTCACAGGAAAGAAGTTCTTCCTCATGTTGAGGTGGAATTTCCTGTGCTCTAGCTTGAATCCTATCACAGGGCACACATTAAAAGAGCTTGCCCCTCCCTTATCGATACCCAACCCTCATATATTTACACACATTAATAAGATTCCCTCTCAGTCTTCTTTTCTCCAGAGTAAACAGCCCCAGGTCTCTCACCCTTTCCTCATCAGGCAGGTGTTCCAGGCTGTTCACCATCCTCATAGCTTCCATTGGACTCTCTCAAGTAAATCCCTGTCCCTCTTGACCTGGGCAGCCCAGAACTGGACACAACACCCTACGTGAGGTCTCACTAGGGCAGAGTAGAGGGGAGGAGAACCTCCCTCCATCTGCTGGACACACTCCTCTTAATGCACCCCAAGATCTCATTGGTTTTCTTGGCCACAAGGGCACATGGCTGTCCATGGGTAACTAGCTGTCCACCAGGACTCCAAGGTCCTTCTCCATGGAACTGCTCTCTAGCAGATCATCTCCTAACCTGTACTGGTGCACTTTGTTATTCCTTCCCAGGAAGTAATACATTATGTTCCTTGCTCCAAGAACTGTGATTTTTCTAACTGAGCTAGATACTCATTGTTACAAATAAGCTGCTAAATTTTGTTGCAGCACAAGCAGGATATAATGAACTCCTTAAGGCTTTTACAGAAAGCCTGTGAGTTTTAAGTGATCTGCAGTGTATGGCAGCCCAATAAACATAGCTGTGATTATAATTTCCCCATAAATGCAGCAAAATTAGCTTTTTGTCAATTTTAACAAAAACTGGCAACCCATGGCTTTTTATTTTGTAACTCGCTGTCTTGCCACAGTTTATTCTTTCAGTTGCAAGATATTTTGGTCATGTTTTGACAACTGTGCACTCAAAATAACTCCATTTAAATATGTCTGTTCAGTAAATAAGCTTACACAAAGATGTTATTTCCTGAAGTCTTGTCCCTTTGCTGCAGCCCAACAGGATTAGCACATGCCAGTGGCTGTATAGTCCACCAAGGGTCAACCCCTGGTTGGGAGTAGCTCTTGAAACATTGTCTGTTCTCTGTAGTTCATGCTTTTGAGCAGCAGTTACTGCTGCTCTTTGAAAGTGCTTTTTAAAAAATGTTAGTTCAGCCTTTATGGCTCCTGAAGATGATCTCTCCCCCAAAACCTTCTGACTGTGGAGTTCTCCTGCAGCATGAAAAGGGGAATACTCCTGTCATATTATACCATGACTAAACAAATAAACTACAGTGAAGGAAAGGAGAAAATGGGAGAGATTAGTTTCATCAAGAGGAAAATGTGTGCTTATAACGTGGTCTTACAAGTGCTTCCTAAGTGGTCTCTGCTGGCTTCTTCATGCCCATTTACCTTCTTTGCAGGTTTTACTTTCTGTTCTAGAAACAGAAGACTTTTTCTCTGCAACTCCAAATCTCTTCCCAAAACAGCCTGTGAAGGCCAAGTATTGTACATTGTGCCTTAATAATCTGTAGTTTTACCCTGTTTCTAACCTTTTTGCTGATTGACCCAACAGAAAGTAGTCTTCCTACTGCTTAGTAAATGTGCTTTGCCTTCCTCCCCCACAAGCCCAGTGCATCTTTTTGCCACAGACAACCATGATGGTGGTGATAATGTTGTTGAATTGCAAGGAGACACAAACTGTGCTTTTTTTAAGACAGAGATATTTGGTGGGTCTGGTCAATATTGGTGGCATTGTGTGACTTGCAGTAAAGTTTGTTTCCATGGGAAACAGTCAGCAAAGTTGATATGAAGCAAGACCTGTAGAAAAGATTAACTTGAAGGGAGTGGCAACCCCTTCTTCATTTCAGAGACTACCGTGACATTCATGTTCACGTCTTCATTTAATTTATCTTTGTTTAATTTACTATGAAGAAACTCCTTATTTTGTGCCTTGTTCTGGTTGTCATGTTTTAAAAGCTACTTAGGAAAATTCAACAGGGCTACAGAACAACTTTACTTATGAAATACAGCCTGTAAAATATGCCTCAAAGTAGGAATTGTCCTTTAGCTTTTCCACTTTCTGAGTCTTCTCTTTCAAGTGATTATAAGAAAAAGGAGAAGATAGTCAACAGCTTAAGGGTTTCTCACTAAACTGGACAAAAGAGTAAAAAAAACAAAAAAAAAAACAAAACAAAAAAGATAACTTGGAATTGAAATGACCTAATTATAAAAAGAAAAAAGATGCAAATTGAAACTCATTAACTTGTGTTACACTGGGTTGCTACAGATATTTTTAGTCCTGTAAGTACCTAAATCAGGATATTGCATGTCTATTTTAAAAGCCTCAAGACTCCAAGTTGAATGTGGCTTATTTAAAAAATAATTAAAAACAAAAATAAAATTAAAAAAAAAATTGTCTTTGTGGTTGGTTTCTGATTTGTGCCTTTTCCAGTTTGAGAACAAGCACAGGTTGAGTTTGTTTTGTCAGATAATCCTAACAAATGGAAAAACTAATTTCTATACTGTGAAGAAGCAATCACCACAAGTCAGAGTCCTTTTCTTCAAATACTGTGAGACAATTTTCTCTTGTGTCTCTAAATATTTTGCTGCTTTGGCTGTGTCATAGTGCAGTTTCTTTGTAACCTTTTAATCTTTTCAAAATAGGAAAGTTAAAATAGCACTTACTGCAGCAGAATGAACTACAGGGCTTGGAAAAAAGGAAGCCACTGTACAAGTCCCTGACTGGGAATACAAGTGCAGCACAGGCCATTGAAAGACAGGCAACTGCATGGCAGTGATAGGGCTGTCATTTCTTAAAAAAAATAAAATAAAAAATAAAAAATAATTCCTGAAGCCTTGTGCTTCAATCTGCTGCAGTAAGTGCAGTTGTTTGGTATCTTAGTTTGCTTGGGAAAGGAAAGAGAAAGTTGCTTGTTTGCTGCTCAGAAAGACCACAAGTTTAGTCAGCCAGACTTGCACATGAGCTAAAAATCTCTCTAAATTCTTGCACATAATTCCCCAAAGTTGCCTTTTTCTTCATTGATATCTCTCAAGAAACACAGAGCTTCCTTTGGTGGTTGTTGCAGCTCACGTCTTGGGCTGCTCAGGTTGGAGGGATATGGTTGCAAAGCTCTCTATAATTTTGAATTATTACTGTAATCCCCTGGGTTCTTGACCTCTGTAGTCTCCCCACATTTCATCTATCACTCCTTTACAATCTCAGCTGTCATGTTACAGAGTTAGAACAGGGCTGAGAAGGTTTTTCTGAGCTCAGATAAGTGATGGTGGGTTTCAACGATAAGGTTTCCTAGCTTTGTATTTTCTTGCCTCACTTTTACTTGCTGAAATAGGGAACTACATGTAATTTTTCCTGGAACAAGGAAGTGCTATTAATTTTGACTTCAGTAAGTTTCCTCCAGAGAATCTTTAATTTTGATGCAACAAAGACATTTCAGAAGATATATGTTTATTATTATTAATAATTATTATGATGATTTTTAAAATGTAGATGAGCTTGTTGTTATGTCTATGTTCATGTTAAAATACTCCAATTCATAGACATTGCAGGGAGCTTAAATTGTTCAGGGTGTGTGAACTGTATTGGGGATGAAAGGGAATTGGGGAGTTAATTTTTCAAGAATTGCTATGCATGGAGTAGGTTGACAATAAGGACGATGTGGAATTTTGGAAAAGACTCTGCATTTTAATTAATTCCATCCGTTGAATATTTAAAAAGCGGTTTACAAAACAAAACTCATACTCACATTATTCATTCTGAAACCTCAGGACCATTCTAGCTAATCAGGGATTTTTGGCTCTAAGTATTACACAAACTCTAGATATTAGACTAAAAGACATGTCAATGAATATATAGAAAATCAAACTGTGAAGTCAGTTTTTGTCTTCAGAAAATATTAACCTTGTTTGTCCATGAATAAAATGGAAGAACAACTTTCAGAATGCTTCTGTAGGAATGAAATGCTGAAAATTAGAGTGAGTCTTAACTACTTGTCTGAAATGGTGTACAGTGACAGATGGCTTGTTATGATGCTTGGGGACCTTTTCTTTGTCATCTTCTATTGGTAAAAATCCTTGTCAGGAGTCAGATCTGAAATGATCGCTGATCAGAGTTTTATCAGCAAATTCATTTACTGTGACAGTTGCTGCTCTTCAGAAGGGGAGCATGGAGCCAAATGCTCAGCAGGCTCACTTACAGCTGGAATTTAATTTATGTAGTTGTTCAGGCATCTGGCAGAGATGGTGTTTGCTCTTCAGGAAGAGCAAAGCTGAATATATGCGCTAAGCGTGGCTGTACATGGAAGGAAGGAAAAGCATGCTGGAAAAATCATTGTTTCAGTCTGCTGCTAAAAGATGTTTTCAAAAGTACCCGAGAGACTATAGAGTGTTAAGAGGTTGGGGAATAATTGGAATTAGGCATTTAGATATCTAGAAATTTTCTTCTTTCCTGTGAAGTCAAAACTAAAATAATTTCAAAGTGGGGGGAAAGAAAGAGCAAGTTGTCTTCATGTGAATAAATAATATACATGAAGTCAAGTTGCTAATTTTCTACCTGACTGTAAGCAGACCTCCAGTAATGCTGCCTGCCTCTGTGAGGCTCACCCCAACTTGCCAACCTTGGAGCCTGTGAGGGATGTGGTCACACTCACCCTATTCCCTTCTCTGGTAATGAGCAGCTGGATGCTGCCTACTACAAAATTACCATCCCTGGGACTTGCCATCAGAATTGCTGTGTCAAATGCTGAGTTTGTCTCTGCTTCAGGAACCTATTAATTATTGTGAGGCAGCAGAACAGCCCCTCTATCAGTCCGTTACACCTGAAAGTACACTTTTCATATCCGTGTGTGTACCCCCAATGTTTTTTTTTTTTCCACTCACAGGCCTGGTGATTTTATCTCCTCCTACTTTGAGACCATTAGGTTCTTCCACTTGTTAATGGAATTTCAGTATTGCCTACTGGAGGGACTCTGGTGTCATTAGGTTTGTTAAACTATCATCTCTATGTTTTAGCTTGTAGCTATGGTGTTGGAAATTAAAAGAATACGTATGGCACTATAGATATCACATGAAAAAGAGAATATCAGTGATAAATAATGGTTGTTAGAGAGCACAACTGACCACTTCAGTGAAGTTAAGTATGCTGCAAACACAGGAATAATCAGTCACCAGGAGTTAAAGATTTGAGAGAAAAAGCCTCTAATTTCTTAGGAGTCCTAAAGCACCTAAGTAATACTCTTTCAAGGGGTCAACTTAATTTTTCTTTTATCTGAACATAATATAGCTTAAGGCAGTGAATGATCTGCACACCTCAGGACTTATTTAGTTGAGGAATTTCAGCTTCTAAAATTATTCACCAGTCAGCTTTGTAAAGCAGTCTTAATGATTTGGCACAGGCCTCATTCCTAAGTACTCTTCTATCAGCTAATAAACTGTCCACTGCTATTCATGGTGTACACAGGTCAATATTCATGGCACATGAGAAATTCTAAATTGGGTCCTTGTGAATGGCACGAAAGTCATGCCATTGAGCAACAGCAGGTAAGCCCAGGACAGTAAGGAGGATAAAATAACTTGAACTCTTCTGGTCCTCCTTAATGCAAGGAAATCTCACTGATTCTGTTTTAGCAAATATGTGGGGATTATAAAAATCTGCTATATTTATTGTTAATGGGAGTTTTGCTTGCAGCTTCCCACTCTCTTCAGTTAAGAATTACTCTCTCTTTTAATGTTGTTTTAACATGATTTTCTTCTCATTTCATTACTTGTTGTAGATCACCAAAATTACTGGTTTGCAAACTTTGTCACAGTTTGGTAATAAAACTTAATAAAATCAGGAAACATGTAAAAGACCCAGCTAATGCATCCTAATGCAGTAAACGTTAGACCATCCATTTCTTTACCCTTGAATAATAAAGTTTAACTCTTCTTTATGGGAGTTGGGATTTTACAAGAGTGATCTCACAGTGTAATGAAAATGTGCTTCACCCTGGGCTCTTAGTAGCTCTTCTATTATGCATGTAGAAAGGATTAGTTTTGTGAACTTGCTTTGTTCTGTGGATGCACCATAGCCCCACATAAATAGAAATGAGGATCTTTTCCTTTTGGCATACCTGGGGCTAACAGTGTATTAAAGAAGTCCAGTGGTGGTAGCTGTTGTTAAAATAGTAATTATTACTCTTTAAATCCTGATATTGCCCAGCAATTGCCTGGTTATGGCCTCATAATGTTAGGTCCTAGTGAAATGCTGCTCTTGCCCTTCCCACATCTGGCTGGGGAGTGCTGCACCAGCCCCTGGATTATGATGCTGCTTGGGAGAATATCAGATTCAGAGCTGTCAAGGTGATGTGTGAGCATAACACAGCAGTATAAATTTAGAGGGAATGGTGAAGAACTGCCAGTGCAGAATTAGTGAACCTGTGATGATCTAGAACAAAACGAAAAAAGAGGCATATGCAAAGAGACAATCTTCCATTAGGTAGACGAAGTTACTGTGGCCAAGACAGGACAGAAAAGAGAACAAAGTGTATATGGCATTACAATAAATAATGCGTGACAACTGGAAGGAGAGATAATCAATCCTTACAAGAGAGGTTCAAACACTACAGGAAACAATGCAAGACTGAATAAAAGGTAAACAATATTACCTCTGTAAATGCTCGAGAAAAGCATCAGTTAATGCTATTGGCTCTGGAACTGAAAGAGGCCTATAACCTTTAACCAGAAAAATGAGAACATTTAGGGGGTTGATTAAAAACAAAACCAAACAACCATACAAAACCCCCAGAAAACCCAAGTGAAAAAACCCCACTTAGTGCACTGAAGCTTTGTTAGCCTCACTGAGACATCTTCATAGCTCAGGGTTTATGAAGATAGACTGTCATGAAATCGTCTTCAAGATAATCTGAGGAGGGAAGATTATGCAGGACGGTTAAAACCAGAAAAAAACCACAACAATTATTAAGTCATTCCCGTTTCAGGCTACATGAATAAAACCCAAATTTCAGCCTTATGCTAATGGGAATGGCATCTTGGTCAGCTTAAATCCTGGTAACAAGTTTTCGTTGTCAGTTCTATGAGACAGGGTCACAGAAGAATACAATGACCCCTTGCATTAAAAAAGCTAAAAAAGAAGTGAGGATCTAACCTGGTGTCTTAAGGAAATGGCTTGTCAGTGACAGTTCTGTGAGCTTGTGTTCTCCATGTCTGGCTGTCAGTCCCTTTCTGCCAGCACCAAATAGTTTTTCAGTCTGTTGACTAACTGTGCCAGTAGACTGATGTCTCAAAAATGCCTAGTTGCTGTAGAAACCCTAGGTAATTATTTTGGCAACCTGGGGTGTGGGGGGGTATATGTAGGTTCTGGCCAGCTAGCCAGGCAGCTTCTGTATGTCTTCATACTGCTATTTGCTCAGCCAGACTTTGGGCTTCATTAACTTCAGCCCTGAGGGATCTTCTTTTAGAGGGTGGTGACACAGGTTGGAGACACTGGGGGTAATTTTTGGATCAGTTTTAATCATGCACGTTAGCTAAGGGGTAGCATGACTAAAAGTGAAAAAAGCAGTGGGCTTTTTATCAGGTAGGAATGATGTAGGCTGGCACAGAGGGAAAATGTAATTGTTTCTGAAAAGCAGAAGTATACAAAGAGGCTATAGAAGAAAGTAGAGACTAAAAAAAATATAATCATAAGGAAAGGAGATAATCTGGAGAGTAGTGTTTTAGAAAGTATTTAGAATCATTGTAGAAGAATAATAGATTATTCTGAATGTTGATTAATAGACTTGGAATGAAAAGGTTCACACTCTGTGCCCCACCAGACTGTATTGATCAAATCTGAGGGAACAGGTAGCATCAATACAAGATTTGTAAAGTGCTTCCAAATGGCAAGGTCATTTAGAGAGCAAATTAAAAAACATCTACTGTGAAGCACTGAGGAAAACACCAAGGGCAGGTCCAGTCAGAAGTAGTGGATGGAATCTGATGACAACTAAAGAAATAATAAAGATGGTTTGTGTCCTGAGGAACAGTAATGAGGGACATCCTAGATGACTAACACATCAGGGTAAATGCATATGCATGACTGGACAATGCACACAGGGCAAGTAGCTGCAGTAACATGATAAACAATGCAATTGAGAGACATTTGTAAAAAATACAATACAGTGCTTGAGAACCCCTGCTGGGCATGTAATCACTTTTGTAGTTAGGGTCATTGTAGCACTGGCATCTAAGTCATCATTTTCCAGAGTGCTTTGGAATACCTTGGGCCTTAAAGACATAAACCCAAATTCTATTCTTTGGGCTTCTACTCACTCATCATGGAGGGAAGCTACATCATCAAGACGCAAAGGGCAAGAACCCATGAAAAGTTTTAAAAGATATAAGGCTAAGGCAGAAGAATTTACTCAGCTAGTCATTGTTATAAATTCTAGCGAATAGTTATTTGAATTTTATAGTAGCCACCCAGTCTAAAAAGGCTTGTGTTCCTTTCAGTGCTTGAAATGTCACACTAAATCCTCGGTGTCGTGCACAGATTAAGTTTTGAGTTACTTTAGCTTCCAGTTATGTTTCTCTTGACTTTCAAATAATCCTGTTTTATGTTCAGATTAAGAAAGGATGGTCTGATGCTCATGTTAGTAATCACTGATTATCTGCTTATTTGTCCCTGTATTTTATTTTTGGCAGTGATTTATTTATAAACACTACTCAACAATCCATCTTATGTGACTAGTAGAGTGCTGGAGGTCTTATGTTTTCCTTTGTCCTGCAGAAGAACATTTGCTGTCTACCAAAGAGCCAAAAGCCTGAGGGTGAGAAGTAAATCAGATTTTCTGGTCAGATTACTCGTGTTATGAAAAGGAATGGATGGTCTATGGAAGTGCAAGAAATCAGCTAGAATTTTAAAATCTTATTTCTTATGTATGGATCCCTCTGAACAGCACATCACCCTCTGTTGAAACAATACAGAAAATAAAAGAGGTGTTACCTTCATTGGTCAACAGGGCTTAGACTGTCAAGGTACAGGACTGAGATTTTGCATTGTGAGACTGGTGTGGCAGATAGAGTCAGAACTACCAAGAGTCAGTTGATAGAGCAATAGGGCTGGTCTACGTTAAGATGGAGGGAAGATGTTAATCATTATCAGGGATCCTTTTGGTGAAGATTCAGAGGGTGTATTTCAGGAAATCATGTTAAGACTCTGGGAAAGGTTATGAAACCAAGACTAGATTGCATTAGTGTTAATGTTGAGGGAAGGTGTGGTGTGTAAAATCATGTAAAATACAGAGGATAGCTAAGAGACCATGAAAAATGTAGTTAAACTTACCTAAACATTTGGAATTTAAGCGATTTTAGCTGTTCTCAATGTTGGCAAGACAGCACAGTGATACTGCTCTACTTTGGGACTAGGGGAAATTTTGTCAAGCCCTGCAGCTGGGTTAGGAATCCTATGACAAAAAGGAATCCAAAGTCCTTTGACACCCAGGGTTAGAGAACTTCCCCAGTGTATGTCACCAAGACTTAGGACCACCAGGTGCTGGTGAACAATAGTTCCTGCACATTGCTGATGCCAGTGAGGAATTTATTGTTAACCTCCAGCTAGGCCATTTTTTGTAATACTTTTGCCCTAATCCGCTGTGTGGAGCCATCAACTTGCTTTCTGACTAGCAAATCAGCCCGCTAAGTGATCCAGGAGTGGCTGGATCCCTTCTGAAGGCCAAGAAAAGACAATGGCTATGATTTGGTACCTGGAAAAGTTTCTGTGCTGCCACAGCAGCCTCCTGGGTTGTGGAGGTGGCCATGGCACAGGTGCCTACCCTGAGGAACTTAACTAACAGCATGAGGCCAGCAGAGACCCTCTCTCTTAAGGTAACATGGATAAATGACCCAACAGCTTTGAAACTTGCTTGTGGCTTTGATTGCAGCAGTAGTTCATGGCCCTGGGACAGCAAGCGTCAAGAGGGCTTTCCCAGAAAACATGTCCAGTGAGTTTTGATCAGCTAATTAGGGATTTTGTAGAGTTGTTTAATTAAATGCTAAGCCATAGCCTTGGGCCAGCAGCTTTGAATTCAAATTGATAAATTAGTCATTCAGTCCATGTCTGTTTCTGAAAGTATGTCCCATTTGTAAACAGGTGATGAATGTGGCATTAAGAGATAACAATATTTGTCACTCCTTGCCTCAGAGGGCTTCCAAATAGATGGAACAACTTAACCTTTTGGAAGTGAAGTACTAATGAAACTTGGGCATTAGCCACCTTTTATGCTAGTTCACGTATTTTCAAATAGATATATTTACATTCCAATTTAAGATGCAGTAGCCTACCATAGCAAATCTATTTTGAGGTATAAAACACTTTCTTTTAAATCAAAGTATTGCAGAGGATTTTGCAGCCAGCTTTGCTTGGAGTGGATAAAACAGTAATCAAATTTTAAATGTCTGTTTGTCCTTTTTCCTGCTGTATACATAATTGATAAATTAACATTTTAATAGGAGTGATGTCTTGTATCTCATTCAACCAGTCCACAGATAGGTGGATTATCTTCTTTTTGCTGTGGGAAACCCAAGGAGTGTGTACTTTTCTGCTAGAAAATTGCACAATAATTATTCAGAGAATCATGTAACAAGAAATACCTAGATTTTTATGGTATTTGAATATGAATTTTATGCTAGTGTTCAGGATTGGCTCATGAAAATATCATTTTCTTTACCACCAACATTCTCTGTCTTTTGATTTTTGTGGTGTAGTGTCCTGAATGCCTTTGGAAAATATTCTTTCACTCTATGTAAATGCAAGATTTCATCCTTATTTCCAGAGTGCAGCTTGATTTTTCTAAGGCAGATTGTTTATCTAGATTTTTCTCTAGATTAACAGGAAAAAGTATGGGTAGAAAGGATACAAATCACATGTTTTCTTGTATTATATTTACTGTCTATCTAAAAGTCAATATGTTGAGTCAAGTTGCCTTTGTGTAGTGCAGTACTTCACCATTTACTGAGCAGGTTATCATATAAAAGTGCCATTACATAAAGGCAAGTTGCTCCTGATACCACAAAAACCTGCACAGCCTAATTAAGCCTTGACAGCCTCATTTTGTAGACCAATGAAAGCATGGGGTTGTGTTAGCATAAAGCTAGTAAATCAGTTGTATGTGAGCCAGTTTTCTCAAGGCATGATGTTTGGCATTACCTGTGGAATATAAAGATGCACAGCAGAGCCAGGAAGGAAATACATGGCTGATCTCTAGTAGAGAAGAAAGGCTGGTACCTCTGTGAACTTCACAGGCAATTCCAGTACACCAGACCAGACATCCACACCTTGGTCTGGGAAGCATGTTGGAAACAACATAGAGGGCCCTGCTTGGAGGGGATGTCAACACAGCAAATACCCATCTGAACTAGTGCAGAGTAGGGAGGTTTGCTAGTACTTCTCTAACAGACATCAGTTCAGGAAAAGGAGTGGCAGGAAATTAAAACATAGGGAAGATGAGGAGCCTGTGAGAATATGGGGAGGTACCCATAGAAGCAGAAACAACTTTCTAGCGAAAGTAATTTGGGGATAAACTACTGCATAAGGGCAAACCCCAGGTACAAAGGGAAATGAGGGCAATTCAAAGCTCAACTGCTAACAGTGCAAAGCAGCATGAGGAGAACTACCCTCACTTGCTGAGATAGTTTCATTCACTTCTAAAAAGCAAATACTACTTCACATCTGCAGCATTTGCAATACTCTTGTCATTCCATAGAATGATTCTCCTTGCAGTCTTGGATTCTTGGGGCAAAAATTGCACTTAGTGAAAAAGGTGGGTTCAATATTTAACATGATCTCCTTAACCAGTGACTATGATACTACTGTGCTATACTGGGCATAGTAGGGCAGAAGAACTGGGTAATTGAGACATAAGGCATAAGGTAATACTTGAAAACAGTGAAACAGCCACAAGAACGTAAGAGCTTTTTCTTTACTTGCTTCATGATGGGATCTGTTATTTTTAAAACAGTGGAATTATTCTCTTGGAAATCAATTTATAATCCAATTCATTTAACAGTCTGGTATGGTTTCCTAAGGATATACAAGAGAGTGGTACAATCTGAATTTATGTGTTTACAGCTGGCAGTAAAAAAAAGCCCCAGAAGTTTAATTTCCCCAGTGTATTGTAAACTGCATTAATTAGACAGGTTAAAGAACACCTAGTTTCAAAGTAAATGTCAGTGAAAATGTAAGTACAATGTTCTAAAACATTCACCAAAAAATGTTACTTTGGCAAGGCAGGCAGCAAGAGACACAGAAGCAAAGCTTCAGTGGTTTTGTCAGAAGAAAACAGAGATGTTCTGCCTCTTCTAGAATGAGGTTGCTCCGGGAACAAACAGCCAAGAGGAGCAAAGTCAAAGCCCTGGACTGCTGTCCCTTCCAGAGGATGCTAAATTCCACAACAGTATCCCTGCACTGCAGGGTATTCTGTACGAGCAGAATTTGGGCTGGCTTTGGCCACAGCTGTGGGAAGCTCTTGGGGGATTGGGGAACCACCCATGGCCTTGCTGTCAGGAAGGACAGACCAATGCATCAAAGTGGTGACAAGCTAAGAATATTTTTCAAACTTTAACTCCTGTGCTCATATGGTGAGTAGTTGGCTTCCTCCTAGCAAAGGTTTGTTCTCATACCTTTTGGTGTGTTAGTGTTTGTTTTTTCATATCAGTGATCTTATGATATGTATGCTTTTTAATCCTAGCCTTTCTAGGTTTTAGCAGGCTCCTCTGCTGAATCCCAACTTGGGAATAAATTATGGAAGACAAAGATGTCTTTGTGTATTGTAAGCAAGTTTTCTGTTTGCTCAGACAAATAGCAAGCTAATGACTGAATATTACCATCTTTTTAATTATGTTTGTAATGTAAGTATTCCCTGTGCTTTGCGTTACTACCTTCTGAGATGTCACAATTAGATTAGGTTCAGTCAATATCTGAACTTGAAGAGAAAAATATTAGGATGATTTTTAAAAAAGATTCTGTTTTGAATTTTATATAGAGCTGTCTTAGGGAGAGAAGAATTATAGTGAATAAATTACGCTAATGATGCTAAGCAGTGAGATTTGATTTTGCTTTGTTTTTTAGTGAGGTTGGGAGGTAATAAAAGGGCTGGGTCATCTGTGATCATTAAATATCATAAACATATCTGCAATGACAGTGCTAACAACCCCAGTTGTTTGTTCGGTTTTGGTTTGTTGGGGGGTTTTTTTTGAGAGAATAAAACTAATAATTATTATACTTTTGTGTAGAGCAGAATCAACATCTTTATACAATCTCTACAGTATTACTTTACTGTTTTGGGAACGCAGGTAGATTTTGTGAATTTACCTCAAGCTGAAGAGACCTCACTTGTTTCACAGAAGTTTTAGGTTACTGTAACTTGCATTGGTTTAGAGTGCTTAGTTCTTCCTTCTAGGGATGAGGAGAGGCAAAAATAATCCTCTGTATTTGACAAGTATATTGCAAATCAAAATAGCACCTTGAACTGAACTTCCAGAAAGCAGATACTGATGAGAAATCACCAATAACTCATCATTTAGTCTTCTAGAAACCCATTCCAATAATATTTTTTAAACTGCTCATGGGGAAAACTGAACCATTCTCCTCTCAAAGTACCTGGCAAAAGGCTTCAGAAGGAAGAGTCAGTAAGGATAAGCTGAGTCCCCTACAATGACAGAGGGGTTCATAACTCCATTAATGTCAGTACTGAACCAGTGAGCAAAAATATCCTTATTTATCCCAATTAACAGGCTTAAGTTTGTAAATATCTTGGCACAATATTTTGGCTTTTAAAAGCAGACAGAAACCCTGTGTCCATGTGAATGTGACATTGTCCTGCCTGTGTGAGTGATGGAATGACTGATCCTTGTTGCATCCTTCTGCCAAGTGCTGGTTTGGAAACAGTGCCAGGGAAATGCTGAGGCCAGAGAGCTAGAGGGCTTGCAGCAGTGAGGAGGACACTGCTGGCAACAACTGCTCATCCCACTCCCCTCATCAAAAGGGTTAGTCCTTCTGCAGCCCCTCATGTGATTGTGGCAGTCCAGGCCTGACCTGGGAGTGCATAAACAGTTCTCATGGTTAAATTTCTTAATCCTGTATCACACGGACAAAGCCCAAACTTGGGAGCCTTTACATGAACAGTTGTAGTGGAAGGTCTCATAGGGTATGGTGAGCAATAGCAAACTATTTCATGTGGCAAAGAGAAAGAGTGACCTCCACTGTATGCTGGGAGGATGGGGGTGAAGAATGATGGCAGATTTAGTTTGAAATACTAACGTCCCTCTTCTGCCTTCCCTCCAACCTCAGTATCCCATTTTCTCCACTAAATTTCCTACATATCATCAGTACGGTTGAACAGTGAAAAAATACATTCTGAAAATAGCTTCCCAGAATATGAAACAATAATTTTTGAGAAGGAATAGCTCTGCATGGAATTGAGCTGACTGAAGGGGGAAAGTTCAAGTTCCTTAAGCTAAAAATACCTTCTCTTTCTTACTCCAAGACAAAAGAAATGTATTGCAATATGACCTCAGTATGACCTTGTGCAAAACCTGACATTCTCCTATATGTGAATTAAATGATTTTGTGTATTTAGAGTTGGTTCTCACATTATTCCTGTGTATCTTGTGTAGTAGAATACTGTATGTGAACTGAAAAGAAAACCAGGTTTATGATGTTTTTCTAACAGACAGGTACATTCTTATTGAGTACTCAATGGTAGAACAATGACCTCTGCACCTTAAAAATATATTTTTGTGAGAGAAGAAAATAAGTTTTTCTCCTGTCCCTGATACTAATTTGTCTTTCAGAGCAATCAGGAAACTTCTTCAGCCATAAAAGTCAAAAGACTGGCTGCAAACACGCAGAAAGAAATTTACTATCTGGTAGATGATGGTATTTTGTACTGTTTATAATACTTCTTTTTCAACCCTTTCCCTTTATAATAAAAACAGTGATTCATCCATGTTAGCTGCAGCACAAAACAAAACATGATCTTTTTTTTTTCCTCCTCACTTTTCACACTTTAAAATAGAAAACAATAGCTAATTGATTGTTCTATGACAGAACAATCATAGGCTCCCAGACTTGTGTGGGTTGGTAGGCACCTGAAAGATCATCTAGTTCCAGCCCCCCTGCATGGGCAGGGACACCTTCCACTAGACCAGGTTGCTCCAAACCCCATCCAACCTGGCATGGAACACTTCGGGGATGGGGCAGCCACAGCTTCTCTGTGTGACCTGTTCCAGTGTCTCACCACCCTCACACTGAAGAATTTCTTCCAAATTTGTAACAGATATCTCCCCTTTTCCAGTTCAAAATCATTACCCCTTGTCGCATCCCTCTCTGTCCTTGTCCAAAGCCCCTTCCCAGCTTTCCTGGAGCCCCTTCAGGCACTGGAAGGTGCTCTAAGGTCTCTCTGGAACCTTCTCTTCGCCAGTCTGAGCAACCCCAAATCTCTCAGCCTGTCTCTGGAGCAGAGCTGCTCCAGCCCTCAGATCATCTCTGTGGCCTCCTCTGGACCCTCTCCAGGAGCTCCATGTCATTGTTTTGAGAGCTCCAGCACTGGACACAGTACTCCAGGTGGGGTCTCACCAGAGCAGAGTAAGGGGGCAGAATCCCCTCCCTGGCCTTGCTGGTCATGCTTCTTTTGATGCAGCCCAGGACACAGTTGGTTTCTGGGTTGCAAGCACACATTGCTGGGTCATGTTGAGCTTCTCATCAACCAACACTCAGAAGTCCTTCTCCCTGGCCCTGTTCTAAATCCATTCTCCACCCAGCCTCTAGTTGTGCTTGGGATTGCCCCATGTGCAGGACCTTGCACTTGGCCTTATTGAACTTCATGACTTTGCCATCTGCCCTCCTCTCCAGCCTGTCAAGGTCCATCTTGAAGGCTTCCCTTCCCTCCAGTGTGTCAACCACACCACCCAGCTTGGTGTCATCAACATAATCCATTTAATTGATTGTGTTATTCATACTTCCAGCAGGCAACAGAAACTATCCATCTGTCATTCCCACCAGTGATAACTTCTTCACAGACTGGGAATTCAATGCTGTTTCTCTCCAGAAGTTATAAAAGGATTGATTAAATAAGAGTGAGCACTCCCTGCAGCAAACCATGACTGCCAAAGCATCCACAGCATCAATGCTGCTGGGTTAATGCTGCCTGATGCCCCAACATTTTGCATATAACCTGAAGAAAAATTAATAAATTTCTGTTAACACCACATCTTGAAATGAAACATGATTTTTCTATCAGAACTTGATGTAGAAAGACTTGTGAGAATTCAATCTATTTCTTTAAGTACATGTATATACAGATGTGCTGTTAACACTATAAACTGTTTTTAGAATCAGGGTCATTGATACTCATTTACAGGTCAGACCACATTATTGATATTTACTCACACAATATATGCCTGGTTTCTTTTTCCTACAAAATAATACGAATGCATACATGTTTGTATTCGCTCACTCCCTTTAATGTCACTCAGTATTATTTGAGGACATGAATTTTATGAGGTTAATCTTTGGGTTCTGTTTATGTAACCTACATCACTTCATTACTGGAGAGAAAGCTGGCCAGTTAGACTGAACACAGGAGCCTGGGTCATTGTGAAAAGATACTCAGTATGATTCATCAAGAGTCAAAAGATACCATACCAAGGGTATATGTATATATACTCTGAACATTTTTTTTCCTTTATTCTCTGACATTTCCATCTATCCTCAAAACTATATTGAATGTTCCTCTCTCCATTTAACACTCTAGGTTTCATCTTCAATTTATCATTCCTCAGAAATGCTATTTCAGTTTCACCTTGTTTCAAAGTCTTATTTCATTATGACAAAGGTAAATGATATAAATATCTGCTATTGTTAAAGCAGCAAAATGCACACTTAGGCCCCCTACTTCTTTTTACTGAACTGTTCTCAGCAGCTTGCATAAGCAGTGCATACATCTAAGATTAACGCTTTTTTTCACCAGTCTCCCAGTGCAATAAATAAGCTAAAAAGTATCTAAGAGTTTCCTTATCCCACTTGTTCAACATTTATTTTCTTTATGGGCCAGCTTTACCCCTCACCTATATTGCATCTTGGAGATTTTACAATATAGGTCTACCTTATCCTAACTAATACCAGATTCTTAAGGTAATTATTAGTTGTAGAGGCCAAGACTCAAGATCTTGTTCAAGATATCTGGCATAGAAAATAAAACATCTCCACACTTCCTACTGAGTTGTTCTCAGCTGGGTAGAGTTTAAAAATGTGCAGAAAGCTGTCTTTTAAAATTCTATCTTTTGTACCGACTGTTTTTCCTGGCTTTTTTTATTCTAACTTCTCATTATATCATGTAAATTGTTCTGTGTATTTGCCATAATCTCAGAAGAGGAAAAAAAAACAGTGTTCTCATTGAAAAGGTGCAAGACAACAGCAGAGGTAGGAAGGAAACTGTGAAAGAGAGGTCTCTCTGGGTTTTCTCTCTACAGGATTTCCCACACCTCTGACCTAGTGCTACTGAGTTTCTCTTTTGAAATAGTAACTCACAAGTAGGTATTTCTCAGCTAGATTTTTCTGCTTGGGCCCCAAATTTCTGGTTTTTCTAAGTGGAAACTAGAAAGGTGTGTTTCCTCTCAGCAGGATGCAGAATGCCACTGTGAGTAGGAGGTGGATTGTCAGCTTTCTTCCAGTGCTCCTCAACACAAATCTATAAAGTGTAGCGTCAGATGTCCTGTACCACTTGGGCTTTATGGCAGTGATCCTGGGTTCAGAGAAAACTGTTAGTAGGCTTGATAGGTTCAAAGACAAGAAAACTATGATGCAGAACATTTGGAAATAGTGGCTGGGCCGTAATAAAAACTGGAAGGGAGTAGTAGCCAGTATTGGAGGGGGATTGAAATATCTTATCTTTCACTTACATTATCTGAAACTCCATGTGTACCCTGCATCCTCAGTTCTGCTTTACCTAGTTCTCCTAGAGAAGCTCTGGATTTGGTAAATGATACATTGTATTTGGTGTTGAGTCTAGGGGATTCTATTGACCCTAGTTAACCCCAAAGCTATTAATGAGAAATGTCCTATATTTAAAAATAAAACCAAAAGGAATGGTTGGTAGCACGTGCTTTGTTTCTCATGTTTTCCTTTACTTTTTGAAGTTGGCAGCCTTACCTTTTCTTAAGTTCAAGGAAGATTGGGCCATGTTTAGCCACACGTTGAACATCTGAATGTGTTTCTAATATTCCTCAGTGATTTTTCCATAAAAGACAGGACCAGAAGATAGTCTCTGATGCTGCAAATGTTTCAGGACTGGTTTGATTTAACAAATTAGGTAAAGAAGCTTTACATGAACCTTAGGTGGGCTCAAAGTTAAACTGAGGAGATTGGTTCCTTGGCCTGGATCTGTGGAGGTGAGGAATTACAATGTTTTTATCCTTGAAACATTTTTTATGCAGAAAAGTAAAATGAGATTTTGCAGGGAAGAGGCTTGCAGAGAGGGAACAACAAAGCCGGATGAAATATCCCTGTAATGCCTTGATTAATTTTAACAGTTGAGCTGTGTTTATTTCTTTACTGGGAGACATGCTTCTTTGGAGAAGCATAATATGGTGTAGTGACTTTGTATTTCATACTCTTTTTTTGGTAATTTTTCTTAATGAATTACCTTCATTAATAATTCCTTCACTCTAGGGCATGCTTTGCCCAATAAAAACTATGAGTAAGCATTGTCTGAGCTATTGTCAAATTGCTTGTATATGGACAGTGAAGTAGAAGTGAAACAGACTATGGGCGTGAGCAGGGAAAGAAAAAAATTAGGTGCTTTGATTATTTATTTTTTTTTCATGTCCTTCTGTGTTTCATTTTACTGGCCATTGCACTGAGATAAAACACATTCCAGTTATCTATGATGGGGAACCAAATTCTATTCTTCAGAAGAAAATCTGATCCTAAAATACATGCAGGAGGATGGAAAATGACACAATCTATTGTTTAGTTCTGATCACACAGTAGCGTGATCTCCACCATCTTGATTTATGAAGGGTGAGTCCCAGGGCTGCCTGGGATTGGGTTACATTGCTATTGTAAACCTGCCTGATATGTGGCAGTCTCAAGAAGTCTCTTTCTATTTAGAATGTATTGTCATAGAATCATAGAATGTATTGGGTTGGAAGGGACCTTTAAAGATCCTCTAGTCGGGCTGGGGTTTTGTCAGCTGGACAGCTCTAGAGGCCATGCACATAGCAAAGTGACAAATGCCTGGCATTGAAGTCCCATGTCATATTCATGAGAAACCCCAAGATCTTTCTTTTCGATAGGCCCTACAAAGTTACGAGCTTTTGGAGTTCCCCTGAAGAGCTACACACATAATCTTGTCTTCTCCCAGGATTCTTCAGCTGCACAAAACTTGCATCCAGCTTTGATGGCAATTCCCACTGTTGAAAACCTTCACAGCAAGCTCTGCTCTGTGGCTCTCCCTGCTCCCTAATGCCTGCAAGGTCAAGGTAGGGCAGCCTACCTGATGGGCTTCCTTCCTGGCCAAGGGCAGCAGCAGCTTCATGGTCTTTAAAATATCATGTTAGGTCTTTTAAATGAATGAAAATGAGAGTTGACTGGGTAGATTACGAAATGTGAGGAAGTGTAAACAAGCTAGAATCAATATTACTGAGTTTGACATAGTAAGTGGGCTTATTTTTTTTTAATACCTTCTTAGTACCCAAATGAATTGAATTTTGGCATTTAGACACTTGATTGGTGGCAGTATGATTTTAAGATTCTGTGTACTGGTTCCTCTTTTGACTGAGATGCTGAAGTGCCTAGAGGATATCTGGCAGTCCTCAGTGTCCTGATGAAATTGGCAGGCTAGATGACAGTGCTGGGAATGTTCCAGTGACTCCCAGAGGCTGTTCAGAATAATCCCTTTCTGGCATGGAGCAGCTGGTATCCTGCAGCCCTTGGGAGGACTTGGGGGACAGATAATAGGAAAGAAATTGTTTGTGTTGTGTATTTGACACCTTGCTGCTCAGACTGCCTGGCTGCTATAAAATCATAAACACCATTATACACATGCTGTACTCAAAGGAGTTTCAGGGTTTGCTCTGCAGAAAATGAGATTTGGCCATTTTCCAGGCCAGGCATTTGTCTGCTCCTGAGGCCACAGCAGATGGTTTGCAGAGCCATTGGGTAGGGCAGCATGTGGGAGTGTGCTGGTCCTAGGTGGTCACCTCCACTTTCTGGAATGAAGTTTTGGAGCTGGTGGTGGCTTTTTGGCCTCAAAATTGGGAACTGTTGTGCTCACACCTCAACAAATAAATTAAATGCAAGAAGTGAAGAGTCTTGGAGAGATAAAAATATACAGGCCAGTCTTGCAACCTTTTCTATTTACTGTAGAGGTGGGAGTTTCTGTGTTGAAGGAAATTAAGAGAATAGATATTTTCTACCCATGTGAGAAAACTTTCAAGTATGAAGTTAGTCAGCACAAACTAGTAATATGTATTTAAGAAAGCAAATGTGAACTGTTTCTGAAACGCACCACAATAATGTCAGAGTTGAGTTCTCAGTGTAAACATTTTCTTCACATTTAGTGCTCAGGGCTTTATAACTATTGCTGGAGATGAAGAGGGAGGCAATTCTGGGCTCTTTCTTGGCTGAAACAAGTTATTGAGGTTCTGAATATGCCCTCTGTGAATAACTAAATCTTTAGAGATTTGTGGAAACACATTACATGTTTATGTTAACACTTCTGAGCAAAAGAGACATCTTTTTCAGGATTTTTCAAGTCAAGCAAGACTTGAAGACTCACAAACTTGCATTACCCTGGGAAGAAGATTTTATTTCTGGTGTGTGAGTAGAATTGTTAGGTGCATAATCAGTTATGCCCAAGACAAATGCAACTTGGGAGAAAATAAATTTGGAAAGAAATTGAACATGAGTTTTAAGTGAGATGATCTAAAGGTGAAGTATGATGAGATGTGTGGCATTTTCCAGATGCATTAATACATTTTGAAATCATGATATGTACACTTACCTTCCCCTCTGTTTTTTTTATTAACTTATAAATGTTAATTATTTATCTTTTTGCTTTACTAAAGATCTTGCCAAGATCTTTGAATAACTCTAATAATGGTACAGCCAAAGCTGCTCTCTTACCTCTGGAATGTGTGTTCTTTTGCCAAAAGAAAGAGAGACATCCAGCCTGTACTGAAGGAAAAGGAGTGTCTTCTCTGGAAGAAAAGAGGGAATTGTGTATTTGTTTATTTTTCCTCAGATGCACACTGTAATTCTGGGGATTAAGTGATGCTGAGAAGGCGCAAATCTTTTGCAGAGCTTGTGCCCACTCTACAGAGGAGTTTGACCTTCCATCCTCATTCTAATTCCTAGTATTAAAGATATTTTTTCAAGATTTCTTGTATTGGGTGCTGTGAACCTATCGACTTATGATCTTCCAGCTGTATGAAGAAATCACTTGTGTTTTTTATTGTGAGAAGGTGGCAACATCTTGCCAGACTTTGTAAGAATGAGGCAAATTCTGGGTGCAGTTCTTACCATCCCAAGAGGTCTGAACCTGCATCCAGCCAGTTGCAATATGGCTTTTACTTACCTGAGTACCACGAGCAATGAAACACATAAGATGGCAGGAAGGCTCCAGAAAGAAGCTGTGGAAACAAACCGAGCAGCTTTCAGGAAACTTCTTTCCTAGATATTGACAGGGTTGTTTTGCTCTTATATTGAAGAAAATGGAATTCCTCTGGAGATCTACTTCATTCCCAATTCATTAATCAAAGAGCATAATTCAGCACTGTAGTTTCCAACAAGTACAAAATTCGCAGCAGCCCAATGACCTGCAACTCTTCCTACCACACATTCAAAGCCACCTTGAAATGTTTGTCTTTATGACTAATCAGATCGTGCAGTGGTGCTGCTCTCTGTTTCCCTGCTTAATTACAACTGGCAGCTTTCTGCTAATATGAAGCTACAGTTGTTAAAAGGGAAGTGGCAATGTTAGTGTCCCATCTCTTTTTTTGGCAATTACCCACAATTTTTCAGCTAAAACAGATTTATTTTTAACAGAGCAAAAAAAAATATGCAGTGTTTTGTGTGGAAAGGGAGAAGAAGAATCCTGAAAAGGTGGAATTATAGACTAAGAAGGAGTCTCTTGAAGAGTTATTTTTGTACTGAGTCAGAACAAGAATACTGTATTTTTCACCATTCTGTGGTTTTTTTGTTTGGTTTTTTTGTTTTTTTTTTTGTTTGTTTTTTTTTTTTTTGTTATGGGAGATTTCTGTGGGGAAATAGGTGCTCAGAGGAAGCTATTTATTAAAGTCAAATCTTATTAATTGGGATATTTAATTTACTGCTTGCCTAGTCAGTAAGACCTAATCTCTCAACCATGACAAGTAAGGTCCAGAGATTATTTTCATTATTTTCTAATTTAAAAGAAATAAAATTAAAGGAAGTGATCTCTGTAGCAAAAATAAAATGGAAGTTAGCCATACATCATCAGGATTTCTGTGTTTCTTTGAAGAGAAATGCTATAAGGACCTTGTGCCTGCTTTGTAGTTTTACATGTTCAGCATCAGGATGGTAATTAGTGACATTTCCTTGAATTACCATCTCATACCACTGAAATAAATTTTAGACAGTATCACCTCTCTCAGTATTTCCTAGAAATACTTTAGGTTAAAAAAAAGGTGACTGTCTTTACTGTGAGCACACAAATAACTGTGCAACTTCCCTTGAATGTGCAATACAGCAATAGAGAAAATTGCTATTGGGAATTTTCCCTTCTCTTCTGTTGTGGCAGTATCTGTTTTGCCCAGGGGCTACTGGGCAGTGGTTGTTATCATTGTACAATTGCTTATTATAAACTAATTATAAATTTATAACATAAACTATTAT
Organism: Chaetura pelagica; assembly: GCF_000747805.2. Classification (NCBI taxonomy): domain Eukaryota; kingdom Metazoa; phylum Chordata; class Aves; order Apodiformes; family Apodidae; genus Chaetura; species Chaetura pelagica. The sequence goes on from NW_009953992.1 coordinate 55,871, forward strand.
TGAAATGCTGCAATGCTTTGGTAGGCTGCATTGTTATGTACCTGTAATAACAGCACAGTGTCAATTAGGGATTTGTCTTATTAAGATACATGCAGGCAAGTGGTCCTTCATCATGAGATTTTTGCAGCAGATATATTTGTTATGCTATGTTTTCCTTTCATGCATTGAACTCACAGACCATTGAGGTGTCCTCCATTATAAGAAAAAAAAAATTGGCAGCTTGGCATGAAACCAGTAAAAGAGATGATCTGTGTTTGCCAAACACCTGGGAGTTGACTTACTGGTTTCCTCACAGGTTACTCTTGCTTTTTTTCAAGAGGCAAACAACCATGTATTGCTCTTTGGAACGTGCCAGGTGCTCTTAGCACACATAAGAAACACACAGAGATTCTTAATTATATTTATGATCTAATTGCCCTTTTGTGCTGATGCTGCAGTTGTGGAGCCCACTCCTGCTGAGCCTGCCATGATGAGGATGGATGCTTGCCTGAAATCCACTCCCTGCAACCCCTTTGCTTCCTGCAGGTAGAATTTCTTTTGATCAAGTCCCAGTTTTAAGAGGAAAAAACACTGATATCATACAGGCTAGAGAGTAGTGAAAAGTTTTGCATTTGCCCTTTGCTGGAAGACATTTAGTCCTAATAAGCTCAGTTTTCTGGTGCTACAAGTTGCAAATTGATCAAAGCTGCTGTCTGCTTCCAGGTTTTTAAAGAACTTCTCATTTCTCTTAGAAAGAAACCAACAGCTATGGCATTACATTTTCCTGGTTCAAGATTTTAACTGCTTCCTCAGCTTAATCTCCTTTTCAGGGAGGTTTTCTGCATAAAGCTGTAGTTCAGCTTTCCCTCTTCCTTGACGTGCAGATTCTTACTTTCTCTTACTTAGATTTCCTTCAATTATTTCTGGTTTTATTCTCAAATTTTGATCTCTAGTGTGCTTCATACTCAAAATTTTCAGCAGGCCCCAAGTCGCAAGTGAGCAGCTAATTCTGCTTGCACTTACACAGTCATAGAGAGGTGTCCCCTGACCTCGACTAATGTGTAATTCTGGCACCAATAAGTGTATTTCAAGAGGAGTGAGGATATGATGATTGTCTGGGTCCTTTCTACTTACTGTCATTTCCTAGGCAACTTGTTGTCATATATTAAAACTTGACTGTCTCTTACACATTACATTTCTGCATTTTTATCTCTCCTAAAAAAATGTTTTCTTCACTACCTTAAATTTACAGCAAGAAAAGACATGGGGTTTTGGGGGGTTTTTTTGAAAGATGAAACTGAAGGGGAGAAAAATAATGGTAGAATTGGCTGTATCTGATGGTTCCTGAAAGTTAACATGAACTGCCTGTTAGCAATCCAGCTATTTCAAACTCAGATTGGGCAGGCTCCCCAGATCAGTGTAAGTGGGACTGCAGGTTTCCTAACTGGAAAAATACTATAAAAGAATTGGTTATTCATGTCACTTGGCTAGTACTTCACCCCATTAGCACTGGATGGAGATGGGTGCACACCAGTGAAAACCTGGAGTGAGTGAAGGATTTTCTGCAGTGGTTACCATTCCCTCACTGGAGGAAGAGGACTAGTTTTCAGTGCTCAGCTGCCACATCATGAATTTTTATCTCCTCTGATGCTTCTCTTGTATTTGCTGGCATCCAAACCAGGCTGAGCTAATTACAGGGAATGAGGGAATAGTTGATTCTCATGAGGGTCCTTAAAAAAGACAACAGTGAACAGATGATAGCAGAGCTTGTCATTGCTGTTAGTCCTGTTCATTGTGAACACCTTCATGGGAAATTGTTCAACTTGGAAACCTAAAACTGCATGAGTGAAAGCCACAGGGTCTAAAAACTAAATGTGATATTCTGTGAGATCTGTGAGCATGTAGTGGCAGACAAACCAAAGCTAAAAGGTTTCTTGTGCTAACACCTAACACAGTCTGCGTGCCTGCGGCTTTAGGGCTGCTGCAGTTTTATTTCACCTTTTCCTTCCGCTTGCAGTGCTGTGGCATTCACCTTTGGTAGTATAGTCTGCCTCAGAGTTAGCTGCATGAATATGTCTTTTCTTGGCAGAAGTTGGGCATAAGAGCACCTCCATGTCAAAGTTTTTGCTTGCACCTTGAGTTGGAATAGAGACTGTGTGATTTTTTTTCACCGAATCAGCTTCTTCTGTTAATAATTTTTACATAAATCACAGCAGAGAAGTGTTTTGGTTTGGTTTGTTTGGTTGGTTTTTTTGCTGAAAATAGAAAGGGATTCAATACTAAAATAAGTAATTCCATGCACCAAGGAATATTAGAGTCTTTCAGAATAAATAATATCAAGCATCCTACTGGCAAGTGGAAAAATCAGTGTTGAACTGGGAGAAAAATTATTGAAGAATGCAAGAGAGATGACAAAAACCTCAGAAGAGCTGTCCAGTGTGGTTTTAAACTTGTATTTCATCTTGAGAGAGGGGAAAAGAGGAGATACTGAAGGATAATTGCAAGATTAGAAGAAGTAACAAGTTTTTGCACAGACACTTACCTCAGGGCAGCTCTCTCTTTCCATATAATATGTGTCAAATGGCCCATACCTGAATTTCATGGCAGCTGAGCTCTCTGCTTTGGTGTGAGGCTGTCAGCATAATAAGGAGTTAGACAGTCTTTGATTCAAAACCCAGGTGCCTGAGACTAATAAATCTAGAGAAGAATAACCCTGACCTGCCATTTCAGTGGTAGACTGAGAGAGCTGGTTGGGTTTTCTTTGTAAATAATCTCTGCTAAAGTAGGAAAAAGTCTATCAAAGCAGAATTTGTTTGTAGAACGAAGGCTGGCAGCCAAGAGCCCCAGTAATTCAGTTCAGGACAAGGCAGTAACAGCTTTCAAACATGACCCTTGCAACTTGAGACTTCCTTTTTAACATTGTTGGGAAATTTGAATTATAACATGTTTTCCTTTGGGGATAATGGCTTATAAAACTGCATAGAATCCTCAGTGTCTCCTTTACCATTAACCTGGTGTTGCAGCAGCTCTGCAGTGGGTCTGTGGACTGGACATCTGTCACTGGGTAACAGCATCTGTTCCCTTTCCAAGTCAACTTTTCACAAGTTTATTCCCCCATTATGCTTATTTTTTTTTCCTTGTCCCCTCTTAAATTACATGAAAAGAGAATTTTATTAAAAGTCTGTGTACTCTCAGTGGTCAGTGGCATTGTGGCAAGTTCAGCTAAACACCTGGTTTAATTTTTCATCCCTTCTCTGTTCTGTTTTTGCCTGTTGTAATAGTTAATAAGACTGCTTTAGCCACATGTCTTCGTACCTGTGCACATCACATAAGCAAACACTCTTCTTCACCAAAATCTTTAATCTCCAAGTACACAAAGAACCTTGTCCTTTGCCTTGTAGGTAATAATTTAAAAGCCACATGTACTTAAGGTGCCACTCTTTGCAATTTAAGTGCTGGCCCTTATTATAATGAACAATTATCTTGGATTGTTGCAAGAAACTTTCAGGCACAGGACAACCACAAGATTTAAAATGAAGCTGCAGATTTCTGCAGCTTCTTGATAAGAAGCTGGACTGCTGGGAACCTTTCTGAGGTTCATAAAAATAAAACACTGGAGAATGACAAATCCTTTAGTCTAGCACTGCAAGACTTTATTTCTGAGCAAAAGCAGTACTGTACTTTCAAGATTACAAAAAGCTGTAGGCCTCATTTTTATTCCAAGAAGGTGTCTGTTACTGACCAAATACAGTATTTTAAAATCACTTTTGTGCATGCTGAATATTTTAGGCCATGACTGTGTATTTTATATACAAAAATAATCCATTCTTTAGCTGTCAAATGCTGAGTTTCCAAGCCTGGTGGTGTAGGAATGGCAAAATCACTGTTGTCTGAAAATTTTATAGAAGCAGTCCATTACTTTGTGCAAACAGCTGCTTTTGGTCTTCCTGGTGATTGAGCTGGTGGTGTCTCAGGACAGGAAAACCTACTGCTCTTCTTTAAGTGCAGCATGTTTTTTCAAGCATAATACTTTTTTTTTTTTTTTTTTCCATCCTTGAACTCAGATGGTTAAACAGCTTTGTGCTAAATATGAGCTGGAAGTTTTATTCCACCGTGAGGAGTTAATTTAATATAGTATTTCTGAGTGGGCTGCTCACAGCAATGTTTTACTGAAAATGACAGGCTTGACAGCAACCTAAGGAAGCCAAATGTCCTGGAGATACTGGAAGAGCTACAGTCATTTAACATATATTGTGTTTGCTTTTTCATTTTGTCAATTGGACACATAAAAAAGAATTAGAAGATTTGTAAGTTCTCAATTGCTGTTTGCTCACCTACTGTACAAAACTGACAGCAGAAGAGAGTGTTCAGGGCCTGATTGGTACAAAATGCACAGAAATTAAAGGATTTTTTTAATCCTTGTTTGCTAGGAGTAGCAGAGCAAGTGGTCACTGTTGCAATGTCAGTCTAATTACACGCTAAACTGAAGCTTATTTTAGAGTAGACTGCAACTGGTTAGTTGTCTATTGATAACAAATAATGTGGTCATGCATACTTGACAAAAGCTAACAGGAAATAGAATACCAGCTAAAATTTAGTCTCTAACCAAGTTTCTCTCCCTGAACCCTTGGCCCTTAACAATTTCAAAGTTCTGGAAAGAGGGAGATGGTATTTGTCAAAATGTCATTCCCACCTCTTGCAGGGACTGAATGTGGGCATTCACTGACAGTTTGTTTTCTCTCTGTGGAGTGTTCTCTGTAACCAGCTACTGGGCAAATAAGAGGGGAACTAGCAGTTTGTGTATCAGTGGGGTGTTTCATGCCTGGTTTCCTTCAGAGACACAACTTCATCATTAGTCCTTTTTTTTTTCCTTAAAGGAGCAGAACTGGGTTGATTAAAATTCCTTCTACTCCCACTTTGCCTCTTTGACAAACAGTGCCAGTATTTGGATAATGTAAAGCTTAATTAATGTAATAGATTTTCAGTAAAAATGAATTTTATATATAAATTATATATAATTTATTATATATAATTATATTATATATAATAAATGTTATTTTGAATATTAACTTGGTAATGTACAGTCTACTTTACTTGTCCATCATGACGAAAGAGTAAAGATTTTGCCAATCATTGCAAGTAATTCAATAAAGGTTGAATTTGGTTTTGTGTCAATATACAAAAAAGATAATGTTAAATACATATTTTGTTGTGAGTGTATCTGAGTCTTACTCTTTTTGGATATTTCATAATAAGAATAGGAGGCAGATTTCATTGATTGGATTCTTTCTATAGATTTTTAGTAGTGAATATATATATATTTATTTTTTTTTGTGGCTTTCTAAAAAAATATGTTTCAAATCTAACATAAGATGAGGTAACTTTTTTAATGCATCTCTGTTTCTGTTTCACATGCACTAGGTCTTTCTGTCCTTCTAATTTATATGTACCTCTGAGAGGCTCTGTGCTCACCTGGATGAACTACACACTTCAATCTATCTGATCATGACTGTTCAAGTGCACAGCAGTGATTCCTGTAATTATTTTTTCCATTTCCTACAGAGAAATACTAGAAATGAAATTCAAATGTCAAGCTTCTGCAGAGTAAGAGAGGTTTTGGATATGAGACTATTCATACAGTTTATGGCTGCTGAAGTGGTGACTAGAAGAAAGCATGGAATCAGCAGACATTGCTGCTTTTGGGCTTTGATAAACAGAGGTTATTGTTTAATTCTATGGGGTTTTAACTAGGTTTTGTTTCTACTTGGATAGAAGCTGGCTATTATGTTTAATGTTAGGTACTTAGGTTTCAAAATCAGTTGAACCTATCCGACAATAATAGAAAATGCTCTGTTCCCTCAGACATTTGTGGATGGTTGAGTGTGTTAGACTAAGCACAGACAATGTAAGGTGGCCTGGGGTTTGTCACCTTCCAGGTCTGGTGTGTGAATAAGCAGTTGCTTGTATTTGTATTCAAAAGTGTGCTTGGTTTTCTACCCTGCTCTTTCTGTCTGTGTGTTGCTAAGTCAGATGTGGGGGTTACCAGCTTCCTTCTCAGCTGGTTGTGCTCTGAAGATAATGGTCCTGTTGCACATGTGTTCATTGTTCTAGAAATACTGAAAACAAGGAGAGAAACTTGTTGGGGTGCAACTCAGGAGACTGGAAAACAAGGGCTACCTGTCTCTGGAGAAAGTGCACTTTGAACTACTGAATTTGTGTTGAAATCAGCAGTGATGCTAAGAATAAATGCATATAAATGGAATTGATTTACTTGTAATCTGGGCAGTGTCACCTTTCTTTATTTTCTGCTTCATAACTGCATTCATAATTCTTAGGTAAAGGAGAAAGTTGTGTTCCTTGTTTGAATTTATGCAGCCAGTGTGAAATAGCCTCAAATAGGTATTGGTTCCTGGAACCATTTTCCTTACCTATTTTGAAACAGAAGCTGCTGTTGCCTATTCATGTTAATGAAATTCTGGTAACATTTCAAGAGAAAGATCTGTGGATCTCAAGTTATTATGACCTCTTTTCTTAAATTTATGAGCAGCTGCACTTGCAAACAGTCCTACTAAAATGATTTTCAGTATTGATAAGAAGAGTTGTGTGTCAGTGAAAGTATCTAGCTTTGAAATAACTCCATGCTTTTGATGAGCACATCACATCCACAGCATAGCTGAGGAACCTCCTTGCTGTTGGCTTATCAGAGAAGAGATTACAGATATGTTAGAAGGCACCAGAGAGTAGCCACATTCTTATTTTCTTTCAAATCTAAGATTCATTTATTTTTAATGAGAGAACTCAAGTTAGTAAAACAAGGACTTCAGAGGAGGTTATAATTCAAGCCACCTCACTTAGTTCAATTTCTTTCATAAAAGACATAAAACTCAATTAAAGTTGATGATTGAGGAAGGAAATTAGGTGATCAGGGAAATCTAAACATATCTACAAAAGCACTAGGGAAAATTAAGCACAGATTATTCTGTTCATGTTCAAAGTCATTTAGATGGTGAATGGGAACTGTATGCTCTGAAACCCAGCAAATATTCTGTGTTCATAAATAATTGAAACTCCTCAGGGTAAAATATGTAGTTGCAGTAGACACCTAATAAAACCAGAAGAAATAAAAAGGACATAAGACTGCTGGAGAATATCCAGTACTTGATAAAGGACTGAAGTGCAGAATGTATCAAATGCACCTAGCTTACCAAATAATGTAAAAGAGAAGCTGATGACCAGACAAAATGAAATAATCAAGCAGGCTGAATATCTACAGACCTTATCAGGTAGAAGAGCCTTGTGCTGACTGATAAAGCAAAAATTATGCATGATCAGAAGGAAAAGTGGGTTTAAAAACTTAGTTTTCTGACTTAAAGAGTTAGAATGCGTAGTTGGAATTCAAGTATTGATATCTGGAGACGAAGATTTTTAAAAGTGTCTTGTTACTATAATAACATATTTGAAGAAGGAAAGTTATCCAGAAATATTGTCCTACCATTGTGAAATGTCTGTCTATAAAGTGACAACTTGTAATTCCAAAGCTACTTGTAATTATTACTTACTATGATAATAATTACTTATTATTATTATAATTGGAGGTATAGATTTTTTGAGTGAGTTCTTTACCCAGATATGTTGCTGCTGCTCTTGTTAGAAGGTAACATTCATTTTTTTGGTTGAAGATTCTGGGATAGCTGCCATTATAAACCACACCAGTGACACTGCCATCCTGTTAGCTGTTAATGAAAGGGACACAGAGTGTGGAGAGCTGTGACAGGGATGCAAAAAACAGAACCAGGGCTCACTGGGCAGCACCCAGGGCTCATACCAGTCCCCAGCTCTAACAGGGCACATGGGCCTCTCTGACAGAGTGAGTCAAGTTACACTGCACTGAGACCTGTGCTTTACATCTTACTTAATACTGATATTTGCACAAGTGGGTGAAAATAACCATAGTGAGGGTAAAGGCTAAGCTAATGCAACAACGACACATTCGTGTTCTTATTTATTGAAACCTGAGGCTGTAAGCAACCACTTTCAATCCCAATGAGCTGGCTTTCCCTGCCTTTCTGACAGGATATCATATTTCTATTCTTTCCTAAAACAATCTCACCAAACCAAATGCAGCCTGGGCTCAAGAGCTTTTCTTTTACAAATTAACTTTCTCTAAGATAGTTTCAGATCATGGCAAGGATCGTTTCATGATCTGATGTTTATAATCACTCTAAAATACTTTATATTAATTCACAATTAAACGATATTAGACAGCATTGCTGTGCTTTGATTTCTTTTGCTTGTTGATCCTCAGGCTTAGCTGCTGAACTGTTGTATGGTTTTTAACTCTCTTACAAAGATGATTGAAGAAACAAATTTTGTGGGATTACTTCAGAAGCTCAGCAAGGATTTCCAAGAGCCAACTGTGGTATCATAAACACTACTTTGTAAAGAGAAGTTGTTTGTTGCTTTCTATCCATGTTTGTCAAAAGTGACCTCTAAATATGAGTCTGTTCCTATATATCTTGTTGTGACTCATAGTCTGGCCCAATCTTGTGATATTTCGGTTCAGATTCATACACTTTTTGCAATGTCTAAAGATACGGAGGCCAGAGTCCATCAGTAAGCCCTCTGTCATCAGCAGCCACTGATGATTGTCCTGGTTGTGAGTCAGGCATCAGCAGAGAAAATATATCTCTGCTGCTTTGCAGCTCTCCCAGGCAAGTACCCACCTTGGTGTCTTGAGCCAGACATGACCTGCCCAGAGAAAGGAGAGAAATCATGTCCTCCAGATAACCACAATGATGGAGTTATAGCCCAGAAGTTACTTTTTTGTTTTCTGCAGGAAAATTACTTTTTTTTTTGTTTTCTGCCTGTCTCCTTGATGTGCCCTGAAAACAATACAAAACAAGGTCTTTTTCCCCTCCCCATCCTCTCTCAGTTTAGTATCAGCTGTCTGCAAACATAAAATAATATGGGCAGTTAATAAACCTTGTCCCCTTCCTATGTGTTTAGGGTCTAGTTTCCTGTTGTGGAAAAAATGTGGTTTCAGTTAATCCCAACTCAGAATATGGCTGAGAGAATCTTACTCACTTTTCTAGGTGTCTGCTCTTGGTCAGTGTCTGAAATGACACCTGCTGAGGCATCTCAGCTTTTGCCCCACTCATTTCTCTGACCAAGAGGCATCTCAGCTTTTGCCCCACTCATTTCTGGTCTCACATGCTGATTTCCAATTTCAAGTTGAAGATGATAATTCTGGGTGTTACTCCTGGATAGCTTGAGCATAGTGTAGCCAAAAGGCAAAGGTGATTCCTGCTCAATGATTGTTCTCACCTGTGGAATGGAAAGTCTGAAGTGTATTGCTATTCCCATGTCTGTAGTTAAGTATTACACTCTTTTTAAAATAAGCTAAATATGTGCAAAACTTCATTTTGCAAACTAGCTTGCATTTTCTTACACGATTTCTAGTCTCTTGTGAAAGACTTTATGCACACTTTATAGTAAACAGTGCTGATGTTTGCTTTGAAGGCAGGTTTCTTATGTTGCATCTCTCTGGTGAATCTTAACTGTGGTGTCAATCAGTTATTCAATACTTGTTTATCGAAATAATTATTTTCCATACTAATTCTCTATTACCTGTTTTTTGCTGTTTTCTTCCCTAATGCAGTTCCTCAGCTCCCAAGTGAAATGTACATGTTCTCTAGTTCAAGGATCTTTTTAGTTTGTTGTTTGGGGTTTTTCTTTCTTTTATTTTCCTTCTTTCCCCACCCCCCCTACAGCTGCTTATCTCTTTTCATCAATTAAAAAATAGATGTGATCAAGAGACCCTTACCTTGCCAGCTCAAATATTCTGAAACACAAACTCCAGCTGCAGTTAAGTGTTGATAGCTCCCAGGAGGATTCTGATTGCCATAGTGATGTTTGATAACTGTGGAAGCAATGACCAAAAGCTTCTGAAGACACAAGTCTTTTAAAAAAAATCATTATTCTGTTATTACACCAATATGTTACTAGAAAGATACTGGCTGTGGTTGTTTCATGAGGAAAGAAAAACATGTAGGCAAAAATATACAGTTATATATTTTTTCCACTTTGCAGTTTAGTTTTTCTACAAACTGAGTGATATGGATCTGTGTTTCTGCCAAGATGGACTTGAGTTCCCCTCTGTGCAACACACTTTCTCTGATGTTTTTTCTGAAATTTCCAGGATTTAGCCTATCTACAAGAAGTCTTGGCAAATGCAGTCTGTGTATGATATTCCCAAAGAAAAATGCAGTCTGCAGAGTAATACTTGATATTTGGCACTTTTTCTTATGCCCATGTGCTAATTCACACTGGCCCTGAACTTCCATTCATGGCACTGGCTCCTTATTCTTGTTCCACTTTGTTTGTAGCTGCATCACCCAGTCTTTTGATGCTTTGGTAATTCATTATGTGTGGGTGGGAACTGCTGTTCTAGAAATGAACTGAGGATGCTGCTGCTGGGAGAACTGGAAATTGTAATAATTTGCTGTTAAAAGGAAAACATTAATGAGGATTGTGAAAGACAAGGAGGTCTCTTTCCTTGCATTTGGCTCTGCTCTGGAGAGAGCTGAGAGTAGCCTGAAAAGTGGGAATGAGCTGGTTGAGTAATGTCTGTGGTAGAGTGGACAGGTTGAATGGCTGCTGTGTCCTGTCTAACAGGGTGCCTCTTCTTGGCAGCTTTTTTTCCTCATTTCCTCTCTTTTGCTTCCCTGGTACTTAAAGCAGCTTGCACAGCTATGGTTTTGTAGCCTTCTAGGAAAAAAAACCACAACACCAAACACTTGGGAACCTGGAATTCTAGTCCTAAACAGCTCTGCAAATTTCAGCAGCTCCCTGAACTGAATGAGTATGTAGTTCTTTCTATATATAAGGAGAATATATTTATTTCCATGGACTATGCTCCTTTCTTGTATTAAAGTATAGTCTTATATCATTCTTTTGTTTTCAGACAACTGGGGTATGCCTGGGAGAGTGTAGGACGTGGCTTTCCCAGCTGGTGAAATGGAGGAGGGAGGGGAAAGACTCTGTACCTGTTCCTGAGTTTGGGAGTGGCACACCAGTTTCTGCTGGCCAACTTGCACACTGGCATAGCTGCACTGTGTCTGTAATCACTTTTTTCTTTAATTGTGGGTGTCAAATGCCTGTATTGCTGCTGTTATTTAGCAGTGTGCAAATTAGTATTGCCAGCAACTAGCGTCAAGCAGAGCTTCCTCCAAGAGTTTGTGTTCAAAATCTTGTTCTGCTAAAGGATACATGCAATATCTATAAAATACTGTAAAATCAGCAGCAAGCTACATAGCTGGAATGACTTCAAGGTGTGGGTAATGTCCTCACTGTTTTTTCTTTTGAGGTTGTTAGAGGAAATAAAAGCTTGTTTGTTAACAAAAAGGTGTTGATGAAATATCCACTGGTACTGTCTGCAGCATTTGTTCATCTTGATGATTTGCTCTTGGTTTTATTTATTGGTTTGTTTGTGAAGCCAGAGGTGCTTTGATAGCAAGGTGAGAGGTCATTTAAATCGAGAGCACTGAGTGGGCCCATAACAATGTGGTTTTTCCCTGTTCTTTTTATTTATTTTCTTCTTTCTTTCTTCTGCTGCCTTATTTAGCAACTGAGAAATGACACAGTATATTAAAATGCCATTCCCATGACTTCGGCTGAACTCCTGTGCAAAGCTATGCTGCAGAACTTTGAGCTGTGGTTGGCTTGTGTGTTTAGTTTGAGATTTTTTGTGGGTTTGTTTCTGTTTGTTTTTAACATAGCTGCAGGTGGGGAAATATAACTCAAGAGACACTTGAGTTTCATCTTAGACGGGACTCCTTGCTTGCTGAGCCCTGGGGCAAGTTGGTGATTGCATTTCTTTGGGTATAGGGTACCCTTCTGCTCACCAGGACTGTGATGTTTTCCCAGCTTCTTCCCCATGGCTGCGCAATGGTATTATTTGGTCTGGCAACAAAAAAGACAGCCTGGAAAAAGGGAAAACCCTTTTGTGTGCCTAGGAATACAGCACACTGCTGGACAGAAGTGATCATAAAAATTGCATCTGGCAGCTGCAGGGGTTTTGTGGTGGGCTGAGGCTTGGTGGTGGAAGCAAGGGACCTCTAGTTGAGCTGACCCACACAGAAAGCCATAGATATTTTACATTTGTCAAGTCCATGGTAAACTGGAATAGTTTTAATGGTGCCACTGAGCATAAAATAAGATAAAATCTGTTTTGGAGCAAAAATATGCTTTGTAGCCATTATAGCACAAATATTGCAGCATGCTTTAGGGGTGTGTAATGAGGTAGAATTTTGGATCCTGTCTATTGGAGAGGTGGACCTCACTGTTTGGGGATTTTTGTGCAGCAACGTGTCAGAGTGTTGTATCATTTGCATGCTTAGTGTTTCCTCAGTGAAACATAAATATTTTATTTACACTCTAAAATGAGCAGACTTCCCAGCTGATGAGAAGAGCAGAAATCAGAGAAGTCATCTATGCTCAGGCACATTCTGCTTCCCTCAAGGGGTTGTTGCCTCCTGGTTAGATGCTGGAAGGAGCCTGGACTCAAAATGATATAGAAGTGATTTGAGTTCTTGACAGAAATCTATATAGACCTCTACATGAAGTCCTAGAGAGTCTTTATCCATGACATTGTAACATAAAATTGTTAGAACCTCTCCCTGGACAAGGGCATATTGGACATAGTGAATATAGGGTGGCCATGCACCAACTGTCCTCCATAATAATAGGCTTCCATCTGATCCTGCAGTAAAATATGCAATTCCTGTCATCCTCCTACTTAGAAAAAATGAGATATAAAGATATTGTATTATCATCTGCTACCAAAATACATCCTGCTTTTTGTCTCACTTTCCTTGTCTGTCCTAAACAATATATATTTTGACAGAGGAGAGGACCAAGTCCCATGGGCCATCTGATGCAAAACAGGCACTGCAGTTTACTGACTGAGTTGTCCAGGTGGGAGTGCAGTTCAGACATCACCTGCTCTCCCTCTGCTAGTTCAGATGATGCAATTTGGATACCTGTTGCTCGCTAGCAGGAGTGTATTGATCCCTATATTAAAAAGTGCAATTCCCTCAGTTTGTTTGTTCTTCTCTATCAAATTCTTCCTTTTTACAAGCTTGAGGGGAATGGGCAAGACTATTTCAATCCAGGACTCCTGCTTAGTCTCTGCAGTAACCTGCAGATGAAGTAGTTTTGTTCCTAACTTCTCCAAGTGTTGTTAGTCAAATATACTTTGGATACGATTACAGCAGCACCCAGAAATCTGAGAGCAGCATTTCACCCTCTGGTCACCATATATTTGAATTTCAATGACCAAAATGTGATTTCAGTGAGCGTATGCTGATTTGCACTGATGGTCTTATTTCAGGACTGGGTTTTGTTGGTTTGTTTGTTTTGTGGTGTTTGGTTTGTTTGTTTGTTTGTTTTTCTTCTGAATGTTCACAGAGAGAAAGAACCTAAGGAAATTCATATAGGTAGGTCAGTTTTTTGTCTCCATTGCAGCTGAGGATACTCTGGATTGGCAGGAGAGGGGGTGCCATTGTTGTTTTCTTTAGTGCTTGAGCTTCTGGGATTCAAGGTCTCTACTGAAGTATTAAAGAAACTGCAGGAACTTTAGTCCTAGGGTTATGCTAGAAAGATCTTTTTCAAGTTTTACAAATGTAAATAATGCTAGTGTGGTGACTTTTTTTTAAATTTATTTTTTATTATGATGATGAGAAAAATGAGCTTTTTATCTCTTAAAATTCAATCTGAAAGCAGTATTTCATTCTCTTTTTATCCAATAAAATAACTGAAAATAGTTTTACTTGGAGCAGAGATGAGAAAATGCTAGTGATTAAAGATAATGTTGTGGAATGTCTGGCAGGGTTCAGTGCATCAATAACCCTGACACGTAATTAAAGTAATTGAAAATGCCCCGTGTGTGTTCTCTGATAGAAGGCAGTAAAAGGTCTTTGAGGTACCAAAGCTCTTTCACAATACCAGATATATCTTAAAATCAATCTCTTTTATTTTTCATCTTTTATTTGAGTCTTTTAAATCTCCATAAAGCTAAACCTAAACCCGCATCAGTGCCTTCAGCTATTCCTGTTGGAATAGAGTGGCTCATATTTCATTCAGGGCATTTCTAAGGTCAGGAAAAAGGACTGGATTTCAGGTGAGAAACAGGGCCCAAAGTCTCCTCAAGCATGCCAGCACCAGGCAGAGTTGGGGTGGTGTATCCCTCCTTTTTTTCTTCAATTTTCTTTTTCCCCACCCCGTCCTTTTTTTTTTTTCTTTTTTTTTCTTTTTTTTTTTAAATTATACACGCTAGATCTTCTCTTTCCTTGCTGTACTTTTTCTATAGCTGTCTGAAATTAATCCTAAGATAATAAAACTTGTTATTTTAAAGTTTTGTAGGAGAGGGACATAATTCTACATTTAGGTTGCTTATTTCCAGGTGGGTCCTGAACTTCATTGACCCAGAACTCTGCTTTATTAGGAGTTAAGTGGTCTTTCAGGACCACTTTGGTTTTAACAGAATGAACAAAACCACATGAGACTCTGCAAATGACTTCAGGGAATGAATGAGGGAAAGTATTTTCCAGTAAAAAGCAGCAAGAAATCTGGATTTGTTTTGCCACAGGTGCATACTCTGCCAAGGGTTAAAGTTCTTCTTGGATTTTCTTCATCAGAAAGTGGTGAAGGCATCTGGCCTTAAAAAAAACTTGAAGTAAAATGTCAACTTTCTGCAGAAATGTTCTGTTTCAAATCATTCATTGTTGTCTGAGTGCCAGTGCTGATAGTTGACAAGAAATAGAGGGTTTTTCCTCTTCACCCTTCTTTCCTTGCAAGGTTTTTAATCTAATACTTCTTTGAATCTCAGTTTTTCTGCTAAGGACATGTTGAAATGGCAGGCTTTGGACTTGGAGTTCCATGTAATTATAAACATGTCCATGCTTAACCATGGCCATATACATGTAGTGAGCCCAAGGTTTTTTTCAAATTGGAAATGTAACTTGGATTATGAGATGCTGAGTCAAAAATGCAGGAGTCTGTAACATTTTGCAAGTTGCTTCCCTGGTGTACAGTGCTGCATGATAAGAACATTCTGTCTATAGCTCATAAAAAATGAGGAACACCCTTGTAAAAACAGCTTCTTAAAATTAAGAAACTTACAATGAAATACATGTTGGTGGCATGTATTTCTGAAGGAAGGTGCAAGTTGTTAATGACTTCTGTTGTGTTTTATTGAAGTATCATACAATGTCTTGGGTTGGAAGGGACCTCTAAAGGTCTAGTCCACCCCCCCTACAATAAGCAGGGACATCTCACACTAGAACAGATTGCTCAGAGCCCCACTAAGCCCAACCTTGAATGTCTCCAGGGATGGGGCCCCCACCAACTCTCTAGGTAACCCATTCCAGTGATCCACCAAGCTCCTGTAAATAACTTTTTCCTAATGTCCAACCTAAATCTACCCCCAAAATCTTCTCTAGAAAGAGTAACCCAAACTCCCTCAGCCTGTCTTCATAAGAGAGGTTCTCCAGCCCTTGGATCATTTTTGTTGCCCTCCTCTGGACACACTCCAATAGATAGACACCCTTCTTGTGTCGGGGGCTCCAAAGCTGGATGCATTACTCCAGGTGAGGTCTCACCAGGGCAAAGCAGAGGGACAGAATCACCTCTCCATCTACTTGCCACACTTCTCTTGATGCAGCCCAGAATATTCTTGGCCTTCTGGGCTGCAGTTACACATTGGTGGCTCATGTCCAGCTTTTGATCCACTGGTACCCCAAGGTCTTTTTCCACAGGGCTCCTCTCTAGCAGGTCTTCCCTCAACCTGTGTTCATACCTCTGGTTGCTTCAGATCCTTAAACAGTAAGTGCTAAATTCTTGCTAAAAATAATCTTGCAGTCTCCAGAGACTTGATCTATACAAGTACCTACAAGTCACCCTTCAGAGTAATCCTTGTGGCTGTAGAAATGCATGGGGTGTAAGAGCTTAGCACTTGGGCTCCAGTGACAGATGGGCACAGCCACAGCTGGCTCTTTGGAGAAGTTTTTGCCTGCAGGATCATTAAACATTGGCTCAAATGGCACATATCTGAGATGTTTCTGTACCCATAATCCTTTTGTGCAACTGAGCAGTAGTGATCAATGTTTTATTTTTGCCTCAGGAGGAAAAAATTAAAATTATCGTGACTGGAAGTTAAATGTAGGGATGAGTAAAAGATGCTCTATACATAAAACTCAATGCATTTTCCATGAATCAGTGTTCAGGGTAAGCACAGGGAATAATCCATGTTTGTTTGGGATGGCATTTGTGAAAGTCACTTTAGTTAAATTAGCACAGAGTGCTGGAATTCATTACTGCAACACGTGGGATCAGGGGGAGAGTGTGCTCCAAGGTGTTAACCTTGAATGATCACCAGAACAGATGAGTGCTGAGATTCATTAAATCATCACTGCAGAGATGAGGGGAACTTCAATCAATGGAATTAAATCATAACATAAGCTTAAACAGATATATTTGGATAGGAATAAATTTAAACATGGAAGGTATAATTTCAAAAAGGTATTTAAGCTTCAGAGATGAAGGATGTGACTTGGATGTATAGTCTGCTCAGGTACCTAGTGGACATGTGCAGCCATTTGCATTTGTAGACATCTAAATACCTTGGAATAAAGTTTCTTATATTTGAAAGAGTGAGCTTGGGAGCATCCTGCTTTTTGTCCCAGTTTGTTTTATCTTTCTAGTAAGCCTGTAAAGAACTCATTAGTTTATCAGTGAATGATTAGAATCATAGAATCATAGAATCATAGAATCCTAGGGGTTGGAAGGGACCTTGAAAGATCATCTAGTCCAACCCCCCTGCCAGAGCAGGGTCACCTAGAGTACATCACACAGGAACTCATCCAGGTGGGTTTTGAATGTCTCCAGTGAGGGAGACTCCACAACCTCCCTGGGCAGTCTGTTCCAGTGCTCTGTCACTCTCACAGTAAAAAATCCAGGTGGGTTTTGAATGTCTCCAGTGAAGGAGACTCCACAGCCTCCCTGGGCAGCCTGTCCCAGGGCTCTGTCACTCTTACAGTAAAAAAATTTTTTCGGATATTCACCTTGAACCTCCTATGCTCCAATTTGCACCCATTACCCCTTGTCCTATCACTGGTCATCACTGAGAAAAGCCTAACTCCATCTCCCTGACACTCACCCCTTACATATTTGTAAACATTGATGAGGTCACCCCTCAGTCTCCTTTTCTCCAAGCTAAAGAGACCCAGCTCCCTCAGCCTCTCCTCATAAGGGAGATGTTCCACTCCCTTAATCATCTTAGTAGCTCTGCTCTGGACTCTTTCTAGCCCAGAAAAAAGCAGATCCTTGTGTGTCTAAATTACATCAGGGGGGCAGAATACTGACTGTCAAAAAGACTGAGAGATGAGATACTGAAAAAAAGTGGGTTAGACACTAAAATCATGTTTATATTTGGATTTTTCTTTTATTGGTAGTTTCATTTTTCAATTACCAACATTAAGTCACTACACAGCTTAACCAGAAGGCAAAGATAATAATACAACTGATAACATGCTCCCGGAGGAGGAATAGAGGAACTGTACTCATGCATATAATACCAAACTGTCATTTCCAGCCAAATTATAGCCCAGAAAAGTTAACAGTATTATAACAGTTCTGCAGTATGTTTGCATCTGTACATTGAAACTGCCATAGGTTTGGTGTCAGATTGCTTTTTCTGCACTCTAATGAACTTTTCATTTGCCTTCTCTCATCTGTCTCTTCTCTCCTAACAGAATGGTGTATATCATAAAAGCTGAGCTGGGGGACGGTGAGGAAGCTGGACAGGCAGGTGGGCTCCATTGCCCATCCTTCTCTCACCACAGTGGGTGCCTGTCTTGTCTCTTCTTGAAGATACTACAGCCTCTCTAACCAGACATTTCCAGTGCTTCACTGTCCATATTGTGAGTTTGTTTTATATTCCTAAGACCTGAACAAAATTTCTCTTGTCCTACTTCAAAACTGTTACTTCTTTTCATACTTATGATGGAGTTTATTCTTTCCTGTTCAATTACTGCTTCTTCTATGTGGTATCTTGCTTCAGTGTTCTTTTCTTTAGTCTAGACAACCCCAGTTCCTTCAATGTCTCTTTTCAGACCATGTTTTTCCAAATCTCAAGATTTTGCTGTCCTCTATATTCCTCCTCCTTTCCTCCTTCATTTGAAAATGTCTTCATGATTTTCTTCAGCATCATAGCCTGCTTAAAATAACAAAAAGCATCTAGACACTTAAGAAAGCAACAGGGTTCTCAAAACATGTCAGTTGGCATTTTCCTCACATGCATTGTACGGATTGAAATTATTTTTTCATGGGCACATCCAGAGTCTTGAGGGATTCTGCATGGACATTATAGGGATGTCTTACCAAAGTAGCATTGCAGGATAAATCTGAATTCACAGCTGACATTGAGGGAGGAGACTTGCCTTCCTCTGTGTCAGTTCTCTGCATCATTGGAGTGCTACTAAAATTTAAATTGTTTATGGTCATCATAACCAACACAGAAGAATATACAGTTTAGAGTTGTAGAGCCAAAGCCTCTTTGTCAGGAGATAAAGAGAATGTAAGTCAGATGCAGAAATATTTTACTTTTGTGCTAAACAGGGGTTGGGGAATGATTATCTGCTTAAAGCTTACTTTAAAAACAAACCTAAACAAATCAAAGAGAACAACAAAGCCAAGCAAGCAACCCAAAACCTTAAAATTATTCTTCCATAGGAAAGCTGGATTGCTAAGGTCACTGCATTGCTTTTCTTTCAGAGAACAAGTCTGAGTGAAAGACATGGACAGGTCAAGTCTAGGACATAAGCACTAAGCATTGCAATGTATGAGCTCTACCAGGAATGTTTCTAACAAGGGGCAATGTGTTTGTAGATGTGTGTCTAAGAGGAACTTTAGGATTTTGGGCATGGACCTTGGATTGTCAGGCATCTTGTAATGCAGTGGGAGCAAGAGGACTAACAGCTTTGACTGCTTTGCAGGCTGTCTCAAAAGCCAGGGCACTCTTTGGATACAGTGTTGTAACATCATTGGTGCTGTAATTGCGTTTGGAATGGCAAATGCCGGATTACTGGGAAATTCAGTTGGAGAGATGAAGCCCTGTCCCTGATTATGGCTCCATCTCAGCACAGTAAAATCTTGTCACCCTGCAGATAATGTAGATGCATAAGAATGGAAGTAGCAGATACTGTTTGGTTTTATATCAGTTCTCTGGTGTTTGATCCACCTTTCATCTCAGGATGGAATCAGTTCCAACAAGAGGCTGGTGAGTGCTGGCTCAGCTCTGCCCTATTTGAGCATTGCCTGGTAGAGCCTCTGTGGTGTCAAGCAGGTAATGATGGGTTATGAAAGTCCAGCAAGGGATGTATTTGCTAGATCAGTGTGCTGAAGATCTGGATCTTAAAGCTAGCCTGGCACCTTGAAGGTAGGAATAGCTTGACTTTGAGAATACCTGGAAAGGTGTCAGTGAAACATGAAGTTCTCTTGCAGTCTTTAACACTTGCAGACAGGACACTTCCTTAGATGCCTGTGGGCAGTTGATGAGCATGCATCCCCCTTCCCAGACAAAGACTAGGAAACCCCATCCTTGCATCTCAGCTGTTGCAGACCCACACACATCAATGGCTTCTGAGCAATTGTTTCCTGGCAGAGTGAACATCAAAATAAACCTCTGTGGACTCTTACACAACAAAGGTAATTGGGTATTTTGGAAAGCTATGAGCAGCACTGTGATAACTGTGTCATTTGGTTATGGTGTCAGTCTTTGCCTTGGGAATTTTATTTGAGAACTGTCAGCCTAAGATGAAATACCAGTAAATGGAGTTATAAGTGTAGAGAAGATAGACATTCCTGCAAGACAGTGTTTGAAAGAATAGCATAGCAAGGGGCTAATTGGATATATTTTTGTTCCCCAAAGAGTGTTACGATGGATACCAGAGAAAGCTGTAAGAAATCAGTATATCCAGATGCATTTGTTTCTTATGGCTAAACGAAAAGCTATTGACAGCTGGTGCTGCAAATGATTCCAGAAACAGATGAGAGCAATGACATTCCACTGAGGAAATAAGCACAGCAGCCAGATAGTCTAGCTGTTTTACACGGGCCCTCAGCTCTTTTCCCACAGCTTCCAAACTCCCTGTCCCAAGAGGGAACAGTGTGTTTCAAGAGGTGATAGCTTCCCTGAATGAACAACAAGTGCTCAGGAAAGAGCTGACTTCATTTGGGAGGATTCTTGTTGGCTTCGGTAGCTGGGAGTGTAGCCCACATAGGCACTGTGGGATTCAGCAAGTCCTCTGTGTAGGTTTGAGCTGTGGATTTATAGGTCATTTGCAGAACTGGTACTAGGGTTTTCTGTCCCAGACTGATAAATCTGTGTCTGTCAGTGTGGGCATGAAAGAAGGAAAAGTGCAGGCCTCGAGGAAAGAAAATACCATTTTCCCAACTAGATGAAATGAGAATTAGACAAGCTTTATCATTAATACCATCTAGCTTCTCCATTAGCAGGAGTTAGTAAGAATAATAACCTGTATTGGGAAAATTAGACCATGGAAAGACTAATAGGAAAAAACCCAGAGTGACTGGGACATCAGGCTTGGACCCTACTAGAATGACCAGACCACTGGATAAACTGTCAGGTGCACTAAAGAGGACATGTTTTCTATCCTATATTTCTATCCTATGGAGTAAAGAGTAAAAAATCTCAAAATTTCATAAGGCAAACAGAAGGTGCATGAGTCAGACAAACCAGATCATGTGTTCTCTGCCAGTATACTACAAAAAGAATAAAAAGTGGTTTGGACCTTCAAGTTTTAGTTACAAGTCTCAACGAACTCATTTTGTGGGGCTCCAGCATCCACAACCTCAGGAGAGGATTTCTCCCAGGACAAGCAAGCTCCCTGAAAAGGTGCTGCCTTGCCTCCTTGCCCTCTCCAGACATTTCCTTCAGGATCAGGAAGAGGCTGAGGCTGTCACCAGCCTGCCCTATGCCTGTCCTATGAATACCTGTAGCCCTACTTCCAAAAACTGGTAACATCTGTCCCTTTAGATCTTGGGGACTGCATTTTTTCTCTGTGATCTTTTGTCCCAAGCCTCAAGTGAGTGCTACTGCCTCTCCACTGTTTGGTGGCAGCCTGGGTGGTGAATGACTCTGTGATAAGAACACCTTTCTTTGGTGGCAGGAAGGTATCCTCCAGATGGATGTTCTCTGAGCTGAACTCAGCTTTTATGCAGTTAGGCTTGCTGCTTCCTTACATCCCCAATGCCTCAGTCCTGGGTATCTGGGCCTTTTTCCTTGCTCTGTGAAAGTCTGATACAGCTGCTGTCTGTGCATTCTGTCATCTGGTTCCTCTGTGTTTTCACCTCTCCTTTGCCCATTCTTAACCATATTCCCAGTTAATTTATGAGCCGGATCCTTTAGTCTTATACTCTGGGACCAAAAAGAATCTCTCTTTAACCCCACAGGTACTTTCACACTTCTCCTCTTATCCATTAAGCTGATGCATTTTATTGCAATTGGAGTTGATTGCCCCAATATTTCTGTTTTCTTCAAAGACCTTGTTCTTCTCTAAAACCATTACTTTCAGTTCTCATCCACGTGGTGTCAAGAGATGTATTTTACCCAGAAGCATGCTTTTCTTAAGCCTCTATACTTCGAGGTGAGTCTGCATTGAACACTTCTGACATTTGCCAGGGTTGTTTAGTTGCTGGGGTTTGTTTGTTTGTTTGTTCATTTTGTGGTTGTTGGGGTTTTTTTTGTGTGTGTGTGTGGGGGGTTTCCTGCTGGATTTAAGCCCTTCAGGGGTTTGTTTCACCCACTGAGGTTATGCGGTATCCAGCAGCCATGCCAGGTGCTAAATCAATATTCCTGCTTGCAGAATAACTGGAACAACTAAAGGTAAAGACAGGTGATATAATAAGGCAAAAAATTCCCAAATAAAGTTTCATGAGCAAGAAATTTGTGAAATTCAGTTTCTGCAGTGGTTGGATTTCAGTTAGCAACATTGTTTAGCCTTTCTGGGCTGTAGATTGACAATTACCTTTGTGTATATATTATACAGTGTTTTACAACTGGAGTCCTTTGAGGTGAGCTATTTGAATAGTGGTTCATTCTACTTGAAAGCAAAGGGAATTTCACTATTATCTTTTACATGTGGCAATAAGCTACTGTAAAGCACTTTTTTGCACTCAATTACTCGAGCTAAATGTCCAATAAATAACTTTGACTTCCAGGCTAAGGTGATCTACAGTTCTCAGGTAATAAAACAACTCGCCCACCTCTCATGAAGAAAAAGCAATGTAAAAGTGGTTTGAAGTATAATGGTGGAAAGCATTGAATGAATTATCATTAATAATACATGTAGCAACTTTTACAAGCTTTATGATACTCTTGGAGAGTTTTAAACTCGGTATTCAGGATCATTTCAGCTGCAGATGCAGTTCTGATGGGAGTGGAAGGGCTGAGTGAGGGCTTTCCTGTACTCTCCTACAACACTCTCCTCTGTGTGCTGGTTTCACAGGATGGGGGGTTTGGGGAGTCACCTTCTTCTGTACAAACTCTTCTCTGTTACCTCACCATTGTGTTTAGAGAAGGAAGAGGTGCTAGCAGGGATTAATTAGGGTTTTTTTTTACACTTCTCCCCTTCCATGCCCAGTTTATATTCAACAAAAAGGAACAGGGTTTTTGAAGGCATTACCCATACTTGGATCATAAATGATCTGAAAGCTTTATTGTGTGGTTGAGTGAGCTCTGCTGATAGCTGCTGCAGGGAAGAGATCTCTTTGAGATAACTGAGGTGTAAGACAAAAGATGGGAAGACTCAGGGAGTGTGTGTAGTGTTTGGATCTTGATGTCCAAAGGAATTGCAGGGTAAAAAGGGACTTGGGCTCCTGCAGAGTGGGCACAGGAGTCTCTCTGGAAGTGTGGCAAGCTGGGCAAATGTGAAATAAAACCCCACGATGGCTTCCTAAAGATGCTTAAGTTCCTACATTTTGCTGCTCTGTCTCTGCAAGCCTCCTATATAATGTCTGTGTTTACATCTGTAATGTGTGTGTATGTTTTATAGATATTTATTAGAAGAGAGAATGTACTCTTTAACAGGAGCAAAAAGTGGATGTTTCAGGTGTTGATGTTTATTGGAAAAGGAAATCAATAATGGAATCCTGTATCTCTCTGAAGCAGTGGCTCTTTCAAGAGCTCTGAAGAGCAAAGACATAATAATTTAGAAACTGGTGGTTTTGTTGGGAGTTTTCAGCCTCTTTGCACCAGCAGTGAGCTCTCTCACTTCCTTTGCTTCATGTTTCTCTAAGTTTTTTTCTTTTTCTCCAACCAAATCCCAGGGAATTCGTTCCTTTGCCCTTTTTGCTTGTGCTCTTAGGGTGTTTGTGTGTTGGTCTGGCTACCTCTAGAAAGGAAGTTACTTTCTAGTTATATTTATACTGAATAGAGAGCCAGTGTTCCAACCGCTTCAGTGAGGAAAATGACAGAGAAAGGATTTTTTTGGCCTCCAACCAAATCTGCTTGATGAGGCAAGAAGGAAATCTCAACAAAAGACTCTGTCGTAGTGCAGAGAGTTGAGCCTAGGATGAGACTAGAACATGTAAAATTTTTTTGCAGCCTGTCGAAGTCCTTTACCTGTCTGGGGGTTGAGGACATCACTCTGAACATGCAGTTGCAGAAGGAGATTGACTGTAGTTGCTTGGCTGAAACAGATTTATCCAAATATTCCAAGTTACTAAAGCACAGCTGTTTAGCTTGAGGCACCTCACTTGTGTCTCATTTGCAGGAAGGATCCTTTTCACCTTTGGAGGGACAGAGACACTTTGTTCCCAGGACTGACATACAGGAAATGCTGTTTTCTTCCTACATTGTAATCAGTAAACAAAGAACTTTCAAAAATAAATAATCTTACTATTAATAAACTAATAAACTAGCCTCTTTTATTGCAAAATGTAGCCTTTGTTGTGTAAGGACTAAAAAACTCTTGGATCTTTCTGGGAGAGAAAAAGAGGGAGCACAGTGATAGAGCAGCTTTGTCAGAAGATGAATGAGGAGACAGTAGCTTGATATTGATCTCTGCCCATGAATTAGATGGGCAATGTCTGATAAAATGTCCCTGTTTCTCTAGGTGTCTTCCTACATTTCCATAACATCCTCCTTACCTGCTGGCTGCTCAACCTTGTGAGCGAGGCCTGTTCTGCCTTCAAATGGGGCCCATTTATCAGAAGAGTCAAGTGGAGATGTTAAACTAACAGATGCAGCAGCACGAGGCTACAGACAATTCCAATGTTCTATTTGACATAGCAAGTCTGAGTTTCCATTTCAGGGAAATGTGCCTTCTCAGATTACATTAGCTTGGCTTTAAATATCACAGGTACAAATGATGCAGAAACCTCACACATTCAGTAGCCCTCCTGGTGTCCAGTGTTAAACTGAAGCAGTTTAACACATTTATTCTGAACAAATTGGCACCACACCTGAGTGTAAATGCAACTCCTGAGCCAGGAGGGGAGGAAGAGGAGGAAGAAGCACCATCCCACTGGCATTTCTCACACAACCCTTTCCCAACAGTGGGATCTTTTGGTACCCAACTGGATCAAAGAATCATTCTGATTGGGAAAGATCTTTAAAATCGTTGAGTCTGCTGGGCCTGACCCTAAACATGGGCATCCCAGCCCTGGATCAGGGAGGCTGCAGAGCCTCTGCATCTCAGCCACAACCCTGCCTGTTCCGGGCAAGTGAAACTCTGTATAACGTGTTTGAAAGATCTTCAGTTACAATGTTATCAGGTAACACAGTGAGTAAATTGGCACGAGAAATGCCTAAGGCAGGCTGGCTGGGAAATGCTACCCTACTTTTTATTGTAAGGGTTGTAAATATTAACAAAAAGAAGATGAAGTCTTTAGAAGTTCTGTCTCAATTTCCTAAAAATCAATAATGCATGGCCTCTGCCATGGAGACTATTTATCTGTGTTCCATCTTACCTCCCCCCAAAATGTTTCTGCATCTGCAGATGGGGATTTAAGCTTGAATAAGAGTTCTGAACAAGTGCATTGCTGTTCAGCAGTTCCTTTATCTTACTATTCTGTCATGAATCTAAAGTTGCGTTAATTTATACATGTTGTTTTGTAGTGCTGCTAATTTTTCTCAGTCTTAGCAAGGGAAAGTTGTTGTTTTCTGTCATTTCTCCTCTTACTGGGTTTTTAAGAATTCCTGTTTTTAATTAGCATGACTTATGATAAATGAAGAACATACCTAGATTAACTTATTTGGTTGGAAGGCTCTTAAACGTACAGGACCCTCCCAAAATATAAACCCAGTCATCATCTACACTCAGCATATCCTTTATATTTAATAACACACTAGATCAGTTATTTTCTATATGAAGATGCTAAGGATGTAGGCCTTCATTATCCATGATACAGACAAGCTCACCTTTGTTTTAAATGTATTTTTAATGGACACTTCTGCACTGAATTAATTTCTCAAATCAAGAGGGTGCTGTTCAATGCCACAGTGATGATTCCTTGGTAGTGTGTTGAAAAGAACTAATGTGGGTTATCTGCAGACTGTAGCTAACTGGCAGTGACATAAAATCACTGCAAGGAGGTTGACAGGGATTGAACTTAAATCTTATTTTGATTCCTTACTGTGCCTTGATACCCAAAAAGCTCAAAAGATGAGTAGCTTTACATCTAAGTGTTGTTGTATTTTCTCTGAAACAGTTTTGATTTGTTGATAGGAATGGAGAGTAAAATATTTCAAATTTGGTCATCTCAAACATATTTCCTTTAATTGTTTTAAATGCTAATAAGTAATGACTAAGAAAATCACTGTTTGTTACAAGCCTGTGCAGAACTGATGCTTTGCAGTGACTTTGTATTTTCTTTTAATTTATGATGCAAACTTTTTAAAGGATTTTCAGTGCAACTCCCTGTATGAATATTCCCAAAACCTAATCCCCAGCAGCATATGTACACACACTGCTCTTACCTTTCATTATTTATGGGCAGACAAGCACTGCTTATGCAATTAAGAAATGAAGGTGAGTTGAAAACCCTGCAGTTTGGTTTCTTCTGTTTTCAAGGACATTCTCAAGTGTCCCTTTTAATGGAAGTTACACAGCCTGTGCTGATGTCAAAGTTCAGTGGCAGTGGTGTTCTTTCTGTAGCAGAAAGGAACAGGATCCCTTTCCTGACAGATTTATGATTAAAAGTCTCCAGAAAACAGGTCAATACAGACAATCCTGGCTTTTTCTTATATAATTAGATTGTATTAAGAATGAAAATTACTTCAGAAAATGAACATTTAAAAATACACAACTTTGTATTTTATACCTGGAAATCCAGGTTGCTGCCAATTTTAGACAATTACATTAATAAATGTCATCTTGGTTTTGCTTTTATTGCTCCTTGCCTAATTAGACTGCATATGGAAGTTTGGTTGCCTTTTTTTCTTGGATTGCCACAAGTGGCATGTTACAGAAGATGAATATTCTCCCCAGGAGACATTCTATTTTAATTTACTCAACAAACTGACTATGAAAGCTGGTGTCCTTCCCTTCCAATTCACTCTCTGACTGCATGACCAAATTCCTTTCTCTCTCAGTGGCACTGAGTCCCTTCTCCTGCCTCCTGCCAGGTAGAAGTTGTGTGGTTTCAATTCCCTGTAATAATTTGCAATAGTGCATGTATTGCATTTTGTTAGAAATGGCTCTGGCAAGGCTGTATGTAGCTTTGCTCTTCTCCAGAAATAAGCTGCATTCCTTATACTACTGATCTCCAGAGACCAGGTTTTTTTGTGTGTTTTTGGAAAATATTATTGTCTTATTTTTTCTTTGAAAGACCGAGCCATTCACTGACATTTTTTATGTAGCTACCACTTCCAGTGAACCTTAGGCTTTTGCTGTCAGCTGCATTGTAATTAAAGACTAGAAATTTATGAAGGATGAGCTTTTTATTCAGTGAAATTATTCAAACCATGGATAGTGATTATTTGTGAAACCACCTTTGAATTAATCTGACTTTATTAGCACTGGAAATTGTGATGGTAATTAAAAATATTAATTGCTGTTCATATAAATTTTAAGATGCTTCTTTCTTTGAAATCTGTCATGTAGGAGAAAATGTTCTTCTTTGAAGCATTTGCTGATAAGTAGGTATGTCCTGCTTCTCTTCTGATAACAGGTTTTCCTCAAATGCTGATTCAGGTTTGCTAAGTCTTTAATGCAACACTGAAGGCTATGAAATTACTTTGTCTTGTGACAAATTGTTCAGAAACTTTGTATTAGACGGAGAACAGCCAGGTCTCTACTCTGGGCTGCAAATAATCCAGTCAGAAACAGTACTCATGTGAGCCTTTCATATATTAAAGCTGTCAGGAAATAAGATCCCTTTCCTTGGCACTAACATCTAACTGTGCTGAGTTTTTTGGTATGACTCCACTGATGGGATCACTCACACCTACATGGAGCAGGATCTTGGGAAGGTGGTGTCCCTTCTCCTCCTCCTGTTCAGGATGCAGCAGGTGGCACAGCACACTCACTACTGTTTCAGCAACAGTCCCTAACTTTTCTTGTGCTGGAGTGCTGCAGTATTCCTATGCTGTACTTCTTTCAACTAAATCAACCTGTCATAGAGTCCTAGAATGGTTTGGGTTGCAATAGACCTTAAAGATATTCTAGTCCCAAACCTCTGCCATGGGCAGGGACACCTCCCACTAGATGAGGCTGCTTCAAGTCCCATCCAACCTGGACTTGAACACTTCCAGGAATGGGGCAGCCAGGGTCCCTGGACAACCTGACCCAGGGTCTCATCACCCTCATAGTGAAGAATTTCTTCCTTATGTCTAACCTAAATCTCCCCCTTGTGGTTTAAAGCCTTTGCCCCTCATCCCATCACTCCCTGACCTTGTAAAAAATCCCTCCCCAGCTTTCCTCTAGGCCCTTCAGGAGCTAGACAGCCTCTATAACATCTTTCAAACATATATTGCTGCTGGTGGTCATATTTAATCTTTGAACTGCTCTTTCTGGTGCTTGTATTGCTTTGGAGAGGACCACAAACACACCAAGTGTTATCCTTGCTGGTGGTCGATGCGCTGCAGCCACCCCCTGGCTCCAGCCAAAGCAGCCCCACCAGCTTCCAGCCACCTTCTTACTGGTGTGGAGGCTGCTCGGGCAGCCAACCTGCTGCTGTGGGTTTGTTTGGTTTTTTAAATTTGTTTGTTTGGTGTTTGGGTTTGTTGTTTGGGGTTTTTTTCCCTTTCTGTATGAAGACTATTAAGCCAGGTACAAAACAACTTGGATTTCTTCAATTACATCAGACTCTTGCTCATCAAATGAGTTTTGTTCCTGGGACTTGGGCTCCTGCAGAGTGGGCACAGGAGTCTCTCTGGAAGTGTGGCAAGCTGGGCAAATGTGAAATAAAACCCCACGATGGCTTCCTAAAGATGCTTAAGTTCCTACATTTTGCTGCTCTGTCTCTGCAAGCCTCCTATATAATGTCTGTGTTTACATCTGTAATGTGTGTGTATGTTTTATAGATATTTATTAGAAGAGAGAATGTACTCTTTAACAGGAGCAAAAAGTGGATGTTTCAGGTGTTGATGTTTATTGGAAAAGGAAATCAATAATGGAATCCTGTATCTCTCTGAAGCAGTGGCTCTTTCAAGAGCTCTGAAGAGCAAAGACATAATAATTTAGAAACTGGTGGTTTTGTTGGGAGTTTTCAGCCTCTTTGCACCAGCAGTGAGCTCTCTCACTTCCTTTGCTTCATGTTTCTCTAAGTTTTTTTCTTTTTCTCCAACCAAATCCCAGGGAATTCGTTCCTTTGCCCTTTTTGCTTGTGCTCTTAGGGTGTTTGTGTGTTGGTCTGGCTACCTCTAGAAAGGAAGTTACTTTCTAGTTATATTTATACTGAATAGAGAGCCAGTGTTCCAACCGCTTCAGTGAGGAAAATGACAGAGAAAGGATTTTTTTGGCCTCCAACCAAATCTGCTTGATGAGGCAAGAAGGAAATCTCAACAAAAGACTCTGTCGTAGTGCAGAGAGTTGAGCCTAGGATGAGACTAGAACATGTAAAATTTTTTTGCAGCCTGTCGAAGTCCTTTACCTGTCTGGGGGTTGAGGACATCACTCTGAACATGCAGTTGCAGAAGGAGATTGACTGTAGTTGCTTGGCTGAAACAGATTTATCCAAATATTCCAAGTTACTAAAGCACAGCTGTTTAGCTTGAGGCACCTCACTTGTGTCTCATTTGCAGGAAGGATCCTTTTCACCTTTGGAGGGACAGAGACACTTTGTTCCCAGGACTGACATACAGGAAATGCTGTTTTCTTCCTACATTGTAATCAGTAAACAAAGAACTTTCAAAAATAAATAATCTTACTATTAATAAACTAATAAACTAGCCTCTTTTATTGCAAAATGTAGCCTTTGTTGTGTAAGGACTAAAAAACTCTTGGATCTTTCTGGGAGAGAAAAAGAGGGAGCACAGTGATAGAGCAGCTTTGTCAGAAGATGAATGAGGAGACAGTAGCTTGATATTGATCTCTGCCCATGAATTAGATGGGCAATGTCTGATAAAATGTCCCTGTTTCTCTAGGTGTCTTCCTACATTTCCATAACATCCTCCTTACCTGCTGGCTGCTCAACCTTGTGAGCGAGGCCTGTTCTGCCTTCAAATGGGGCCCATTTATCAGAAGAGTCAAGTGGAGATGTTAAACTAACAGATGCAGCAGCACGAGGCTACAGACAATTCCAATGTTCTATTTGACATAGCAAGTCTGAGTTTCCATTTCAGGGAAATGTGCCTTCTCAGATTACATTAGCTTGGCTTTAAATATCACAGGTACAAATGATGCAGAAACCTCACACATTCAGTAGCCCTCCTGGTGTCCAGTGTTAAACTGAAGCAGTTTAACACATTTATTCTGAACAAATTGGCACCACACCTGAGTGTAAATGCAACTCCTGAGCCAGGAGGGGAGGAAGAGGAGGAAGAAGCACCATCCCACTGGCATTTCTCACACAACTCTTTCCCAACAGTGGGATCTTTTGGTACCCAACTGGATCAAAGAATCATTCTGATTGGGAAAGATCTTTAAAATCGTTGAGTCTGCTGGGCCTGACCCTAAACATGGGCATCCCAGCCCTGGATCAGGGAGGCTGCAGAGCCTCTGCATCTCAGCCACAACCCTGCCTGTTCCGGGCAAGTGAAACTCTGTATAACGTGTTTGAAAGATCTTCAGTTACAATGTTATCAGGTAACACAGTGAGTAAATTGGCACGAGAAATGCCTAAGGCAGGCTGGCTGGGAAATGCTACCCTACTTTTTATTGTAAGGGTTGTAAATATTAACAAAAAGAAGATGAAGTCTTTAGAAGTTCTGTCTCAATTTCCTAAAAATCAATAATGCATGGCCTCTGCCATGGAGACTATTTATCTGTGTTCCATCTTACCTCCCCCCAAAATGTTTCTGCATCTGCAGATGGGGATTTAAGCTTGAATAAGAGTTCTGAACAAGTGCATTGCTGTTCAGCAGTTCCTTTATCTTACTATTCTGTCATGAATCTAAAGTTGCGTTAATTTATACATGTTGTTTTGTAGTGCTGCTAATTTTTCTCAGTCTTAGCAAGGGAAAGTTGTTGTTTTCTGTCATTTCTCCTCTTACTGGGTTTTTAAGAATTCCTGTTTTTAATTAGCATGACTTATGATAAATGAAGAACATACCTAGATTAACTTATTTGGTTGGAAGGCTCTTAAACGTACAGGACCCTCCCAAAATATAAACCCAGTCATCATCTACACTCAGCATATCCTTTATATTTAATAACACACTAGATCAGTTATTTTCTATATGAAGATGCTAAGGATGTAGGCCTTCATTATCCATGATACAGACAAGCTCACCTTTGTTTTAAATGTATTTTTAATGGACACTTCTGCACTGAATTAATTTCTCAAATCAAGAGGGTGCTGTTCAATGCCACAGTGATGATTCCTTGGTAGTGTGTTGAAAAGAACTAATGTGGGTTATCTGCAGACTGTAGCTAACTGGCAGTGACATAAAATCACTGCAAGGAGGTTGACAGGGATTGAACTTAAATCTTATTTTGATTCCTTACTGTGCCTTGATACCCAAAAAGCTCAAAAGATGAGTAGCTTTACATCTAAGTGTTGTTGTATTTTCTCTGAAACAGTTTTGATTTGTTGATAGGAATGGAGAGTAAAATATTTCAAATTTGGTCATCTCAAACATATTTCCTTTAATTGTTTTAAATGCTAATAAGTAATGACTAAGAAAATCACTGTTTGTTACAAGCCTGTGCAGAACTGATGCTTTGCAGTGACTTTGTATTTTCTTTTAATTTATGATGCAAACTTTTTAAAGGATTTTCAGTGCAACTCCCTGTATGAATATTCCCAAAACCTAATCCCCAGCAGCATATGTACACACACTGCTCTTACCTTTCATTATTTATGGGCAGACAAGCACTGCTTATGCAATTAAGAAATGAAGGTGAGTTGAAAACCCTGCAGTTTGGTTTCTTCTGTTTTCAAGGACATTCTCAAGTGTCCCTTTTAATGGAAGTTACACAGCCTGTGCTGATGTCAAAGTTCAGTGGCAGTGGTGTTCTTTCTGTAGCAGAAAGGAACAGGATCCCTTTCCTGACAGATTTATGATTAAAAGTCTCCAGAAAACAGGTCAATACAGACAATCCTGGCTTTTTCTTATATAATTAGATTGTATTAAGAATGAAAATTACTTCAGAAAATGAACATTTAAAAATACACAACTTTGTATTTTATACCTGGAAATCCAGGTTGCTGCCAATTTTAGACAATTACATTAATAAATGTCATCTTGGTTTTGCTTTTATTGCTCCTTGCCTAATTAGACTGCATATGGAAGTTTGGTTGCCTTTTTTTCTTGGATTGCCACAAGTGGCATGTTACAGAAGATGAATATTCTCCCCAGGAGACATTCTATTTTAATTTACTCAACAAACTGACTATGAATGCTGGTGTCCTTCCCTTCCAATTCACTCTCTGACTGCATGACCAAATTCCTTTCTCTGGGCAAGAAATTTCCCAGTGGCACTGAGTCCCTTCTCCTGCCTCCTGCCAGGTAGAAGTTGTGTGGTTTCAATTCCCTGTAATAATTTGCAATAGTGCATGTATTGCATTTTGTTAGAAATGGCTCTGGCAAGGCTGTATGTAGCTTTGCTCTTCTCCAGAAATAAGCTGCATTCCTTATACTACTGATCTCCAGAGACCAGGTTTTTTTGTGTGTTTTTGGAAAATATTATTGTCTTATTTTTTCTTTGAAAGACCGAGCCATTCACTGACATTTTTTATGTAGCTACCACTTCCAGTGAACCTTAGGCTTTTGCTGTCAGCTGCATTGTAATTAAAGACCAGAAATTTATGAAGGATGAGCTTTTTATTCAGTGAAATTATTCAAACCATGGATAGTGATTATTTGTGAAACCACCTTTGAATTAATCTGACTTTATTAGCACTGGAAATTGTGATGGTAATTAAAAATATTAATTGCTGTTCATATAAATTTTAAGATGCTTCTTTCTTTGAAATCTGTCATGTAGGAGAAAATGTTCTTCTTTGAAGCATTTGCTGATAAGTAGGTATGTCCTGCTTCTCTTCTGATAACAGGTTTTCCTCAAATGCTGATTCAGGTTTGCTAAGTCTTTAATGCAACACTGAAGGCTATGAAATTACTTTGTCTTGTGACAAATTGTTCAGAAACTTTGTATTAGACGGAGAACAGCCAGGTCTCTACTCTGGGCTGCAAATAATCCAGTCAGAAACAGTACTCATGTGAGCCTTTCATATATTAAAGCTGTCAGGAAATAAGATCCCTTTCCTTGGCACTAACATCTAACTGTGCTGAGTTTTTTGGTATGACTCCACTGATGGGATCACTCACACCTACATGGAGCAGGATCTTGGGAAGGTGGTGTCCCTTCTCCTCCTCCTGTTCAGGATGCAGCAGGTGGCACAGCACACTCACTACTGTTTCATCAACAGTCCCTAACTTTTCTTGTGCTGGAGTGCTGCAGTATTCCTATGCTGTACTTCTTTCAACTAAATCAACCTGTCATAGAGTCCTAGAATGGTTTGGGTTGCAATAGACCTTAAAGATATTCTAGTCCCAAACCTCTGCCATGGGCAGGGACACCTCCCACTAGATGAGGCTGCTTCAAGTCCCATCCAACCTGGACTTGAACACTTCCAGGAATGGGGCAGCCAGGGTCCCTGGACAACCTGACCCAGGGTCTCATCACCCTCATAGTGAAGAATTTCTTCCTTATGTCTAACCTAAATCTCCCCCTTGTGGTTTAAAGCCTTTCCCCCTCATCCCATCACTCCCTGACCTTGTAAAAAATCCCTCCCCAGCTTTCCTCTAGGCCCTTCAGGAGCTAGACAGCCTCTATAACATCTTTCAAACATATATTGCTGCTGGTGGTCATATTTAATCTTTGAACTGCTCTTTCTGGTGCTTGTATTGCTTTGGAGAGGACCACAAACACACCAAGTGTTATCCTTGCTGGTGGTCGATGCGCTGCAGCCACCCCCTGGCTCCAGCCAAAGCAGCCCCACCAGCTTCCAGCCACCTTCTTACTGGTGTGGAGGCTGCTGGGCCAGCCAACCTGCTGCTGTAGCCAACAGGGTTTGTTTGGTTTTTTAAATTTGTTTGTTTGGTGTTTGGGTTTGTTGTTTGGGGTTTTTTTCCCTTTCTGTATGAAGACTATTAAGCCAGGTACAAAACAACTTGGATTTCTTCAATTACATCAGACTCTTGCTCATCAAATGAGTTTTGTTCCTGGCAAAAGCTTCTTCAGTTTCAATCCAGTGAGCTGGACTGAAGGCAAGACACTTAGGACATTTCTGAGGGTTTTGTGGTACTTCATCCTGGATTTTTATTTTTTTTTTCCAAGTAATGAGACCATGTTTTTATTCCTTACTTGAACAGCAGTTGCTCAGCATCATGAAAATTAGGTCAGTTCTGTGGGTTTTGAAATACTCATGCGAAAAATAACTTCTGATGCTTTTAAAAAAACCACCACCCCCAAAAAAAACCCCACAAAAAACCAAAACAAACAACAACTTTATTGATGGCTATTCATTTTACTTTTTTTCAGCTGTTATTTTTCAATGCCTAGTGGGATTTGAATAGCATTGTCTCTACCTTCTTTGATGTCCTGCAGTATTGCAATTCAAATAGAGGAATCTTTTAAAGCTGAGGAAAGTGGGAAAGGCTGTGATTTTTCATTTACTCGTCAACATCACAGGAAACTATAAAATGAGAGTCTGTGTATCAGCAATACAATGTGGAAGTCAGAGTACAAATAGAAACAACCAGCTATTATTACATTAATTAACTGTCATTCATTCCAGCAATTACAGAATTAATAGGAAATAAATGAATTCTTGACATCTAATCAGTATTTCTTCATAGACGATTTGTCATAATATTAAAAATACTCCAGCTTGCAAACTGGCATTGGGTTATCCCTAGAGAGAGGGTTAATGCTTAATCAAAGTATGTCACATTAGACAAGACCTCTATTAATCAGAAATGAAATTGTTTGTAAAGTCGTTTACTTGGTTTTAACACAGTTGTTTTAATACAGAAATGTATTTATTTTATGGGAACATTAGTGTATTGTTCTTACACTGATTGCCATTCTGTGGAGTTAGCCATGGTCTGGTAAAATTGAATGAGATTAGAAATGCTGTGTTTGGAATTAGTGAATCCAATATTTCAACTGGTTTCTCTTGCTTGAGGAGGCAAGACACATTCATACTGCTAGCTCCAGTCATTCAGAAGTTCTGTAAATCAGGGAGTGGGATCCAAAGGAATTTCTCTGTAGATGTTGCTGGGCTTGAGCTGCATCTTCTTTCCCACAAAGCTCTGAGAATTCAGAGGCTGAAAGACAGTTCTGTACAAAACCAGCCCCCAGCCTTCAAAGGCACCAGAGTTCTTTAGCAGCAGTGGAATGAGTGAGGGAGCCCTTTAATCTCAGTGGAAGGCTAAATTAAAATATTTTAAAATTTAAAATGTTTTCTCTTTGTGTAGCCATCTACCCCATCTGGGCATACCCAGGCACCTCTGGAAGACAATATGGGTGCAAGGTGGGAGAAAAAGCATTTTTTGGAAGCACCCTTGGTGTGTTAGGCACAATGTCAGAGGAACTGGGACAAGGTTTGGTAGCTTTTCTATTGCTCCATGCTAGCAGCTGGTCTGGAAGCCCAAAAGAGGGGCTGTCTGCCTGGTTTCTGTGATGCTCTTGTGATTGACCAGCTCTGCCTTTTGTTGTAGAATAATTGGGAATGGCTTTTTGTTCTTCAGAGCTGGGATTTAGTGATCCTGCAAAATCCTACAGGAGTATCTTTGGGCAAAGGGTGGTAGGCTTTGTTCTGCTCTCACAACTGGACCTGAGGGACTTCTGTGATATTCAGAAGTATAAGTGAAAACAGAATTAAGTCATAACTGCATAGATTATGTGCAGTTCCTAGTGGGAATTACACTTACTTACAGCTGGGCAGAGTTAATGAAGAAAGATTAGCCAGCATGGGACCCCTGGGGCAGGAAGAAACTGGGCTCTGCGGAAAAACTGCAGGATCTGGCAGGTCTCTAGCTGGAAAAACTAACAGGATTGGAAAAGGAAAAAGGATCATCTTAAAAGGTAGCTTGGAGTAGCACCAAGGTATGCAGAAGCTATTAGCTGTCCCTCTCATTGGGGATGTCCCAACAGTTGGATGTGTCCGCTTTCATGTTTGCCAACATCCTTGTTGCAGTTCAGTTCTTGGCAAAAGTTAAGGTTTCAGTCTCATTTTGAAAGTGTGATATTTCATGGCTTTATTCCCATAACTGGGGAACAGTTCATGACAGATCATTGTCTCCAGGTGTCTGTTATTGTTATAAAGAAAGAGAAGATGTAAGCTACAAGAAATGCCAGAGAAGTTGATCTGAAGACACAGTTACTGCAAGGGAATGAAGTGTGTTTGTGGAGTATGTGCCTGCACAAGGAGAGATGTGTCTCTGTGCAGGTGGATGTGTGCATAACATATCATCTGTGTGTCTGTACAAATCTGTTTCCACCCTTTTGCACCAGATTTTATTTTAATTATTATTTTTATTTTACTTTATTTTGCAGTAAAGATCCAAGCTGTTGTTTGTTTGGCCGTAGAGCTTTGAACAAACTGGTTGGCAAGACCCCCCTGTACTTAACATAAACATCTTTCTGTTTTTTAAATGATGCAGGTTGCATTGCTTGGTAATGTTTTTGGATTTCTCTGCACTTAGCTCTACCTTGTAATGGTTTTTTTTTGAGAAAATCATAAATACAGAAAGCTGTTTTGTGCCTGCTTCTCAGCAGTAAAAAAAAGCCCAGTTTTGCACTGCTGCATCCAGCTGTTTCAAGTGTCTTACATATCCATAAAGCAGGTCTGTGGGATGGTAGCAAGGTCTTGAAGTAGTTTAAATAGAGGAAGTACAAGAACCTTCCTTCCCAAAAGACAGTCAGCATGTGGCTCTCCTCCCTCCATTTTCTTCATACAGGGTGATCCTTGCTTCTGGAACAGAAATTGGCTTTTCTTTAAAATCTGGCTGCTCTTTGCAAGACTAATTATTCCTTGCTTAGATGCTCAATAAAAAGTAAATTTTTAGTCAGATAATAGTAATAGTAATAAATAATAATAATAATAATAGTAGTAGTAGTAGTAATAATAATAATGAGTTTAGCACTAAACCAGAGTTGCATGGGTAGTATGGCACTGAACATGGGGACAAGTCCAGATATGCTTAGTTTAAGATTTCTCATTGGTGCTTCTTTGGAAAACTGAAGAAAAATAGAAAAAAAAGCTTTGATGAGATGCACTTCATAACTAGCTCTACTACTAATTCTGTACTTACAGAAGTAATTGGAATTTGGCTCAGCAGTGGGACTGAGGAAGTTTGTCATTGGATATGACAGCTTGATTAACGCTTCTGTATCTCCTGGGGCTGGAGGGGAGGTCTGCTGCCAATGTGTTCCCAATACATAGCTGAAAGTTCTTTCTAATACTTTGTTTTCTGTGTGCCTTTTCTGGTGAGATTGCTGCTTTATACTGCTCAAAGGCAGCAGCTGCATGGACTGCCAGGAATATTGTGAAAACACACACAAGTGGTGATCCAAGATGCAAAGGGAGCTGTGATTGCTGGGTGAAGAGCTCTGACCAATAGAGATTTTTGGCAAAAAACTTCTGAGCATCCTTTTGTCTGTGATTTCTCTTCTTTCTCTCTTAACCCCAGTGTAAGCCATGAGCAATGTAGCATTCTTGTTGAATTACTCAACTTTTATGGAAATCATTAATTTCCATAGGCTGTAAACTGCACTTCAGCATTTTGCATATCAGCATTTGATGCAGCTATAGTTGTCCCCTGTCTCTGTGCTGGAAGGGAAGGAGCCATCTTTCCCTCCAGGTTGGGTAACTTGGCCCCTGTTTCAAGTCCTGCTTGGCCTTGAAGTTAATGAGCTATTTGGGAACACAGCCCCTGGTTTCCTCAGTGGTGCTTGGCCTCTCTTACAAAGCTTAAAGGTCTTCTAAAACCTACTTGGTCAAGTGACACAAAGATTCAGAAACAGCAACTCCTATTTGGCACATAATTTGAAAACTTAATAAGGTGTTATCCAAGTTCTGCAGATCTTGTAGACCTCTTTCTTCACATCTGCTTTTTCCTCCTTGCTTTATTTAATTTAGGGGCAATTGCACAATTCAATGAAGAAAGACATCACTATGGAAATTCATTCAGTGCTGCCTCTTGATCTTCAAAACTTCCAGCAGGCAAATGAGAATTCCAGGCAGGTGAAATCTGCAGTGAACATTTTGAAAATCTCATATGACAGAGAACAAGTGTGAATTTCTGGGAGCAAAATGGTCAGGAAAAATACGCAGATCTTTAAACACTTTTTAAAGGGGCAATTTCACACTGCTGTAATTTCAGTTTTGCCTGGAATTTTTCTGGAATGGTTTTCAACATCAAAAGCCTAGGAAAACACATGGTTATCTCTATGAATGGGAAGCCTCCATCCTTCAGAAGGGGTTGACCCTTCAGTAATTTGATTCCAAATAAGCATGTAATTATTTATTTCAATCTCAAACTCTTTCACAAAAACATGTTCCTCTCTGAGGAGTCCTGCAAATCTGTGCTTTTGCATTAGGCCCTTAGGGACTGTAGGACAACCAGAACTTTAAAGTAACCCCGTAGGTTTCAGCACAACTGGTTTATTAAATCATTTCTGCCTGAGCTAGGACAGGTTTATCTGTGTAACTTTAATTTATCTGAGAAACGTAAGTGATATCTCAAGTACCACAGAAAGGATTAGTTTGCCTTAATGCAGACATTTGAAAACAATAACAAAATCTTTATTGAAGAGGTTTGTTTCCTCTCTGATTCAGAAGCAGCAGCAGCTTCATTTGAGAAATTTAAGTGGTACCTGTCTGAAAGGAGGCAGAAAAAATGGTATGTTACCAGGCTGTAGCTTTCATATCCCTTACCTGAAATGTAGGCAAAAAGTTGCTTTTCCCCCTCTTTTTTTCTTTTTTCTTTTTTTTCTTCTTATCCTCCACCTGATGCCAGTGAGTCTCACAGCCACCTTGTAGGGGATCCATCACACAAACCTTTATACTGAAGCACAGCCCAGGATTCTCTGTTGAGCAGAGATTTATTGCAGTCTCCTCATGTTTTATTTGCCCTGTGTTGCACCCAGCTTCTGCTCACCTGCATCTCAGGGCTGCACCCAAAACAGCAGGCTGCTTTTGCTAAAAGCTACACCTCTTAGGAGAAATTGCTTTAAAATTTAGTTAGATGCAGTGTATGCCAGGTGTTTCATAACTGAATCTTGCATTTTTGCAGAAGCAGGAAAAAAAAAAAAAGTGAAGAAAATCCTTAAACTTCATAAGTGGTTGCATTTTGGTACAGAGTTTTGTATCTTGAGGAGATTTGTTTTTTCATGTGTGCAGCATTTCTATTTTAATTATCCTAATGAAAGCTTTCCATTCTTTGATTTTTAACCATTAAAAAGACAGGCTAGGTATTCAGCTGGTACAAAATGATGCGTGGTGACTTACACCACTGGAATGCCTTGCTCATAGTGTGCTAGTGTAGGTAGTCTTGGCTCTCCCGAATAGTTTTGAAAACTGTTTTGGAAAAAAGCCTGGAGAAAAAGAATAGAAATGCAAAGGCTGGAAGGAGATAAGGATCATCAAGATCCAATTAAAGAGAAGCTGGAGGGGGAGGCAAAACAAAACCAGAAGGACAAGCACCCTGACAAGCTCTCAATCAGTTGGTACTGTCTTTACCTCAAAGCACATCCCAGAAGCACCCATATAACTTCCTCTGAAGTCTGGAGTTCATGGTGTCAGGCAGGGCTTGAAGCAAGAATCTCCTGCCTGGCTCATTACTGGAGAAATAGCAGCAGAGTAAGATGTCATTAGTGAGTTGGGCTCATGGTGTCCCTGGGTTTGGCTATGAGCTCACATTGCAGCTCCTGCTAAGTCTGTAATAGAGGATCACAGGCAGCAGGATAAAAAACCTGCAGATTCTGCCAAGAAGGCATGGGAATCTTGGCCAAACTCCTGTGTGCTCCATCCAGCACAGATCTTGCACCTGCAGCCATGTCTAGCTGCAGCCAGTGGGCTTGTCTTAGGTTTGTTTCACAAATGGGGATTGTCTCTGGCAGCAACCAAGGTTAAAACTTTAACTAGAATCATGCGTGTAGCGTTGCCTGCCTTTTTTTTGCCTTTTTTTTTTTTTTTTCTTTTGGGGGGAGGGGGTGGGAAGTTCAAGAAGTTAAAAAGTTCTGCTATTCAATGCTGAGGGGTATTGAGTGGTGAAACTTTATCCCAGCATCTCTTGGCCTGAGTAGATACCCATGTCCTGAGTAGATGCCCATGTCCTAACCAGCTCTGCCACAGCTCTGATTTTGTGCTTGCTGTTTTGGAGTGTTGCTGTTAGGATCAGGCACTTGGAATGATGCACAGGGTATCTGAGATACGAGGTAGGTAAATGAAAGCAGTAATTTTCCACAAGTGCTACACCTTGGAAAGTAAACCCATGGTAAACTGAAGGCCATGCAGGTAGGTTTGGGGAACAGAGCTGGGTCACCCGTGAAGCCAGTGGCTCAGAAACCAAGTTCAGAGCTGGGGGGCAGAGGGGTCTTGTCTTCAGATAGGGCTTGTGCCCTGTAGGATGTTCCTGTGAGACACACAGTTGGAAAGATATCATTTTAGCCTCCTTTACTTACCAGAGCCCTTGATACTTCATTAAACATTTCAGGTAAAGCCTGTGTCCTCTCTGAGACAATATTGCCTGTTTTCATGAATTGGATTTACATGGGCCAGGCTGTGTTAACTATTATTGGCTGCAGAATGGCTGCTGCGTCTGCCTGCACGGTTGTTGCATGGTGAGGAAAAGGCTTGTAACTACCTTGAACTACCCTGAATCTGGAAGAAGCTATAGTATATAATTTTCAAATTTATTCTTCTACACTAAAATGTTATTGAGCTAGAGGAGAATCAGAAACCATGCCTTTGCTTCACATGCAGGAAAACCAGCTTCTCTGAAATCTTTTCATCCCTTCTTCACTCTCACCCTCCTTCAGGAAACCCCTCAATAAAATGCAACATGGTTTCAGTGTTGCACTGGAAGCAATTGACCTTTTCTCCCCAGAATAATGGGTGTACATCAATCAGACCAGGCGTTAAGACCACTTGGCAGTTCCTTCCATGTTTACATATTGCTCTGTAAGTAGTCTAAACCTTGATTAATTTTACAACACTAAACCCCAAATCTAAATATATTAGGTTTACCTTAACTGATTGGTTTTACAAATGTTAAGGCTTTTAAAAGATTCAACAGGTAGAATATACACTTGAGGGGGAGTGGGGGGAGGGGGGAGAGGTGGGAAGAAGCCAGTTTAGTCAGTTGTTCTGGGCTCTCACTGAAAGCTTTTTGCTGCATCACCTGCATCTGGATAAGGAGATGACAGTGCTCCTTTTCCCTCCCTGCCCACTCTCATCTGCTCAGTAGTTGTTCTAATCAATGCATCTTTTTAAGCTTCATGGTGGATGGAGCCACATCTATTGCAGCCTAGCTCCATATGGACAAAACATGGCAACAGATGTTGTATTTAATACATGAAAGACAGCCCAGCAATCTAGGACTTGGCTTCCTTGTGGGAGGCAGCTGGGGCTTCTCCTCAGTCCCTTTATACATAAAAAGATAATTTGTTCTCTGTGCAACATTTTCCTTTTGAACAAGGAAATGGCCATTTACTTTATAAACTCAAAGGGAATTCCTCAGTTGACTGAAGTGTTTAGAGCCTATTTGCTGGGAAAATGTGAAGAAGTGTTTTCAGCTGTGGCTGGGGCAGGGTGCATCTTTCCAAGCTGAATGAAGCCAATTGTACTCCATGGAGCCAGCAGTCCCCAACAGTTTAGTGAGCCTGGATGGGGGTTTGGCAATGTCAGTAGTGAAGCTTGCAGAAAGCTGGCTGCCCTGTACAGGAGCTGAGCAATTAGACTGGATTTCATTACTGTCAGCAAAACAGAGGATTTTTCTTTTTTTTTTTTCTTTTTTTTTTTTTTTTTTTTTTATTGAGGGATGTTCACAGTATTTAACATATTTCTAGGGGATCTGCTATTGAAGTTCGTGTCTTTAAGCTTCTTGTTATTGTCAACAGACCTTTATAAGAGGGGGGTTGGCAAAGGTGTCTGAGGTTGGGTAGAGGTGCTAGAGGGGAAACTGGGTGTAAGGAGAGAAAGGATAATACAGCTGACGGGTTAGGTAGTTTCTTGGAGCAGGGAGTGTGTTTTGAAGGAATTTGTACCTAAAGGTGCCCAGCAGATGGGCTGGTGTCCTTGCAAGAAGACACAGAACAATAGAGAGGACTTCAGGAATATCATCCCAAAACTATGTTCTGGGCACTGGTAAGGTTCCTTTATGTGTCTGAAGCCTTCAGAAAAGATGAGGGTGAGCACGTATGATAGTGCATATA
The DNA here is from genome assembly GCF_000747805.2 of Chaetura pelagica. Lineage (NCBI taxonomy): Eukaryota > Metazoa > Chordata > Aves > Apodiformes > Apodidae > Chaetura > Chaetura pelagica. Next base: position 97,981 of record NW_009953992.1, read on the forward strand.
TAGCAAGTGGTGGGTGCTGGTCTTCAAGATCTGATATGGCACAAAACTGTGTACCCTTGTGGGAGACAGCGGGGTAAGCAGCAGGAGGGAATGGTTTAAACTGTGAGTGATGGAAACACCAGGAAGTGATGTTCTCAGTAGCCTCCAACAGTCATGTTGTCATCGTACAAAGTAATAGTGTATTTTTGTGCAGTGATAAATACTACTACTCTGAATGCTGAGCTTGCTGCAGTGATATATTCTTACAAGCCATATCAATTGCACATCTTTCATAATTATGTTGATTTGCTTTTCAGTGTCTTTGGCAAGTGTTTCTGATAATAAAGCAACGTAAAATGGCTTATCTTAACCTCTGGGGCTGAAAATTCAAATGTTAGTGCTCTGCCAGGGATCTTCTCAAGGCTTTTCCAGATGTATTGGTGACTGAAAGGGATATGTTGTGGGAAGAAATGGAAGTGTGTTCATTGGGAATAGTTCTGCATTTCCATATTTAGGGTCACAGGGCATGGCCATACAGCAAATTTTGTTTCTTCTCTTTCCAGCCAAGAGTTGCAGCAGATTGTTGGAGATAAAATCATGGCAGAGTAGTAAAATCCTAGCAATGTAATTGGTGAGGGATAGCCTGTCATTAAAAAATGATGTTGTAGGACACAGATACCAACCTCCTCATGGAGAGCAGGGAGAAATAAAAAGTACAGCTGAGAAAGTAAAAGGAATCATTAACCGAGTGAGGAAATAGTTAAGCTTGGATTGCTTCAGGCTGGTCCCAGATCTCTTAATGTTTGCTGCAGAAAGCCCAACCCCATATTGAGAGCAACATGAACTTAGAGCTGATCCCAACACCCCTCAGAAGAAGAAAAATATGTTTTTCATTAAGCTTCTGGCCTTGTACCCAAAGGAGCTGAACCCAGTTTCTGACCTCTCCAAATTTCCTGGGTGACCTTGGACAAAGCCTCAAGTCCCTCTTATCTCAGAGTTTAGTGACAAATCACCTTGCAGAAAGAGCTGTGAGCCGATTGATGGTGAGGGCTGCCTGGGAATTTTCCAGGTGTACGTTTCTGTTAAGAAGCTGCTGTCATCAGAACCCAAACTTCTAATGGGAACATCACCATTTGAATTTGCCTTATGGTGATGTTTTTTGGAGGGCTCAGGATGGAACTGTGGGCAGGACAGAGACAACCATGTTTCCTCTCTGAGCCATGAGGAGCTGGTGACTCTCACATTTTGGTCTCTTGGAAGGATACGAGTTTCTACAACACTGGTTTAGGCCTTTGACCCAGGACACCTCTTGCCCATATTGTGTGAAGATGGATGAGGCCATGAGCTTTGGCCCTCCTCAAGTGCTGGGACTCCCTGAGCCAGTAGAGTCTGTAACTGCTGCTCTCAGTTTACTTCCCCTGCCAAATCTGTTAAGTAAACAGTGATCAGTCAGGCAACTAATGAGAAGCCAGTCACTTGGGTAAGTTGGGCTGGTGACAGCGAAGGCAGCAGAACTCATCTGAAGGCTTCAGACAGAGGGCTGCATGTAGCCCCTTGCTCAGCACCCGTCCTCTCCTCATCCCCCAGGTATTTTCCCGTGCCTTTCCCTGGCCTGGGCCTCCCACTGTGCCCTGCCAGGAGCCAGTTCAATGAAATGCCAGGAAATTATCTCCAGTTTGTTTTGTTTCTTTTCTTTTGCCTGCTTGCTGTTATCCATCATCTTAGTGCATTCAGATAGGGCTTTGCTACAACCTAGAGACAGCAGAAGGTAGCACCAGCAGTGAGCAGGCAGGAGGAGGGAGGTTGGGAAGGAGAGGACAGCCTTTTTGGCAGCAGAGCTGATGCATCATCTCATCATGTCCTGTGGAGCCATACCCTGCCAATCTCCCAATGAAACTGTTACATTAGGAAGGGCATGGATGAAAGACAGAAGAATAACACTGGGAGCCAGAGAAAAATAAGATAAAATAACATCCTGGAGTTAGTCCAGGTCTATGCTGTATAAACTTTGTTCTTTGTAACCCTGCCATCACCTTCTCAGTGCATGTACAATGAATTGCTTGCTGTTTGGACAGTCTGACTTTTGACAAGTCTGTCCCCTTCAGCTCACCTCACAGCAGCAAACTTAAAGTAATGAATTGCTTGCTGTTTGGACAGTCTGTCCCAGCTTCAGCTCACCTCACAGCAGCAAACTTAAAGTCAAGCCTCTAGTGCCAAGGTTGTTCTCGTGGCTCCTTTCAGAGATGGAAAAAAAGGGCAGGCACACCCGGGAAGTGATTTAGGTGGCCTGGTTGGATGTGTGGTTTGTCACTGGAGGTGACAAAGGCTGCAGTGCCCTCCCCTGCCAGCAGAGCAGGACCCGGGGACCTGCCGCGGGACTGGGGTGCTCGGAGACTCAAGCATCTCTCTTGGTAAATGCAAGTCGTTCTCCTGCCATGATCTGAGTGTAGACATGTCAGCCACAGCTGGAGGGAGTCATGGTGGGTAAGCACCCTGTCCAGGGTTATTCTGGATGCTCCAGGGAGTGTGGATGTCCTGGGGTGACTGTATCAGGAATTTCAGCCTTATGTGTATGTCTTAGCAACCCTTGGGCATAATCCCCAGCCCTTGCTACCTGAGCTTAGGCTGGGCAGACACCTGCCTCCCTCCTCTGATGGATGGTTTTCAGACAGTTGCAGTTTGATGAGACGAATTGCCCCCACTTGGGGTATTTCTTTTTATTATCAGGGGAAGAGGTGCCTCTTCTCCATTCTGTGGGCAGGGCATTTTCTGACAGTGTTGGTCTTCTCTGTTTTGGGATACTCCCCCTTCCCTGATGTGTCCCCAAAAAGGAGGATGCTCTGGTATGTCCTGCTTGGTAGAACAGGGTGTGTGTGAGTCCAGAGCCCCAGCCTCCAAAGTTGCCTCTGTTAAGGCCAGTGGTGTCCTTGGCAAACAGAAGTGGCCCTGGAGCTCATCCGAATGGACCATGTTTGGTCAGCACAAGATGAAATCTTGGATCATAAAGGTTTTTTCCATGCCATTTGAAATTGCAAATATACTTTCCTGTGATTATTATTTTTTTTAGATACACTACTCCAAGGATCTCCTAATTATCTAAGTATATTTTATTCAGATCCATCCCCAGGATGGTGGGTGCAAGTGTTCATTACTGAACAGATAATGAGAATAAATGGACAGGTGAAATACCTACATGAGAAATCCAGGTGCAATTGAGTTCTCAACAGTATTTGAGGTCGTAAATCTATTCTGCCATGTGAATGATGACTTAATCTGCTATAAGACTGAGTCCTAAAATAGTGTGTGTTACCAGAATACTCTAAAAGCTTAATATTGGTAACACACAGATGAGTTCCTTGGAGTGGGAGGTGCTCCCAAATGTAAAGGGAAAACAACAAAAAAATAATAATGGAAAAAGAAAATAATATAGATAAAATCAGGAACCTGAATGCAAAACAAACAAACCTTTGGTTAAGGGACAGTGCAGTTTCTGAGATACCACACAGGAAACAATATTTCCGTGTAATCTTTTGAAGATATACCCATTTAAATACCAGTTAAGCCTCTTGAAAATATTTATTTTGGTAGTTGTGGGGAACAATCCAACTTCTTTCCCCCCATATAAGACTAAACAAAATGTGGACATGATGATAACATATTTTGTGCTTGAATAATATATAAAATTTAATTGTGTAGAAGCATTCCAACACAACAAGTGGTAAATAATCCTAATCTGTACCAGGCTTGTATTTGTCAAGGCTGTGAGGTATTTTAAAAGTGAATCTTTCCTTCTTGGGTTATTTCCCTGAAAATCAGAGAGTGAACCTGGCAGTGTTTGTTAAAGGAAAAGAGAAAGTTACTAAGAAGGTATTAGTACATTTGACATAAATTATTAATTTGGTTTGTATTTTGAGAATATACTATTCTTGATTGAGTTATCATCAGCTGGAGATATTCAAGGCTTTCATGTGTATATTTACATATGTCACTCTCTTGTTGCAGATAAATAAGCATAGAGTTCTTTGCATGTATAATGATGTTGTTATCAGTTCTGTGATAAGACCAAATGAAAGCACATTCTTTCTTTCCTCTTGATGCAGCTTGGCAGCCAAAACATCCTTTGGCTTAGCAAGCCTGAAAATAGTTTCCTGCAATTTTGTGCAGAAGAGGAAGGAGAGAGATGAAGGTTAAAGTATAAAATGAGCTTCCTGGTGTGAGAGGGGTTAGCAAAATACCCAGGTCCAGCTGTGGAGGGAGGAAAAAAGACATGTGGTGGCGAGTATTGGCAATTGATCCTCAAATTCCAGCAGAAAGGGTAATCTACTTGTGCTTGCTAAGTGCAGGGCTGGTACAGAGCCCCTTCAAGGATTCAACTTAAATTTCCTTGCAGGGCATTATAGAGATCTTGACATGAACAAGCAGGTTCAATGCTCTATTGTTACTAGTTGTGATAAAGCTCAGGACCTTTGGGATTCAGCCTGGGTGCTGCTACCACTGATAACTCTGCCAGCCTATCAAAACAACCTGGTAAGGACTGTTCCCACGCAAGAAGCCAGGTAGTAGCAAGGACAATAACAGAGACAACAGTTGTTTTGGCACCAGTGTGATGTTAGCAAGGATGCTGACATCTCTGTGGACCTTTTCCCATGGCTTAGGTAAAGATGTAGATTTATGGACAATGCAGCTTCAGATGGAGTCCTGCTAACGTGCAAGAATTTAGTGCTGCAGCAGTAGAATTATAGTTTAGGAATGATGATGCACTTCTGCACTTGTTCTTGTGGAAAGACGTTTTCAGAAAATCCTATTCAAGAAAGGGAAAGAATCCCACTTTAAACCTCACATATTCCATGCAGCTTTTCTGTGTGGTTGCCATATCTAATGTCCCCAGAAATCCTAGCATTAGCTTTGTAAATGAGGAGGCTGCATTGGCAGAAGTGACCTTAAAAATGGGGGGCTGAGGAATGTGTCTGGCTTGCAATAAACATGACAGATAGAGCTACAGTTTTAAAAGAATCATGATTTCCTAAAGCTACTAAATTTCTGAAACAAATGGGCAGCCAAGAGCAGGGTCACAAAGTGATGAACAAGTAAGTTCCTTCACCTTCTGCTTAAAATTCCTTTGCCTGAGGTAAGATGGGATGACTTCTTTGTGTCTAGTAATACTGACCAGACTTTTTTTCACCACCAGATACTACTAGCACATTTCCCCCTGAAGCTTCATAAAGATAGTCCTGAAATTATAGGCTTTGTTGCTCTCAAAATGATCCAGATTCTTAGAGATAGATGTCTCCTCAATTTCTAAAGAAGAACTGAGACTTTTCTCCCTCACCTCTCACATCCCCTTAAAATTTCAACTGCTAAAAAACCTGGTTTCACTCAATACATGGCAGCACCAGCAGGCAGTGCTGGACTCATGCAGCTTCTCTCCTCACGGTGTCAAACCCAGGCCAAGCTGGAAGACTCTGCCAGTGACTAGTGCTAGAAATTTGTCTTTCTGCTTGCTGAAGAATGTGTGAGAATCTGTTAAGACCCTTAGTTCAGGTGGGATTTCTCTCCTTACTGAAATCTGTATGTGAGTGTGTGCAGCTGCCTTGAGAAGAGGAAAACAGGAGGCATCCCTGGCACAGAAGATATAGAGACATGGCCTGAAAAGCACACAATTAGTACCTCTCTTTCCTTCTCCTGACTTCCTTCTTGTGAGGTATTTTTTTCTGTTCTCATAGCTTTCCACTTTCTGTGGAGGTGAACACAGGGCTTCACCCAGGGTGGCCTTGCGATCAACTGGCGAGGTGTGCAAGGAGAGAAGGACTCTGGGATCAAATTGAATGCTCAGGTGATCTCAAAAATGAAAGGATTAATGTTGATTCATGATAGCTGGAGAATTATATGTGCAATATTCAGAAAATAGAAGTGTTCCCAGCACATTTATTTCATTGCTGCTTATTTTATGGGTCTCATTCTTCAGGTATCTAAAACTTCCTCATTTTAACAGGGATGTGGCTTTCCCCACACCCCCCCTGACTTCTTTCAGCACCCTTATTGGTAGAAAAAGGATTTATAACATGGACAGAAAATAAAAATGTTAGGAAGGAAGATGTTCCTAAACAAAATATCAGCCCAGAGAAAAAAACCAGTAATGTGTATAGATGTGGATCTCAAGGAAAGAAAAAAAAAGAAGGCTATTCTGAACAGACTATTATGGAAAATGTTACGGGTTTCTCAGCAAATCAGTAGACTTTTGTAAGTCATTAATTAATGATTAAGTAATTATTTTAAAGCAGAAGATAAATTGAATTGGTTTCTTTGCAGCATAGCCAAATTTAGCAGATGAAATACTTCTAAATTTAGCATTAATACTACAAAGGTAGGACCTGTTGTGACCATTGCCAGGGGATCCTAGATATTATAATCTGCCTTTTCTGTAATTCTGTGATTCTTCATAAACTGCTAGGTTGTGTGTCACATACAGTTTTGGCTCTGTTTTGATGTAGGAGACCAAATGATCTGAGGTGCTTTGAATACACAGTCATAAGTAGAAACATGGAAGTAATGGAAGACTCATTCATAATTCATAGTATGAGGAAATTGCTCACATTATTAAGTCAAAAGAGAGTTTACTCCTCAAGAAAACAGGTGGTGTAAATCCATACAGAAAATTCAAACAAAACCTGACTTTCAAAGTCTGAAGTATCACATGTATTTCTCACTTCCTCTTCTTATTATTCTTAATCTCATGCTATCCTGAGACCAGAAAAATAAACTTGAAAAGAGAGAAGTTCTTCCCTAATTTCTGGTCCCACCAGAGCAATAGGAATCTTAAAAAAAACCCAAAGCAACACACCTGTTCCTGTGAGGTTTTGAAAACATTGTGCAGAACTTAAACTAGAGTGAGGCTGCCTGAATTTGTCATCAATAATCTACCTGCATCCCTTTTTTGTCAATTGCAAGAGTGCAGTTTTTCTGCTTGGTGTTGCAACTCCTGTGGCTACAGACAACAAAAAGAAACAGGAAATTGTGTTATTTTTCTAGAAAAAGAAGTGGCTAAGATAGGTCTGCTCTGTGCCCTTTTGCAGAGAAAATTGCATAAAATCTGTCTTGAAATGAGGATGGGTGGGAATAGACACTTGAAGTTTAATGTATTGTTTGATATTCTACCATAGAAATGAGAATTTAAAGCTACCAAGTCACCAACATGCAGTTATTTCAGCTGAAAACTGCTACAATATAAGAAACTTTTAGAAAGAACAAACCCTATTTGAAGCTAATGGCTCTTTTTATCACTCTAAGTCACATATAGCTGAACATTAAGTGCTTGGATAAGACCACATGGCTCACAGATCTGTTCTTGCAAATTGAAGAAATAAAGAACAATCTCATATCTCATTCTTTGAAGCTAAGAAAGCCAGTAAGCTGAAAAGTCCTGCACCACACTTTTTGAAATGTTTTACACCACTATTCCTGTCTTGCTGATCTCTTCCTCTGAAGGAAATGCTGCAGTGCTAAGTGTCATCATGTGTCTGTCCAAAATGATTTCTTGGGCTTAAGTAACACATTCAACAGTGCCATGAGACCCTTGCTGTGGTGCAGAACTACAGGTGTGTTCTGCTGTTGTCAGGTTGCTTTTGGAATACTGAGCTACTGAAGAAAGAGTTACAGAGTGATGTATAAGTTGGAATGGATTTGCAACAGTGTTACTTACAGCCTGGAAGAAAGCAGAGTTGAACTCTTTGAAACAGTGAAATCTCTGCTTTATCTAAAGTTTTTAAGTATCAGTGAAGCACTGTCCATAGCTTTTTAATTCACTACTTTTTTTTCATGAGAGGAATATTTAAGATTTTCTTTTTTGAATACATATGAATCTAGTGTCAGTCAAATCTCCACTGATATCAAAGACAAAATGTTTCATATATGCAAACATGAATGATTAAAAGTATTTAGTAATTTTAAAACAATCTCTTGAATATTTTAGTCAAGCCTTATTTTTATTGATTGCTGCTAGCTCCATCTGCTATATATTTGTGTGAAGCTTCTTTTATGAAGAAAAGAGAAAAAGAAGTTTTAAAACTTCAGATGACCTACAGGTAGGGTTTAGTTTGTTTGGAATTTCTAAATAGAATGAACTTGGTGCTTTCAAATATACAATTCCTTGCAGCTGTGATGCCAAAATCAGAGCCTTATGACCATAGTCAGACTATAGTAGTTCATCAAGAACAGTTTTTTTGTTATCTGTTGAAAATAAGTAGATCTTGTCACTCTTTGTTGGAACTTGGACAGCAACTTTGGAATCAGAATAGAAAATTAAACCACAACCTACATGCTTCACTGAACCTTGTGAGAATTGGTGTTGAATTAACCCTCCTTTTTGGGCTAGTTCTTCAGTTCTTTTTATTCTTGGCCCTGCTAGGAAGAAAAGGATTTTTCCTCTTTTGAAATTATTCCCACTGCCTGTTTTCATGTTCTAATTCCTACCTTCTTATTTCAGAGTATTTCTTACTTTAATTCCTGCAGTAATTTGTATAAGTTTATTGATTCTGTTATGTTGCTAATGAACATGCTGGCTACAATGAAAAGACATTTTATACAGTGTTTTCAGGGATCCTCATCAGAGCTGCACTTGGGAGGTGGCTGGAATACACCATAGCTTAAGGAAAGCATGGGGAAGAGACACTGACTTCATAAAAAAGACAGAAAATATTACCAGAGGAGAAGGTTAAAAGGTATCATGTAGGTTTAGTGGGAATAAAACTGTTTACTGTGCATAAACATAACTTAATGAAAATATCTGAAAACATTTCCATTTTGTGTGCAAGTTAAGGAACCATGCACTTCAAAACACTATTTAAAGCTTTCAATTTGTGTACATATATGGGAAACAGTTTTTTTATTACTCATAAAATAACTTATTATTGATTCTTTGGTGTTATTGGCAAATCTCTTTGAATCTGAGAGAGGTGCTCCCAGTGGGTAATTTCACCTACACAGGGGTCAAAGATAAGTGACTTTCCAAAGGCTCCTGTACCTCTCCACTGACAACTAAGAAGGGCAAAATGTGGCTCTAACTTGTTTGGTTTTGGGTGGTGAAGGTTAGGAAAGGGGAGTCCTGTCATCTCCCTGATGCACACACTTTGTAACTACCAAGTGGATTTTAAACTGAGGCTGGAATCCAACCTTCTTAACATCCATGATGATCTCGACAAACTCTGTTATCTAGTTAAGAATCCTGCTGTCTGCTTGGGTTTAGACTTAAGTAGCCCTGCACTTTAGAATTCTTTGCAGTTTTCCTGGGCTCATTTTCAAGCTTTTATGGCTTCTTGCTTTCAACTTCTGTTTCCCTCATTTCTTGTGATGGAGTTGCACCACATCATTAACTGTAAGATGTATGGTTGTAAAAGTTCAAAGAATGAGGGATTTTATTACACTGCAGATGCAGCCATGTTGAGGAGCCTGTCTTTAATATATTATTGATGCTCTAAACTATTATTTTTAATAGCATTTTGCACTGGGAGAAAAATCCCAGTGGAATGGAGGCAGAAGTGAGGTGGATTTCTGGAGCACTAATCCAGTAGCAAGTCAGTCTCTCTGGAGTGTCTCTGGTTGAGCACCTGCACACTTCCACTTTGAGCCATTAGCTATGGAGGGAAGATTTACTGCTGGAAACGGAGGATAATTTGACAGCTGTTAATTAATTCCCGCATCTGAAGAAATCGCACGGGTAGAACATGACATGGTGAATGCTTGTTGTTTTGGCAGATTTACCTAAATTAATACCCTGTGGCAGTCAAGGTTTGGACCTCATAGGTATCTGGCTTTGTTTGCTTGAAGAGTTGTTCATACATTGTTTCCTTCTTTGCCTACATTTTTTTTATTTTCTCCCCATAAAACTGAAAACTTGGTGTCCCTGCCAATTTCTCTAGGCAATTCCAAATCTAGAGTTACATCATCATCATCATCATCATCATCATCATCATCATCATTATTTATTAATTATTATACAATAATAATAATAACAATAACAACATCAACAATAATAATAATAATTTATTTCCCAATTTTCAGTTCTCATTAATATAAATTTCCAGACATCTGCCTTGCTGGCATGAAGGTTCAAGTGGGTCTGGCCTGTCCCCAGGGGTGAGTGCCCACAACGTGCTACTTCCACAGGGAGATCTCAAAGCCTGGGAGAGGACCAAAGGGGAGCCAGGTATCACCCTGGGTTTGGTCAGTGAAAACATCATAGAGGAGATGTGCTGAAATTCTTGTTTTAGTACCCAAATTAAGGCTTCTGTGGTCCTACTTATTTCACCTCCTGAGAAGTGAAAACAGAGTTGAATATTGTTATTTACATGCATGTGTTGGTAAATATGGATGAAGAAACTCTGCAGCCTGGCATTACCCAAAGGAAATGAATCTGTTTCTGTCTTGGTGTGTGTTTTTAAAGAGGAGTTCAGTGCTCTGCCTTGAGCTTTTCCCTTCAGAGGAGACATCTCCCCAAGGGCCAATAGCTGTCTAAGGCTGTGTCTGTACATGAAAAGGAATGGGATATTACAGACTGCTTGAGCTAAAAAGTAGAAAAATCCAGCAAATTTCAGCAAGTAAGAGTTCTTGCAAGCTCTGCTGTTGGCCAGCCAGCTGGATTAAAAAGGGGACAGGAGGGATAGGGTGGGTAAGTTCACATGCTCAGATTTAATCATATCTTCTGGCTGGTAGATTTAAAAGGCTAATGCATTACTCAGCTTTTAATTTTCTGATCTGATCCTGGTAAAGGCAACAGGATAACTCACCTTAGCATTAATGCTGGGATTTCAGCCTCTGCATTCCCCTTCACTTACAACACAGGTCCTGAGACTGCCAAACATCTCTGTTAACATGATGCTTAAAGAAGTCCATGAATTGTAATAGCTCCTAAAAGAGAGCAAATGCATGAAAGAACATGATAAAATAAGCAGGGGAATCTCACTGTTAATATTTCTCCTCTGTAAAATTAGCAAAGCAAAAGGCTGCTGTTAAATCAGGGTAGGTTTATTCAGCTCAGGGTCAGGATTTATTTTCTTGAGGCTTTTTGCTTTCATTCATAGGGCTGCCTTGTGATTATACTGTGACTCTTCATCAAGTCCAGGTGTAAAAGTGTGCACCTTCCCACTCCAGGTCTCCCTTACAGCCTGTGCTTGTGCCAGCTCTTCCTCCAGACAGGGAGATGTCAGCGCTGCTCCCCTGTTACATCCTACCTTTCTCCCTTGGTATTAATGTCTTGTTCAACCTGAGGGTTTGTCATCCTTTGGCACAGATCAAGGACTGGCTAGATGAAAGGACAGGTATTTTCTCTAGAGGCCAGGTGTTCTGTCAGACTCAGGGCTAATTTCACATTTATAAATCCTACCTTTCACCTGTAAATCTGCTGTGATCCTTAGGGTTCTGTTCAATTGTTTATAAGCTTTTAATAGCATTTGCATTAAATACTATACTATCAACTTGAAAAATCTTTTTCCTTGTCCTTTAGAAAAGGAAATAAAACCAGCGTGAAAACATTTTCTAGGTGAAAATAAAGAGTTATAAGCCATGCTGCTATTCTTTATTTATTTTTCTGTGCCTGTCAAGCACCGTATTTTTAACTTTTACTCTCTCTATTTCCCATCCTGAAACTCTGTTAAGCTTTGTTGTTAGGTTGAGTATTTTGCTAAAGCAAAATCAAATGGAAATGCACATAAATAATAGCTGCTCATTTATTGAAGTCAAAAGGCAATTTCAAGGTCTCTTATGTTTCTAATTAGCTAGAAAGCTGCTGTAGAAAAGCTAAACCCAAAGCAAGTAAAACAGCTGAAGAGCCTTGTGAACCTTCAGTCCTCAAAGAGAAAGCAGCCTTCACTCCATCAAAATTCCAAACCCTGTCCCACTGCTCTCATTTTCTTTGTGCTTCTGTGTGTAATTATGAAATATTAATTATAAATTTTACACACCAATAGCATAACTTGCTTCAAAAGTAATGAAATAAAGTATCCTTATTGCAAACAAGCAAAATATTTCCCGCTGATTGATCTGCAGTTTTAAATTTAGTGCTCTGTAAAATTGTCAAGATTGTGTTCCAGGGTGAGTCAAAACAAATCTGGAAATAACAGATTTTTTCACAGAATGGGAATTCTGTCTTATGACAAATTTTTGTCCTGAGATGTAGGATCCTTAAATAAAACAAACAAAACACAACAACTGAGAAAGATAAAGAAAGCACTGAAAGAAAAGCATGGATTGTATTGCACTTATTTTAGGGACTCTGAGTTTTTCTTAATATACTGAAACTTGTTATTTATAGGGGAATGAAGCTTTGGATTGGTTTTCCATATGTTATATGTATTCCTTGAATGAAAGATGTAATGCACATGTATCATCAGCTTTGGCATGAGATCATCTTTACTCTTGTTTAAAATAATGTAGAGTTATATGGACATAAAAACACATTTTGCCAGCATATTTGGAACAGTTCTTAAAGTGGAGCATATGACTGGTTGTATGAGATTCTTCATGAAAAACTATTTATTACCTAAATACTTAGGGGTAACACTTCTCCTTCAACCACATCATACATAGGAGCAGTCCTTGTTTGCACAGGCAACCCTGCAGAAATCATCCTCCTTAATTATGGAATCACAGAATCATGGAATCATAGGATGGTTTGGGTTGGAAGGGACCTTAAAGATCATCTAGTTCTAACCCCTCTGCATGGTCAAGGACACCTCCCACCAGACCAGGTTGCTCCAAGCCCCATCCAACCTGGTCTTGAAGACCTCCAGAGAGGGGCCATCTGCAGCCTCCCTGGGCAACCTGTCCCAGCACCTCACCACCCTCACAGCAAATAACTTTTTCCTAATGTCCACCCTGAATCTCCCCTCTTTAAGCTTCAGACCATTGCCCCTTGTCCTCTCTCTTCACATCTGTGTTAAAAGCCCTACCCCAGCTTTCTTGTAGGTCTCTTCAGATATTGTAAAGTTGCTATATGGTCACCATGGAGTGTCCTCTTCTCTAGGCTGAACAACCCCAACTTCCTCAGCCTATCTAATCAAGAAACTTAGGAATTATTTAGCAGAAGAATAAGAAAACAAAACAAAACACAAGAGGGAAGCTGAATCTTCTCTAACACTTGGGCAGACAGCTCGTAGTTGCAGCACTGCAGTTTTTCTGCTTTTGTATGGCCCATTGATCTTCTTTCCAGGGGAATGACATTTTAGTTGTCATCTATTATTTTTTTTTCCCCATTACCTCCCCCAAGGAAGCTGCTGCTGCTGCTTTGCCTGAGGAATTGAAGTCCTCTTTGTCAGCAGAGGTTCTTTGTTTTGTTGTTACCGTTCTTTAGCTACCTGGTATCCAGTACTCTCTCCTGGTTTTTAGTGGCTAAGTGTCTCTAGTTTATGTTCATTTCAGGTGCTTAAGCAAATAAGCTTCAATGGATCTTAGCTGAGCTGCAAGAAACTGACTCAAGCATTTCCTCTGTGTGATGGTTAATCTGCAGATATTAATTTGGATAATAAGGTGAATATATGCGTGAAGAATTAGATATCAGCTGTCACTTTTGAAGTTATGTTGCTGAAATATCTGGGTAAGGGCAGTATTTCTGATGGTTTTTTTGAGAAGTGATCTGTGTCTTGGAGTGAGAGATTTCCATCCAGTTTCACCATCTCTGTTACACTGAGAAACAGCCCAGGTGGAATTTTTGATGGTCATAGCAAAAATCTTGTTAAATTTTTTTTTTTTTTTTTTTTTTTTTTTTTTTCCCAACCTTCTTAGCAGTCACAGAGTGGCTCTTACTGGAATAATCTACTGGAAATAATCTTACTGGAATCTACTTGACATAATCTGGAGCCCTGTGCTTGCTGCTCAGGAATCCTTTTCGTATCAAAGTTAAACTTGCTATAAAAACCATTTATTCAAGAGTCCCAGTGCTGTAGTCAGCAATGATTGACAAAAGTCCTTCCTGCAATTGGAGGGAAACTGGAGCAAATAGGATTTGGTAATGAGCCTCATTCACAAGAGCTCCCCCCCTCTGCCTTGTTCTGGAGCAGTGCTTATGCTTGTTATCATTCTGTTCTACTTTATCTTTGTAGATCCTAAACATTGTATCAAGTCTATCTAGAAGAAAGAGAAAACAAAGTATTTACCAATAATGAATTTCACACTGTAACTATCTTTCTTACTAAAACCTGGTCTTGAAGACCTCCAGAGAGGGGCCATCTGCAGCCTCCCTGGGCAACCTGTCCCAGCACCTCACCACCCTCACAGCAAATAACTTTTTCCTAATGTCCACCCTGAATCTCCCCTCTTTAAGCTTCAGACCATTGCCCCTTGTCCTCTCTCTTCACATCTGTGTTAAAAGCCCTACCCCAGCTTTCTTGTAGGTCTCTTCAGATATTGTAAAGTTGCTATAAGGTCACCATGGAGTGTCCTCTTCTCTAGGCTGAACAACCCCAACTTCCTCAGCCTATCTAATCAAGAAACTTAGGAATTATTTAGCAGAAGAATAAGAAAACAAAACAAAACACAAGAGGGAAGCTGAATCTTCTCTAACACTTGGGCAGACAGCTCGTAGTTGCAGCACTGCAGTTTTTCTGCTTTTGTATGGCCCATTGATCTTCTTTCCAGGGGAATGACATTTTAGTTGTCATCTATTATTTTTTTTTCCCCATTACCTCCCCCAAGGAAGCTGCTGCTGCTGCTTTGCCTGAGGAATTGAAGTCCTCTTTGTCAGCAGAGGTTCTTTGTTTTGTTGTTACCGTTCTTTAGCTACCTGGTATCCAGTACTCTCTCCTGGTTTTTAGTGGCTAAGTGTCTCTAGTTTATGTTCATTTCAGGTGCTTAAGCAAATAAGCTTCAATGGATCTTAGCTGAGCTGCAAGAAACTGACTCAAGCATTTCCTCTGTGTGATGGTTAATCTGCAGATATTAATTTGGATAATAAGGTGAATATATGCGTGAAGAATTAGATATCAGCTGTCACTTTTGAAGTTATGTTGCTGAAATATCTGGGTAAGGGCAGTATTTCTGATGGTTTTTTTGAGAAGTGATCTGTGTCTTGGAGTGAGAGATTTCCATCCAGTTTCACCATCTCTGTTACACTGAGAAACACCCCAGGTGGAATTTTTGATGGTCATAGCAAAAATCTTGTTAAATCTTTTTTTTTTTTTTTTTTTTTTTTTTTTTTTTTAGGAAGAGGAATTTCACTGAAAGTATCAACAAAGTTTTAGGCATTTGAGTGGGTGACATTAGGTCTACATTTCCTTTACATATTTTCAATTCTGAAATGTCCAATTTTTCCACAGGGACCTTCTCTGTTTCTTTCCCCCCATTATTTTCTGTTTCTTCACGTGACATGAAGTGTTACTGTTTTTTCACTTGTAAGCCACACCAGTACAGAGTTACACATTGAAGTTTCTAGTGGAGGTGCAAGGCAGTGGTGGATTTATACTTAGTCCCTTGCCTGAGCTACCTGAGTTGGTAAGAAACAGCTTGGGAGAAAACTGTATATTATTTCTGGTGTTTCTATTCCGAAGAAAGTAAAATGGTATCTATTAATTTTTTTAGTTCAGACCTTTCTTTGGAAAAACAGTTTCCTCATTTTGGGGGAGGGGAAATTCCACTTCCACATGTTTTCAGTGGCTGACAGGAAAAGCAAGAAGTCCAGAAGGCTGGAGGTGGTTCCTAAAGCACATGTATAGCTAAGCATCTCAGGTTCCAATAAAATATGTCATGCTCAAATACCAGTCAACATGGCTTTTGACCCAGGAGACAGATACTGACCAGAGCTGAAATTTGACAGAAAATGGAAGTTAACAAGTGCATTATCATTATATAAGCCTTCATTAAAGTACATGATTTGTATTTTAATCTGGTGAGAACTTTGTCCTTTTAAATTAGGTAGAAGAAATTAAAGGTTAGGAATAAAGGTTGTGCTTATCTGGAAATGTCCACAGTTCCCCAGTAGGCACTGGTTACACACATGCTCCAAGTGCTGACCATCACTTCAGGAGTCAGTGGGGTGCTGAAACACAGCCTATCAGCTGCACTTCAGGCTGCATTTTTCTATCCCAGTAGTTGCCAGTTCATTATAGATGGCATTTACTTTCCTCCGTGTCCTTCCAGGGTCTGCTCTAAACGTGACTTTCAAAGGATTTGACTGAAAGGTTGGTGTGGTCTTGAAGCATCTTCCTTGACTCATACCCAGAGCTAGTAACAAGTGCAGTCTGAATATTTATTACTATTATTATTATTTTCCTGAAAAGGTCTTTGATTTTGGTGAAGTATTTTTGTTATTTGCAGTTGGGCAAAACTGCTTCTCCTCCCATAAGTCTTTTGACAAGTATAAAGCAATAAATGGACATAACATAGCAAGCAACTGCTCATGTAACTCATTGTCCATCACAGCTTTTCCCTTTTTTGCTTGATGAGTATTTTATTGTCATTTTCCATGAAAGATTGCATAGTAGTTCCAATATGGCTCTAACTCAGATTCACAACCTGTAAGAATTATATGAAAATAGACTGGATGTCACCTGTGGTTACATGAAAGGTTTGTTTTGAAGCCAATAGAAGACAGTAAGAAAAAAACCTAAAGCACCTCTCTTTTGGAAAAAAAAACCACCCTATTATGTTGCTGTCATTAATCCTGCAGGAAACAATGGGCAGTGAGAAACTCAGGGAAAAAGCTTTGGAGATGCTTTGTGTAAAAATAGAAGTGTTTGCATGATAATGCTGTTTTTACATGAAGATAAAGCTAATTTCCTAGACCAACTGATAGTAATGAATAAGAAGTCATAAATCAGCTCCACTAATAAGGAAATGACACAAAACCCTCTGATGATAACAGATTTTCTATGCTTCTTTTACTGAGAACAGTCTGCTGAATTTCTTTTTTTGACTTTTGGAGTCTTAAAATCTGTAATACATTTGTGGAATCATATAAATATATGGAAAGGACCACCAAGTGTCTATCTAATCAATTAATTTGGGGCTTGTGATCCAGTAATTAAAGGTAATTTTAAAAAGTAGTAACTAAACCAAGCCACCACAGATAAGAAGTTGGGATGTGGTGGCTGAGGAAGGTGGTCATTCAAAGAAAGAGGGGGAAAAGCCACCATCAAGCTGAGCACAGACAACATCCTAAGTGTTGTGGCCAAAAAAAGGAGATAAAGATCAGTGACCAAATCAGTTATTCCTTCTCACCCTTCCAACCCTTGCACTTGGGAAAAGAATTTGCTTTGCTCTTCATAATGTTAGAAAGTTTGTGGGGTGTTAAAATTTCTTTTCCCTTGCATCTAAATTTAACTTTTGCAACTGCAGTTTTGGCCCTTTCCTGCTTGTGTCCAGTGCATCATAGGCATGGGGAACTGGTTGGTCTTCTCATTCCACAGCTTGGTATCTGATAGAAAGTTGCTACAATACCCTCTTCTCTTGAGGTTAAGCAGACCCTGTTCTTTCAGCTTTCTGACCTTCCTGTCACTCTTGTGCATGCCTTGCACATGGACATTTCTTCCCAACCAGAATTCATCCCATAGTTGTATATCTGGCATATATGGAGAGGCTATAGACATCTAGGTGATGATTTTTATAGCAAAGGATGATATAGAGTCATGTCTTTAGCATTTGTTGTTGATGCACTGATCTAAAGGACAGTTTGACATTGCACTGTGTCCCCAAACACAAACATACTCCTGGGCCTTCTGTTCTTCCTACAGCCTGTGCACACACCCTCTGTGTGCTTCTTAACTCCTTGCTGCTGGAAGGAAAGCCATTAATCTGCGGAGGAGTCAGGACAGTGTCCCTGATAACTCCAGGACTAGTACAGCATTCAGGAACCTACATTTGACATTGCCTCTGTGATATGTGGCACCATTACTCTGAAATATGGTGATTCTTTTCTATAAAGTCACCCTGATCCCTGAAGTTCTTCATGGAGAGGCGTCTCTGAAGGAAAAGGGATTTTTCAGAAGTGGAAGTGTGTGTCATTGTTTCATTCAAGCAATACTGTTGTACCTTATGCAACTTTCATTTCTCTTCTGAGGGTGTTAATTGCACCTTCAGCTGCATCCAGCACTGAGATATTGCTCAGATTCTGTTACGTGTTCATAAATGTTCAGGAAATGCCAAAGTAACTGAGGTGCTGCTGGAACCTTTTCAAGAATATCCCTCTAGTAACAACTTCCTTGGAAGGAAGTGCTTTCAGAAACCTGCCAGGGTCTGTTTAATAGGAAAGATTTAACAACATGGATCAATTGGTGAGATAGGCAAATAAACAATGTGCATTAATTTGTTTTTTTCATGCTAAGTATGTGCCAATGTTAAAATCCCTTAACAAGAAGGTTGTTTTTCCACCTCCATAAAACAAATTATTATACATATTATGCTGTACTGAAGTCTTCCAGTTCCCAGTCAATCTCATGCTTAATGCTGAATACTTATTTTATTTAAAGATGTGAAAATTTCTGACAATTTAGTACCAGAATAAACAAGGAATATCTGATGATACACAACATTTTTGAGCTTGTAGCATAATGACATTGTGTAACACCTGAAAAGAGCATCTCATAACTCCCAAGAAGAACAATGAAACACTGTCAATGTCATCTTAACCATAAACAAAGTTTCATCTCTTCTGGTCTTGTCACAGCAAAAGCTTCTCTTGGGAAGGAGTGGAACAAGTTCAGTATTGTAGATTAAAGTGTGTGTGTTCAAACTTGCTGGACTGCTAGAATTTTGGGATTAAGACTGGAGGAAGAACAGGTGGCACATTAGAGCAAATGTGTTCCTGTGATCTGTTTGCCATAAGGTCACACAATGAGGAAAAGTAAGGATACAGAGCAGTTCTGTGCTCCCTTGGAAAGCTGTGGGTTTCAAAACCTGCTAAATCCAGCAATTGTTTCCACCTGCATGTGTACGAGATTTTAGTTGAGACAACATATTTACTTGTAGCTTCTCTAAAGGCCCTTTACAGCAATTTTAAATCACTAAGAATGGTCTTGGTTTAAAGAGGGTGGGGTTTTTTTGCTACTGAGTTGTTTGTTCTTTCTACAAAAATAAGTGATTTGGTATCATATCTTCAGGGTAAGCAAACAGGCAGAGAGGTTAGTTCAGCCATCAGCCACTGTAATGTTTTGCAGAGAGATGGGGGAAAACCCCACCTTTGTTATCAGTTTTGTGGCTTAGAGTTTCTAGGCTAACCTGGACTTGAGCCACCCCTCATTTCCAGGCATCCTGGAGCAGAGCCTGTAATGTCTGATTTTACAGCAGCCCTTTGGGCAGGGTTGCCCTTGACATGGCACCTCCCTATGCTGCCCTCTCCCCACATCTGTCCTTGGCAGGCAGCAGCTCATGGGCTTTTGGGGTTCTGCCTGTCACAAATAGAGCGAGACGTGTCCTCTTGAGAGGATATGATCATGATGGGATTAAAGTCCTGCTCTTTCCTTATGAATGTTCTATGAAATATTGTGCCTTGTGGTGTCCAGCACATTTCAGCCTCCTCTTTCCTTCTGTGCCAGGGGTGCTTTTGGTCTTGAGGCACTGGGGCTAATTCTGAATATGTGCAGTTGGGGCGAGATGGGTGCTTCACTTGACTTGAAAGGATTTGCCCATCTGGAGAGCCTGTGTTTACCTGCTGAATACAGGCAGGTGGTGGGGAAGACATCTCCAGTCATGAGGGTGAACTCAGCCCCTACTACCAGATGTTTTGTTTTGTGTTTCTTTTAAAAACATTCTGTTCCAGGTACTCCAGTTGTTATAATTACAAATTAAAAATAGCAATGGGTGTCTAGCTCCTCAGCTGTGACAAGCTGTGCATCAAGCAGTGAGTCTGGGTTTTTTACCAACCTTAACATGAGACTCTCATTCTATCTATAAATTTCAGGAATTCTGTCTTTCTTTCACAGCTATGAGTGCTGACGTTGTCTTTACCTGCTCCTAATTTAAATGCTTTTAGGATTATGAAGTCCCTGAAGCCCACTTTTCCTGTCTATAATATGACTGAATTAAAAACAAAGTCAGAAAAGCCTCCTTCCACCTTTTTTCCCCAATCAAAGCAGAGCTCATACCACAGGGCATCCCTAGTGATGATTTTACAGCTTAGAGCAATGTTTTTTCATATTGCTCTGTGGTTTTCTCTAGAATACTAATGTGGTGTTTTTTTCCTTCTGCAGGAACTTCTGCTTATGCATTTGAACTCCACAGATCTTATAAGTAACATTCACCCTATAGAAATATATTCAGCTTTACTGTTAGGAGTTCCGTGTGCTTGGGTTTTTCTTGCTCACAAGGTGTATTCACTTTTTTGGACAGGCTATTGTTTGTTTCCGAAGTATCAGTGGGCTATCTCCTCTTGCTTCACACTGGAAGTAAGAATATAAAAATATGTTTAGAAAAGGATTTTCAGGAAGGTTTAAAAAGAAACTTGGTGTGTGTTCAACCATCTGATACAATGGATTTTATTAATTGTTAGAAGGAGTTTTGTGCCTACTCTGGTAAATCTAAACTGAATAGGAACTTTAGTGTTCAGAATCAGCATGGCATTTTCAGAGGTAATGCAACAGCAGGAAGTTCTAAAGAACATTATGGGTTGTGGGATACTGAATGTGCAGCCAAAATCTAACATGGTCTTGTAAAGGTGTGAATCATCAGTAGATATGTGCAAAGTGAAAGAAGATTAAGCTGATGAATCATATTAGTAACAGAAAAAGGTATTTTGGTTCCTTTCTACACATCCACCCACCTTCACACATACAAACATGTTTTAACTCTGAGGAACCTCCAGGTCTTTGCTACCTGTTACCCGAGAAAAGTAGTTTGTGGCTGGTCCGTGTCCAGGTAAACTCCTGGAACCAAAGACCTTCCTTGGTACCTTTCTGTTACTCCTGTTATCCTTGTATATGCTCAGTATACATTTCTTCCTTTATCTTTCTGCAACACTAATAATGGTATTACATCTTCTTTTACACCCTAACAATAAGAATTATCCTTATCTGCCTGGCTTTGTAAGCTGATTTTCCACTTTTACTGCAAGCATTCTTGAAACTCCAAGCTGGGAATGTTTGCTTTCAGGTAATTTTGATGTGGGATCATAGAGGGCAGGTTTTGTAGCCCTTAATTTGCAGGAGCTGCATTTAACTCTTAGTTTACTTCCCTTGCTAACCAAGTTTTCTAAATACTGGAAAGCTGTTTCTAGCCTGTATTCCCATGAAACACAACAGACAGGTGTTCAACTGAAGTAAATTGACACAACTTTATTGAAATGGGTGTATTTACCCCATATGAGTGTTCAGCTCCAATAATTAGCTTAAACAGTGTTTAAACACTTAGGTATACTTCCTTGGGGTAAACCTGGATTTGTTAGGTGAAAAGTTGGCGGCAAAAGTGTTCCAAAGAGCATGAATATGAATTTGAGTCTGCTTATATAGACATTCCAGAAATTCCATATGGAAATTACATCTGTCAGATGCTGTGTGACCCTGAGGACTGTGCAGATGGCATGTTATAACGAGCAAGTATTTGAAATATTAGTTCTGGTCAAACAAAATTGAAGGCAGAACATATACTGAGTTGTGTTTGTGTATTATTCTAACCAAGCTAATGAGGAAGTTTGCAAGTAGCCAGTGGACGTGGCACATCCCCAGGGTGGTCAGTTCCGCTGTTCAATGCAACTGGGAAAGTGCCTGGAGAACAGTACTTTAGGGGGATCTTAGAAGCAGCTTCAAATACCACTGAGAATTAAATGAGGTGGAGAAAGAAAGGAGCAGCCCCTCAGCTATGAACATACTTGCCAGGGCCAGGCTATAGAAAATATAGTATTCTTAGCCTAGATGTAATATCTAAGAATTAATAAATCTACATCATAGCATTTCCTCAAACTTGTGAAGGTCTACAGGGAGCCATTTTCTGATCTTTCATCATCCCTTTCCAGCAGCAACGTGAAAATCAAACTATTCATTCAAACATTAGCTATTAAGATTAAAGTCTGAAGTGATGCAGGTTAACAGGCACTAGAAAGACATTGAGCATACCAAGAATTTAAAAAACAAATTATACCAAACACTAGAAAATGTAGCAGTGCTTCAGAATAGAAAGAGGGAATGGATTTTGTCCAGCTGATTTGGGGCTTCCTCAGCCTCTTCAGAATGAGTGGCAGAACTGAGCACCTGTCCAAGGAGAAGTAGTAATGATGTGCTATTTGGATGCATTTAGCACAGGTAAAGCTTTAGAATTTAGCCCAGACTTGTAGATAATGGCAAGTTGCTGCAGTTCTACCTGGCTGTAACGCTTAGGTTTGTTTTAGTGAAGTTCCTTCTGTTGCTCCTGAGATGGCCTTGTCCTGCCACCAAACAGGCTAGAAGTGAGCTGTTCTACTGGTGCTGCAAAGAGCATCTGGCTCATGAGCTCAGTGGCTGGAGCCGTTTAGGCAAGGACCTAAGCAGTAATTTGTCATTTGGTTCAGGAGGAGTTGAGGGACCTGTGAGACTTACACATGCGTAGTGTGTCCTTCTGGTTTGACTCTATTTCTGATGGAGTTTGGTGCTACCTTACAGTTTTATTTCCTTCCAGCAGGAGAGTTATGCTGCCATAAACCACAGACCTCCAGGAGAGGAACATGGTGTTTATATTATTTGCCATTTTTACTGACCTAATTAATTGGGATAGATGACATCAATTACTGGTGGAAGAAGCATACATTGAGAGCCACTAAGGTCAGTTTGTTTCATCCTGCTGGCAACTCAGAAATTATGTAAATTTTAAGTAGATCAAGTACTTTCATTCAGATAGTGCCGAACTAAACACCTAACTTCTGTGTTAGAACAGCATCTCATAATACAGACATTTGATCCTGGTTTGAAGCCTCTAACTAATAACTAAAAATCTATGTGAGGTGTTTTTTCTAGTGTTTGCTTCTAATGCTCAAGAAAAAAAAAAAAAGTTCCTCCTGGTCGCAATTAGTTTGAGCCTCCAAGAGCTGGAAGTTTTTCTGCTCTTTTTTACTGGAAAGCTACCTAAAATCTCAGGTTATTTTCCCATGGACTGTTTTGTTATGTGTTGTAAGCTGTTGTAAAGCATAATTAAGTCATCTCTCTGACCTTTCTTGAATAAGCCAAGAGACTGAGCTTCCCAGGAGTTCCACTGTGATGGTTTTCAAAGCTTGTTTTGTTCACATATCTATTATCTTTTATTAGTAGTAGTATTAGTATTATTGAAGCACGTGCTGAAAAATGGGCACAGTACCTCCTTGATATATTTGGCAAAAGTAATACACTTCCTTCTACCAATTTGATGCTCCTCTGGTTATATTTTAAATAACTTTAGTTATAGCATTATTCTGCAAGGTATTCTGCAGATTCTGACCTGGCAAGACTCCTAAGTGCTCATCAGGGTATAGATTCTGTTTTACCACCACTCTCTTGTGTGGTTTATGATCTTCCTTTTATCAGCACTCAATGAAATTAATAATTTCCTAATACTCATTTAAGTGTTGACATATGTCCTCACAGTTTTCCTTATGATTGATTTCTGCTTTGTAAAACTTGCTTTGCAGAGAGTTCTAGGCCAGATTAAAAATGACAACAACAAAATTAGGAAGGTGAGAAAGGAATCTCAATATCTTTGTGGCTCTGTGTTTTAGTATGCATGAGAGCAACAGAGACATGTTGCTGCCAAGTCACATGGGGTTGAGTTATCTAATACAGTTAGGAAATTTAGGCAACAAGGGAGTATGGCTTGAATAATTAAGAAAAAAATAAAATGAAAAAATCTATGTAAACTCTTCCTGAGAAGAGAAAGCACTGTCTGTAGCAAAGGGACTGGAAAATGCATTTGAAGATGAGGCACTTTTCTCTTGGTTTGAAAATAGATGAAATGGAAGTAACAGTGGAGGCAAAGACCACAGTGTGTGGGTTAAAAGGGAGTGAATGCCCTTTGGCACAAAATACATGAGAAAGGAAGTTCTGTATTTCAAAGTGATTTGAAAATAGCTATCAAATAACAAGGTTTTCTGCAGCTTTTAATCATAAGACAGTTGCACAAAGATGGGACAGAATAATACTCAAGTTGGGGGAGCTTTATTTATTCTTATTTCATGACATGATGTTCTAGCTTAGGGGAAAGCATTGATTGGGCTCTGGTCTGTGTCCCAGAGCTGGGAGGGTGAGAAACTGAGGCTGATGGATTTGCAGGCTCTTGGTCAGCCCAGGGTGCCAAGGCTCTGGAGCTGTGCTATGTTTGTGGAGGCTGTGAGGAAGGGACCCAGACAACTTGTACTGCAAACTTGCAGGGTGGCTGTGAGGGGCCTCTGGAGGCTACTGAGTCCATCCCCCGCTGCCTGCTCCAGGTGGCTTTTCCTGATCTCAGTTTTCCCCTCTGGCTGGTTGTTCTGTTCTGTCCTTCCTGCCCAGTACTTTGCTCCTATTTCCTCACTAACAGAAATTGCCTACAAACTTCTCTTTCTCAGACTTCAGAATGACTGGGAAGAATTTCCACTTTGTTGTTGCAGTCATATCCCCCTGGAGCAACTAGGGACAATGTATCCTTGACCTTTGGTGTTTGCTATTTCCAAGCCTCACCGCCTCTTTTATCTGTATTTAGTTAAGCCATGAACACTTGCTTTTTAATGTAATTTCCCATTAGTCTATCAGTCTAGCCCTATATATTGTTACTTTTTTTTTTTTGTTCCTGTTTTCTCAACTTCATACAGTTTTCCCTTTTCCCCACGTCCTAGTGAGCTGCCAAGAAGTAGATATTACATTTTCTCAGGGACAGTAGAGAGGCCAGAAGGTAAATTGCAGTATTAAAGAAAGAAAGAAAGAAGCAGGTAAACAGGTTGAAGCGTTGAGTTCCAAAGATGCATTTCAAACCAGCATTACAAATTAGAAACAGATACAAAGGATTCTAGAAACATCTGTGAAGGAGAAGCTCTAACCCTGAAAAGGAGTTTAATAAAATTACTAGATCACAGGCATGGTCCCCCCAAGCAGTTCAGTTGAAATATTATGGCACCTTAGTGGACCAAATCCTGCTTTAATGTGAACATGCACGACTAAGAACGAAGTCTGTGGAAAAATTGTTCCTTAGACTGACCAGAAAGCCAATCCAGAGGGTGTTGGTCAGAAGAATGGGGATATGGATTGCAGTGGAACTGTCTGCCTGATGTTGTAAGGCCACACTGAGAACGTGTTTGTGAAGCTCAAAAATACCCAGTGCTCTAGGAATTTTGCAGCATTGCTTTTGCTACTGTTGCATTTTCCTCTGGCCACACCTTTCCTCTCTGCATTGGAGGTCACAATTTCCTTGTAAATGATCCCCAAGTTTGAATACCTGCAATGAAAAGGACCTTGGTCTCCTTTTGCATTGTCCAGAATCTCACTTCAACTGTATTTAAATAATATGACACATGCTGCTGTTTGGTTTGGCTTTTGTGTGGGAAATGCAGATAAATAAATATATAAACATACACACACATATATAAAACATATGTATACACAAATTTAGAGAAGTGTTAGCCTAGGGCCTAGGCAGAGGGACTAAATAAAATGTGTCTCTCTTGCGCCCCATCTTCTGAAGGGCTTTGGTGGTACTGCTGCATCTATATGCCTTTCTAGATAAGCCACTGCCTGTATTTCTGCAAAAGGAGATGCAGGAGGTGGGTAACAACAGGGAGTGTGTGAGATGGGCAAGAGGAAAAGGCTTAGGTAGCAGCACCTAAGTAAGTGCTTTGGTTCTGTGGAGCTGTTTTTGCTGTGGAGCAGGGAGCTGGGAAGCATAGGGTCTCTTGAAAGCAGGGAAATTATATGGGGAGCTGCTCATCAGAGAAGTTCATCAACTGAAGTGAGGGAGTGAAGGGGCTTTGACTTGGTTAAGAAAATTAAGAGGATTATGACAATAAAGATTCCTCTCAAATTGTTTGAATACTTTCAAGCTAGCACTGGAGAAATAGCTAACTGAGCTGAAAGGGACCCCCTCACAGCTTGCAGACAGATGTGGGAACAAGGGTATTTATATTTTTCTGTTAAAAAAGAATAAATCAAGTTTGTTAAAATGTTAAAAGAGATTTATTTTTTTCAAAGAGAACATTCCCTTTCCCAATTAAATTAGTATTTGAAAGTAAAGGTGAGCTAAGAAATTTCAGTTAGAAATTATTTTTTATGCTTTTTCTTAGAATACTAAATAATTCCTTCACATCATCTTTGACTTCTGAGAGCAAAGACATTAAGTGATATAAAAGGCTTGCAGAAACCTAACTTTTTCCCTACTTTCTGGAATTGCTTGTTAGCAAGAGTCCCTAGAATCATCAGCTTCTCTGCACTGCAACACATTATTACACAAAGAAGTCAGCAGGATTGGATAGATTCATTGGTCCAGAAAAAGCTATTAGATGAAAAAGATAGCTTGATTATATTTTTCAGCTTCAGTACACTTCTGGAAAATGTTGAAGATGGAAGAAAATGGGATGCTTATGTTTTTTACATATTTCTTAAAGGATGGCAGTGGCTGTTTCTAGGATTTATCAACAGAGACGATTGGGAAAGAATGTCTGAAAAAGAACCTCTTGGTCTGCTTTCTGTGGCACTGCTTGTTAACAAAAAGATGTTGCCATTTTATGGCTGTTGGTTGTGCCAAGCAAAATAAATCACCAGGGTCCTAGAGAGGGTAGGTGACCACATGTAAAGTGCCTTTGTTGGAGTTCCTTGGAATATGTGTTAGCAATTCCATGCAGAGGGAGCTTTGAGTGGATCGGTGCCCCAGGCAGAGATGTGGAGTTTGGACACTGAGAAGAAAATAGAGCCCATATTCTGTGTGTGCATGTTCAGAAGGAATATCTGACAGTGTGACTTGGTGGCAAGATTTGTTGGCAGTCAGTCACAGGGTGAGGGTTTTCATGTTCATAAAACAACAGAAGCAGGGAAGCAGGAGGTTGAGGGAGAAGGGAAGAAGTCACCTCGTGTATCTTGGCCTTCACCCAGAGACCCAGTGGCACGTGCCTGTGCAGGGTACCCCGTGGTTCTTTTGGCCCAGAGGTGGCAGCTCCTGCTTGCCCAGAGCTCAGGCGTCTCTTGATACCTCCATGAGCTGCCTGCACAGCTCTTGAATGAGTGTTTGTTGTTGCCTCTGAAGTCATTGTTGCCTGGCCACTTAGAACACATTCAGCTCTAAGGAACTGCCTTTGATGAGCTGCTGCAAGCCCTGGAGTCTCCTGTATCATCCTGTGTCCCACTTTCTAGGCCACATCTACCTCTTTCTCAGGGTTGAGGCATTTCTCAAGCTTTGCAACAAGAGATCTTCCTGGTCTTTATGCTTTGAATTCAACAGAAGATCTTAGAATTATTTTGGTAAGGAAAGGTCTGATCTTTTCCTACTAATATTTTTGATATTCAAAATGGGGAATGTCACTCCAGGAAAACTTTACAAGACAGAACAAAGTGTTACCAGGTGCCTGCTGGGTGATGAGTGAATTGGAGAAATAAAATGTTGCCTTCTTCAGCTTCTTCATGCTATTTCTCTTAAGTTGATCATCGCTACCCTTCCTCCTAGTACTGGGAACTTCTCGGAGACTTCTCTTGCTGTGAAAGTGTTTTACAGCTGCTGGGACAGTGCAGGCAGATGCTGTAGTACTAAAAGAGTAATTTGCAACACTTTATTTTAGAGGGTACTGCTTGTAAATGGTACAGACCTATGAGGTTTTGATGGACAGAGGTATCAAGCAGCTCTGTGGATGTTCAGTGTCCTGCACAGGGTAGGCAATTTTGAATTCAAAACATGGTTAATTTTTCTTCAGCTCCTACCCTTAGGGCAAAATATGAATATTTAGTTAAATGCACATGCTACATACTCCTAGCCTGACCTAGATCAGAAACTAGGTCTTTAACAAGATACACAACTGCAGAAAACATGAACTACTTGCAAACATGTTGTCAGTCCAGGAGGAGTCACAATTTGTTTGCAAATTCTTTTAAAAATATGTTCTTTTTACCTCAGTAGAAAATAATGTCTTCATAAATGGGATGCTTTGATACTATCCGTGGGTCTACCTGTAGATTTGTTTTCAAGTTCTCCCTTAAAATGCAAGGTAGTTGGAGACACTTGATTTACAAATCATTCCTAGCAGGTAGGAAAATATGAACCTGGGTGCTGTATAATAAAAGGGACAAAAATAAGATTATTCTTTTTTCTAGGATAAGGTATCACCTGGCTATTTTTCTACGCAGATAATATCAATTCTCACACATAGTAGTACAATAGAGGTTCTCTTGGTTTAACTTAAAACTCACCAGTCTCTAACAGGGGGGTTGAAAATTACAACCATTTTCTTTATAGGCAATAAAGCTGCTGAAAGCCAGATGATTAAGGAAGGTTTGTTGTTTTTTTTTGGTTTTGTTTTGTATTTTTAACTGTGTAATGGAATTACAGAACTCAAGATATACTGTACTGTAACCTGATTGTATTTCAGAAAGCTACATAATATAGTAATTCATATGAAATACAAGAACAATATTAAATATTCTGTGACTAGGTTTTCGCTTTCACATCCAAATGAATTGGTGGTTGAGGTTGTTCTGTCAAGAACTCCAGGGGCAAGGAGAAGTGAAGAAAGCTGAGGAGGGGAAAAAAGAATCAAAGACTAGTACCCTAAATGCTTAACCTGGTGGTGGGATTATTAATGCATTCATCAGTGGTTGGTATCCAGAGTTGTGATATGAAGATGAAGAATGGAACGGGACACAAATACAATTAGTGCTGCTAATTACATATGATTTGTAAGGTTTTATGACAGTATTGAGAAAAGTTAGAAATAGTAAATAGCTCCCTGAGGCCAGAAGGAATGTACTGAATGTCTGAAGAATGCAATGGAAATGTAAGGTAAGGAAGATGGAGGATTGGGGAAGAAGTTGGTTCTCAGCCAGGAGAGAGTCCTGGTTCCAGCAGATGCACCTCGTAGGGCAGCGCTTGGCCAGGAGACCTGTCTGTCCCAAAGGCAACTGGGGCTGGGGAACACCTGAGCAGGGAACTGGGAGAGCCCAAGGAAGAAATTGGTACAGCTGCTGCTGACAGAGTTGAGTTGCTAAGGTCAGGACTTTTTCTTAATCAGTTTTGTTTCCAAGATGTAATGAAATCAGTAGATTTGTATGTTGTGGGAATCAATGGGGCTGACTGGTCACCTGAGCCTTGTCTGGGAATGCAAGGGGTCCTCTGTTCTAGAGGAGCTGGTGACTCAGTCAGTGGGGTGGGAAATGTACAACTGCCTCCTGCCTACCCTGTGGGTCTCAGCTTTCAGACTTTTATTGAAGCAAGAAACTTCAGATTTGCTCCTCTGAATTTTATCCTTTCTTTTTTCCTGCAGTCTGCAGGCTGTGAGGGCATGAATCTGTAACTGGAAGCATAAGCCTGAGTGTGGCTGCATCTCTATCAATACACAGGTGCTTTATATGAGTGGAGTTTATCTTGCTTACTAGACATGGGAAGTTATTTAAAGATAGAGTTGCAATATAGATGAAATCTGTACCTGTGTGATGGGCAGGAGGTGGTTCTGCCTGCTTGGTTACCTGTAAAAATAGTACAGCTTGACAGCATAGCTAAGCCACTTGTTGTGAGAAGTCACAGAGGGTGACTTTGGGTCTTCATAATACTGTGCTTACTTTAAAAATATTCATCTAGACTGCTTTATAATCTGTATGTGTATACAAATGGCTTAATTTACTACTGCAACACTGTCTGTTCCCCTCGGGGGTGAAATACAGAGCCAGCTCCTCACTGATTCATCATTCAGCCTAAATCCATTGTGCTGTGACATCAGCCAGGATATGTCCCTACCAGAAATAGCAGCATTTGCAGTTAAAAAGTCTCCTCTGAGACCATGGCAGTGGCAAGGTCAGGTGCTTATGCTTAAACAAATATCCATATAATTCCACCTTGACGTGCTTACATTTCTATACAGTTAAACAGAGCACAGAATTGTACCTAGAGCGTTTTTTCCCCAGTTCTTCAGAAGGTATTAAGAAACACATAGTAATATTCTAATGGGAATACCCCCCATGTATAGAGAGAAAACTGTGGGAATAAAAAAAAATGGAAATATTTTATTTCAAAATTTATATTATAGCAGAATAAGTTCTTTGCTTTATGTAATCAAATATTTAGGTTGAACTAAAATGTGAGGCCATTATAAAACCCCAAATGTTCTGCTTTTGTTCAACTTCAACTGGTTTTTATTATTCATGTGATTGGCTTCAAAATACCAATTGTGCCCAGGACTGATTTTACATCTGTCCATCTGCATGATTTTGTAAAGCCAAACTGAGGCCAACACATGTATCCTAAAGAGGAATGCAGTTATTTTTTATTTCTTTTCCTTCATTTTCATGTGCTTGTAGCCCTCTGCAAGCATTCTGTTTTCTATATAATTCAGAGAAAAGACTCTGTATCTGTCACAGAGCATTTGCAGAAAACAGATCTTTGTAAAGTAACACCATGAAATGAGATAAATCCAGTACATTAATATTGCAACAATAATTAATGGCCAAGGGCTGGTAACAACTATGAGGAATATTATTTAAATGAAACAATGGATGAGAGCATAATCAGGTAAATCAGAACTTA
This sequence comes from Chaetura pelagica, assembly GCF_000747805.2. Classification (NCBI taxonomy): domain Eukaryota; kingdom Metazoa; phylum Chordata; class Aves; order Apodiformes; family Apodidae; genus Chaetura; species Chaetura pelagica. Next base: position 128,557 of record NW_009953992.1, read on the forward strand.
GTAAACAATAAGCTAGTTAAAGGCCTCATAAACAATGCATGAATGAGAAAAAGATTGTTGTGGAGTGAGAAAATAACCAGACACTTAGAAAAATATAGTTAATGACACAGGTATAATAATAATGGTTTCTAATGACAACAAAATCAGGTAGACAATGTTGTCTTCTCATGAAAACAAGGCATTCTGGCAGGAAAACATTTAGAATTCATATTTTATTGTTTTCACAGAATTGTCAGAGTTGGAAGGGACCTCTAGAGATAATCTAATTTTAATACAGAATTTTTAGAATAGAACTGTACTATGCTCTAACCTTGCAAAGATATTTCTGTCCTGCTATGATAGCCAATAAAATTATATTAAATATTTCAGAAGGAGCAAAACAAAACACTCCTTTGCTAGAACTGTGGAAAGCTAAATACCCAGGGAGCACCTTTCCCTGACCTCTTTTCTGTTTATAATGAACTGGGTTTCTTACATATTCCCTTAGTTCACATTTTCAAAAACGTGTCATATTTTTCCCCCAAAATGGTTCCATCGTATGGATACAACTTAAATAATAAACAGTAATGGAAAAAAAACCCAAAAACCTGTGCATGTTTGGAAACCTAGCTGAAGGGTTTTCATGAGACAGGAATACCAATAATAGCTTCTCAAGGTGCTTGGGATTGGAATGCTGTATAGGAATTTCATGCATATCCTTTAAAAGGAGATGCTAAGCAATATTAAAAACAACCATTTCACGTGGATTATTCTAGGTGGAGAAAGGCAGTTGTCCTGGCACATAGAGACATGCTCTGGAGGACGTGGTGTGGACCCACCAATCTTCTATCTCAAGCATAGGGCTTAGGAGTAAGAAGGAACCATCTCAGGCTCACAGCATGGGTAATGGAAGAGTCCCAGTTCTGCAGGGCACCCTGGGGCTTCCTCAGCCCTGAGCTGAGGTTGTGAGGTGCTGGTGGTTTTCCTTGGTGTTCAGTTTGCAAGGCTGGAAGACCCTGGGGCTGCTGTGGTGACAGAGCAGGGAGCCTGAGCCTCAGTAGCTTATTTGGGATGAGCTTTAAGCTCCATTTCCATTGAAAGTATCTGGAAACCCAGGAGTGAATCATGGGCTTTATCACTGGATCATGACTACAGCTTTCTTATTTTCTGCTGTGGAGCAGTGGGCAGGAAACAAGGAGTAAAATCAATTTCCAGGGCTTTTGCAGCTTTCTGATATGTGGCATTTTCTTCCCATGGTATCAAATAACCTTAGAGAAAACCTGACAGGTTTCTTGTGGAAATTTAAGTCAGGATCCATCCTCACTAAGTTATTTTGTGGAGGAGAAAAAAACAAAAAAACAGCAAAGCCAGGAAGTTGTCACAAATGTTTTTGTTTCAGGTAAATGTTCTTGCTGAAGAAACTGAGTTTGTTAGAGGATATTTGGTCTTTCTTCACCTTTGGTGTGACAAAAAATACATCCTTTTTTGAAAAGAGGCCATGGGTTGTTACTGACTGTTAATGCACAGCATCTGAAGAAGGGAGATTTTTACCAATTTCAGTTTGTCTGGGTCTTGTTCTCTGTTTTTCTTATGCAGCCCCTCACCCAGCCATCCTTGTTCTCCCTCTCTAAAGTACAGAGTATGGGGCTCAAAATAAAGGTGTACTTTGAATACTAGCCTTTTGGGTTCTTGGGAAACTCCTTAAATAATGGACTAGAAATAAAAAATACTTAAGATGAGAAGTAAAAAACAAGATTGAAGATTTAAGGACACATCATAATACCTAGTAAAACCAGAGTTCAGTGAACTCAGAGCCCCAGGGACAGGATTTTTGGCATGTAAAGAAAAGTGTTCTCCAGCTGTTCTCACTTGAAGCTTCATGTATTCCAGAAGGTAAAGTTAATGTTTCAAACCAGCAAGAATCTAGAATTTAGAATCTAGTTTCCAACTATAATGCTTATGAACTTCATCAACCCATGCATGTAACATAATTTCATGTCTTTGTTCCCAGCCTCTAAGCTGAGACCAAGAAAAGGTGGTCTTATTGTGTGAACTGGAATGGGACTAAGGAAATAGGTCTTAGCTGAAATTTGCTGACTTTGGAGGGCAACTTCTGCTGGCAATCTGTGTGGCTGTGTGCTCTAACTCTTGTGTTCCCTTTTCTCTGGATGTAAAGTTGCCTATCTTGCTTTTACTAAAATACAGATCAAGTTATGAATTCGTGTATATATTAAACAATGGTACCTCCAAATACTTCAGAGGGCTGCTTAATGCTGGATGGTGTTCAGAGCAGAAACATGAGATATGTCTCTCAGGATGTTGACCTGCTTATTCTCAGCAGGTTTTTGTGTCCCTTGCCATTTACAGAGGCCTCAGATTTTAATTAAGTGATTTTTTTTTCCCTATTACCTTCAAAATGCCACCTAGGAGTTGGATAATCCCCAACAAGCAATCCTGCTACACTTTGAACAAACTTCTGGCCTGAGTGTAACTCCTCTGCTTTCCCTAATATTGCAGAAATAATGCTGAATTTTTTTTTCAGACTCTAATTGTAATTTTTCACTGGAATCTTTTCACCTCATTTGTGCTTGAGCTGCAGGAGAAAAAGTAATTTTTCTTTTTTAACTAAACTATTTGGCTGTAACACTGAATATATGGAGGGAGCTGATCAAATGATAGCACTGAGACCACCTTTACACAGCTCCAGCTCTGAGAATAGTCTTGCAAAATGTGGTCAATAATTGTCTAAATAAAACAGAGCACACTTCATTTTAGGCCATTTGCAGAGCTTGTTGCTTTCAGGAACCCATGTATATATGAAATTTTGTTGCTTCTCATTGTACTGTCCTCCCAGTCTCTATTTCCACTTAAGGGAGCTTTCCAAATCTGTGCCTCTGACTGGATGAGCCTTCCCAACATCCTGGGAAGTTGTGGCAATGGCTGTGTTGGGTCAGTGGTCTTCCCTTTGGAGTGTGTGTTGCTTTTTCTCAGCAGGGTTTCTACAACATTAGGATAACAACAGTCTATATTGCCAGAGCCACCACCTTGAAGGTGAAAACTAGAGTTTCAGATAAAAAATGCAGTGCAAGTTAGATCTGCTAACAGCAAAGTCGTATATAATTAAGCTCAGTCTGGGGCTTTTTAGACTTAAGCTCCTCTGAAAACCCATTTTAGGTGCTTATCTATTACTGAAAAACCTCTATTATAATTCATGTCTTAAATTATCAGTATCTTTCAAGTGAGCTGGTTTGCTGATTCTCTCTTTCCTTAACAGCCAATCCAGTTCAATTTGTGCTAGTTAAGGCATTGCCAGTTCTGTTGAACACAGAAGCAGTCTGTGTCTTGTATTTTCTCACTGATTGTTTGGTTAGTCCAGCATGTCCTGGCCACAGGAGGCAGCAATGCCAAGGAGTTATGCCAGGCAGGTCACACTTCTTGTCTCCCTCTCTTCTCCTGAGGCCTTTCCCAGTGGCTTGTGTGGAACCATGTTTTGCATTTCATCTCCCAATGGAAATGTTCTGCTCTGTTAATCAAATGTAAGAAGTTAGAATGCTTGTCCATTTTTTTAAATGAAAATTAAGATTTTCTCTGTAGAAGGATGATTAGAAATGGCAGTGTTCATACCAGACTTCTCTGGCAGCAGCAGCAATCTGATCTCTTCAAAGATTGTAAAATTCCCCCTTTTATATCAGCCCTACATTTCAGGACAGCCAAGTTCCTCCATAGGCAGTTTGAGTTAGAACAAGGAGTTGGAGCACTGCAGTTCTGTGTGCAGGCAGAGAAGGACAAGGGTTGTGTCTAAAAGGAACAAAGAGCAGGATCATTAGGCGTTAATTGGGCACCGTTTATTCCTGATTGGATCTGTATTTTGTCTGGAGTGCTACATGGATTAGTTTGGGGTTGTTTTTTTGACGCCTTGATATAGCTGGAAGGAGAAATGCTACGAGGCAACTAGTCAAACCACACAAGGGGTTACCGTGTCACTAGCAGCTGCCTGGAGAGTCAGCAAGCACTGGCCTTGCATTTTGTGCATGAGGGGGAGGTGGGCTTGGTTTTCATCAGGTACTTCACCTTGCAGTAACCACGAATGCTGCTCACTCTCTTCTGAAGGTGCTCGGTGAGAGGATGCCCCTTGTGCTCCAGAAACGAGCTGCCTCTTGGGGCCACTCATCAAAACTGACCAACAGCTCTCACTGTGTGGCTGCGGGAGGGGATGGGCTGAGCTGCTGTTACCGGCTGTTTTGCAAATTGATGGTGTGACGTGCAAAGAAGGACAGAGATGTTCTGTGACCCTGAAGGCCTTGCTAGAGAACATCATTAAGCAACACTACTGATGTGCAGTTTCGCAGGCAGGGTGCACAATTGAAGTTGTCTCTTGAGACTGAGAGCTTGGAGATAGCTCTAGTTAAAAACAACTGCAGAGCTTCTGCAAATTCCGCATGAACGTCAGTAAGCACTAGATGTAGGGGAATGCCACAGAGGTACTGTTCTAGTTTTATTAGAAGTTTTTCCTTATCTTAATTCACCTGTAAATAGAAATGGTAAGGAAAACACTTCCATGTTATGATCTGTAGAAGATAGTACATCAGTAAGCATGTTTACCAACTGAGTAATAGAAAAATAAACAGTGGAAGGGGCCTTAGTGTGTCCAGCTTTAACTTCCAACTCAACAATCCAAATTAAATGTTTTGCCTGTCAGTGTGTAGGGGCTTGTCCCCCTTTGTTTTCATCTGCCTATGAAGTTTTGGCCATTGTTAGCAATAATAGAAAAGGTATGTTGTGTGCTAGCAGTGTAGAACAACTCTTCTGTGTGATCCTCAGTACGAGAACTTATTTTCTGGAAGAGAAGTACCTGGACTGAAGTTAATCTAGTCCCCTTAAGTCAGCTGCCTGGCTTGCCCACAGCCCCAGCTGTTTCCTGGCAAAGGAATCTCCATCTGCAGAGCTGCTGCTTTGAGCTCCTCTGGGGAAGCAGTGGTGCCAGCATTCCCTGCCTGATAGCTTTTAAGTGAAATGTTCAAACTCTTTCGTTTAAGCTCTGTCATATATTTCAATAGTCAGTTGCAAAAGGTAAGAATCATTCCACTTGCATCAACTTCAGTCTTGATTTAATTCCTTTTCATTCCAAGGTGAATCAGTTTAGCTGACTACTCCCTTTCCTGCCACTAAATGTTTCTAGTGGCTGTTTGATCCTTTTGAAGTCTTGTGTCTTTAATTCAGTCCCTCTGAAGGTTTTTACAACCATCTAGCAATCCTGGCCAAGACCTTTTAAATAAATGAGTTAGAAAATCATTTACTGTGCTCCTAGCAATGTTGAATTACTGTTTAAATAGAGCAAATTAGATCCAAGACATAATCTCATCAATAACCTCTTATGTGACATTGTCAGCTCAGGATTGGCGTAGGCATTGCAATTTCAAAAAAACTTGTGTTCATCAAGTAAGGCTTCCATTTCTTTTATAGAAGATTTCAGAATCTTGGATTGCATTTATCAATTGTTTTTTCTAAATAGTAACTTGGTGCTTTGGGTAACTCTAAGCCCTGAGGAAGGCTGATTTGGCTGCAAGATCAGCTCTTCTGATCGATGAAAAGGTTTGTTCACACAACAGAATAAATGAGCTTTTAAATAAAAGTGTGTTGACTTGTGCTTACCTAAAGAACTAGGAAGCATAAAATAACGAATGAGAATCATTTGGAAAGGTTTTTTCCATTGAGCTCACTTCAGAATTCTCCCAACCTTTAAATAGCTTTCTCACACTCTCTGGCTGTATTTCTGAAATAGAAGACAGACATGACTGTTGTGCTTTTGATTTAATCTCTAGGGTAGTGTGTCAGTCTTTGCTGGAGCCAGGGCATCCAAGAAAGAAGGCAAATTGTATGTCCATCCTGCTATTTTTTTAGAAATCATACGTATCTGGGAGCTTTGAAAGTCAGGGGAGATGTGGAAAACAGAGGCAAAAAGCTGTCAGCTAATTCACTCTAATGTATCCTTTGCTATGAGAATGACCAGATCTTTTCTGGCATTTTGGGGAGCATTTCAGGCAATGAGTGTTCATGGCTGGGAGTAGAGAGTGTGCCACCTTAAATGCAACTTCAGTTAAAAGCAAAGAGCTCATGACAGAACTAAACACAGCTTCTGAAGTCCTTTCTTCCATCCTATAATTGCAAGCAACCATGCAGGAGAAATACCAAGTCCAGCAAGATAGAAACCTGAACACCTTCTGTTGGTAATCACTTCAAAGTGCTGCATAAAATCTGTTGTGCAAGAGCAAAAGCCACATTTGGATGTTTGTGCCCTGCATGGGAAGCAAAAGAGATCAAGGAAAACGTGGATGCCATGGGCAGCTGCACGAGCAGGGAGCATGTGAAGCAAAATGCCTGGGTGATTCCCAGTGGACTGTGTGACAGAGGCAAATAAAATCCTTTAATTGTGTCTATCAGTTTTTAATTCCACACCCCAGACGATAAATTTATTCTTGGGAGCAACAGGAAAGATAAAGTAACCAAACACCTGAGGACTTTGCCCAGGTTGTGAGGGAGAAGCACACTTCCACCTGCCAGTCTCCTGGAAAGAAAATAAATCAAATGGCCCAAACTAATCATGGAATTCAAATTACATAGTGGGGGGAGGTGGATAGAAAGGGGGGGACAGATGTGAGGAGGAAATAAAGAGAATGTTTCTAGCATATATTTTGCCAAGGACCTTTTCCCTACTGCTAGGAAAATGCATTTGGCTTTGATTGGAATGGCTTCCTGCTGTCTTTGCCCCTCTTCTACTCCGCTTCCAGTTGTGTGAGTCAGTTTGGTGTTGTCTTTTTATGATGCCCTGACAGCTACTGGCTGTCACACCAATGATTTCTTTCTGAAGTAGATTCCACTTTCTGAAAGGGGCAGAATTATGCAGGAAGGGGATTTGCTTGAACCAAGGAAGCTGTCACTAAAAGACAATGCAGAAACTAGTGACAACTGGCAGGAAAGGTAAATATCTCAAGCTGTGCCAAAAAAACAGGTGTGTTTCTCTCTTTTCTGTCTTTGGGATCTAGATTTTCTATTTCTTCTGTTTTGTGTTCCTCTTTAGCTGAGGTCCTTGTCTGCTGTCTGAAATGTGCAAGTGGTCATTCCCCAGGTCTGTGGCATAATAATAAAATAAGGGTGATGCTCTCTGAGTAGTCAAGCAGTGCAGTATGATCCTCCTGCTCTGCTTTCAGGTTGTAAACGGGTTCTTTTTAAGCACTAATTATTCCACGCTGAGTTGTTTTTATTTTCTCCTTTCAGTGGAATAGAAGAGCTGAGATCCACAGGCAGTAACAGTGATACAGCAAATAAATGTTCTGATAGTGCCATAAAGTGCAGTTTGCTGCTGTCTTGCTACATCATCACATATAGTGTCTTTTAGTTGTCCCACAGAGGTAGGAAATCAGTTATTTCATCCAGAAATCAGGAAGTATTTCACTTGGCTTGCTAACCAATATGGTATGAATTTTACTTCTCTGAAAACAGGTATTTGTAAATTAATTGCCTTGGACTCCAGTTGAAGAAATCAATGAATTTCAAACATTCTTGAATCAGAGCACTATGCTGTCATCTTACAAGCAATTTGTTAACAAAAAAGTTCTCTCTAGGCAAAGTCTGCTTACTAATGATTCACAGAGCTCTGGAATAGTGACACCTCTGTGGAAAAAGTGTGGCTAATGAATTTATCAAGGAAGGTTTTTCTGTCTGAATATATCTTCTAATGGGTTTGCCCTCCAAGATCTTGCACTCAAAGGCCTGATGAAAAGCAATAATGCTGGGTACTGAAATTTATAAACCAATTTACACTGTGTAAGGAATAACAGATTTTTAGTGAAGTCATGTTTAATTATCTGAGAACTTTTGTTCTTTATTTCTTGTAACTGAATTGTTTTGTCGCTTCTCTTAATTAATTAGACAAAAGAAAAAATCTTAAGGCACACTGAAATTAGTATCAGTTTGGGGATTAATGAGTGGTTTATTACCCCCATGAACACCCATTGCCTCTGCTTTGCTGTCACAAAGGCCAACGTGGGCTCAAAAGCTGAACCAGTTCCAGCTTTGAGGAAAGAGGGGAAAATAGCCTTTTCAGGCTTGATAAGCTTAGAAATATCTGCCTGTCTCTAGCTAGATAGAAGCTTGGTTCCTTCAGCATAATGACCTGAAATATGCCAGCACTGGGAAACATCTTAGCAGTTGACTTTAAAGGAACTCATTTAGGGATTGCCATGGTTGCCAGCCCGAGCTGTGATGTGAGGGTTGCTAAGGTTACGAGGAGGCCTTCAGTGATGTGCAGTGACATTCAGAGAGGAAGAAGCAACAAATTGAGTAAAGAAAACAATTTTTTGAAATTGGACATTCCACTATATTTGGATGATTATTTGCTCACCTCTCTTCCCTGACATATCAGCTCCACATCAGCAATTTGGTAAATCATTTCCCAAGCACAGAGCAGTCTGCATACACAGCTTTCTTCTACCCCTTGGTATTTAAGAGGGATATTTTATTGGGCAAAACGAGGTAGGGTCAGGGAATATACTGCTATATTTTAATCTATTCTAGAGGAAATATAGCTTGTCTTTCCCTCCAAAATCCTGCTGGAAGGAGCCCCAGTGGCAGTGGGGAGTGATGGTCTTGTCTTGGCTCCACTCCCTTCTCATTTGGGCTGTACAACAGTCTTGTGGAGCTAAGTGAATTCATTATTGTTGCTTCTTTTGGGAAAGAAGGGAGAGATGAGCTTGCTTGATGAGAGTCAAGTGGCTGTTTTGTACAGCTATGATGAAAAGTCTCTTGAGGGAGACTCCTCTGCAGTAGACTCCTCTACTCCAAAAACAGAGGCAGATGCTTGCACTCTCTTCTTACATAGCCTGCAGACCATGCCTGACCCTGCTCATCAATGCTAATATTAAGATCTGTCTTCTGTATGGAAATATCAGGGATAATGGGTTGCAGGCAACATGGAGAAGCCTGCCAGCAAGGCTTTTGTATGAACACTATCTTGGCGTTCTGGGAAACTTTTAGAAACCCCTGATTTTCAGCTTCATTTCATCTATGTCAGTTTCTATAATGCTTATAGTAAGTAACTATTTAATTTTATTCTCTTTGAAAATTTGAATGTTGTTAATTGTAACAAGGTGCATCACATTTTAAGTGCTTGTGGCTTAAGAGATGGGACCCTACAATATAAGCACAATTATGGTTCTCCGTAAAGAAGTAAAACTGTAGTATCAATAGTCTAGCTGTAGTCTGTAGTCAGGCTCTGTATCCACCATCTCAAGACGTGATGATAAAATACCAAAGTTGGAAATATGAAATAAAACGTGAATTTGTAGCAGTGTTTAAGAAGGAAAATGGTAAAACTTGAAGGGAGAATCCCATGGAATACTATAACTTTTCTAAATGAGCATTCTGAACAGAATACATTGATGCTGTATTTAAATTTTTTCTTAAAATTCTCTTTAAAAGTCCTGTTCCAACTCAGAATGGGGTGTATTTTAGATCTCTGAACTTTTCTTACTGCTAGGATTCTAGATACATGATTTATTAGGATATTTCACACTTAAAAAGAAACCTCAGAATAAGCCTTTTATTGGTCTTCAAGTATTGCCAGTCGTACTCATCAAGAAACTGTGGCATTCAAATAATGAAATTAAAATAACATCCTCCTCTCTTTTTTTTAAATATTGTGATTTTTTTCTTTAAATCAAAGGTTCAGTTTTAAGCACCAGTGCTCCAGGAACCAAGACACAGCTGCTGCTGTTCCTGTGCCCCAGGGCAGGCTGTGGCCTTTGGCTTCCAAAGCAGTCCCTGCAGGGTGGTGTTCTAAGTCTGCCTTAGCTCTGGGACCTTGTCCATCTTCTCCATGAGGATGGCTTCTGCTCTCTCAGCTGGAAGAGGGTGGGTGGGTGGCAAACTGTGTCATGAGGCTTTGCTGGGTATTCTGTGGGTGTTCTGCTTCAGTTTTTTCTTCTGGCTTTAAACATAGAATTGTTTTTTTTTTATTCTGTGACCCTCACGGCTAAGGCTGTTCAATTTGTTGCCATCATATTTGCTCAGCTCCCTCCTGGCTTTGGTTCTGTGGCTTTTTCAGGAAGGGTTTTAGTGGCTTGAGGGTGCACAGCACAGTATGGAAAGAACTAGCCTTGATCCCCAGGGAAGAATATAAAAATAGTGTGAGCACATTAGTCAGAAATGCTCTTTTATCCTCCAGAAGTTAGTGGCCCTTGGACTTGCAACTGAGATAGTTCCTTCCACGCTGGTTAGCTATCCTGGGTTCAAGATTCCTTGTTCACTTCATTCCCAGTTAGAGAAGAGAGAGGGAAATGACAAGAGTAAATACTGTGATCCTTCTTCTTCATTATCTAACTGGGGCTGAAAACTGAACTAGGATGAGTGATAGGACCTTTCAGTGAAGCCAGGGCAGAGCCTTCCTGGTCTGCAGGGAGGTTGGAAATGAAGGATCGTTAGTCCCTTCTCCGAACCACATGGGGGGCTGGGTAAGGATCTGTGGTGAGCAGGTAGCAAAGTTACTAAACCGAGAAGGAGACAGCTTGATTTTTAATTGTATATCTATTTATATTGAAAGTGCAAATTTGTGAGATGTTCTCGTTCCAATGTAGTTTGCAGTCTCAGGGAGAAGGCATCCATGGAGGCTCTGCTTCCTGGGACAGCCAAGTGGACAGCCAGACTCCTCTCTGGGAGGGGGTTTCACCTGGCCCCAGTTTGATCAGGTGCTACCTGTTACCCAATGCCTTATTCTTTCTGCTGCAGCAGGAGGTTGGCAGAGGGAATAAGTTTAATCACTTTAAAGAAAGGTACTGTGGAGCCAGAAGCAGTTCTTTCCTGATCTGAAATTCTCTGTTTATCTTTCCAAGATCTGTACCAGAAGGGATCCTAGCTACCTAAAAGGATTTTTGTTTGTGTGATATATTTGTTGTGGTGAGATGCTGCAGAAAGCTTTGCAGACCTGCATGTAAGTAAGCTGTTGTTTGAGCCTTTCCTCCAAGCCCCTCCATTTTTGGGTGGTGGTTTTCATCTCACCTACTGTACCAGTTTCACACAACTGTGATTTCTCTGACTTCTGTGGGTTTTCTTGTGACATGCTAGTGTCAAGTCAGATCTAGGTCTCAGGTTTTGCAAAACCAAGCTGAAAATTAAGCAAGGGGGAAAAAGAGGTTACTATCAACACTTAAAATTTCCCATTTCTACCTTGGGATTTAGTACACTGTGAAACCTTTTATTTGGTGGGGGTTTTTGTAGTGCTCTGACTGCTCTGTACCTGCAGAGAAAAACAAAGTGAAAAATTACACAGAAATGAAAAATAATGAGAAGAAAAATATGTGGTTTCCACACTCCTTTTGGGAGCTTTAGAGTGATGTCACTTTTACAGTGGTTCATGATGTGTGACTATCTGTGTCCTAGTCTCAGCTGTGCTACTACAGTTGGCTTTAAAACCTGAAGTGATTTGGGACCCTTCAGAGGTTATAGAAATGTAAAACTTTATTATTAAGTTGGTTACAAGTTGCATTGAAAATGCAGTCTTGTACAGTGAAAGCATTCTCAGGCTTGCACGTGGTTTTGGAGATTAAAGACTACCACAACAGCGGCTGGTAATGTAAGTCCAGAGTTCACATGTGCTGGTAGTATCAGATTTTCCTGTTTATGAATAATTCTGATAACAAAAGTAACTTTTTTGAATTGTAACTGAAATATGCATGTACTTCTAGGTACGTGGCTTTTCCTATTCCCCTAGTTAGATATTGAATGTCTTAGGGGTTTTTAAGTTCTGTTGGAAGTCAGGTTAGTGCTGAAGTGATGCAGGGATTTGATCTGTTTTTCTTGCAGGGCAATACACAGCAGCTCTGCTCAGATTGCAAATAAAAACTTGTGGTTTTGTTAGATTATTATTTCAACACCTGACTTGTTAGCTGAGAACTGGACTGTGCTCTTATTCTTAGCAAAAATAGCACTGATGTAGATTGCAATAAAAGCAACGGCAAGTTTAGCTCAACCTGAAGTAATCTGATGTTTTGGGACAGCTGGTGGTTGCTAAAGCAACTATTCAGCTAGAGCAACACACCTGGTTGACATTCCTGCAGCTTTCCCCCTCTCTACCAGGTCATGTAAGCAGCATCCTCTGTTATGCAGAACCAAGTCTGGGTGCTGTGTGCCACCCTAACTCATGAGGAAAGGCTGTACTGCATGCAGAGGGTGATGACGCATCACCTGTTTCTGAGGTGGGTTACACAGAGTCTGCAAATAGAGAAGCACCAATGTGAGAACAGGCTGGTCTGAAATAACTAAACATCTACTGTAACTCTGAGAGGTGTGTATCCCCACTCATGCCTGCCTTTCTCATCTTCCAAAATGTCCCTGCTCCTGCTGTGAAGGAGTGCTCCTCTTTGAGACAAGTTTTGCTTTTAAGAAATATCACACCATTAGTCAGTTGGCTTTTGGTTGTGATATTTGGCACAGTATTTGTCAGGAGCAAAATCGATGGCCTGCCTGCCTTTCCAGTCATCAACAGCTTAATTGTTTGTCTCTCCAGCTCTGAGTTTGAGAGGACTGGCAGTCCAAAAAGTCAACCTATTACATAATGGAGGATATGCTATGAGATGATCAGTAATGTGAGCAAACAGGAAACTGATGTCATCTCAGATCCAGTTGCTGATAGAGAAAATCTGTCTATCACAGTTCTGAGCCAGGGAGCCTCCTGCCTCCAGGGTGATGGAAATCCCTTTGAAACAGAAATTCAAAACTAGCTTTTGTTGAATTGCCTCTAACATGTTGGACCTTTCAGGAGCAGTCATTAAGTAAGTTATTTCCTGACAAGTTACAGGATTTTGCCTCTCTCTGACAGACAGAAGATTGTTTTGAGGCTGTAGTAATGTAATGGAGCTTCTGGTTGCATAAGAATACAGGCATGGGAGCTCAAGCCTGCCTGCAAAACATGTTGGCATAACTACTGTTTGGTTTTTTTACCAGGAGATATTTCATTCTTTCTAGGACTCCTGCAGGTGGCAATTGGTGATGCAATGAATTGTTATTACTATCATAGTGTTAACGTATTAAGAAAGATGGTTGTTATTATCAGGCTTGAGGCTCTAGTAAGAATCTTTCCAAGCTTGCTGGTGCTGTCACTGCCTCCAAAGGGATCCAGTGTGAGTCAGCAAGAAATATAAAGGAGACAGGAGAAGAACTGAGCCAGCAGGTAAAGGGGATACAAAAGTAAAGCCCTCAGCTTAATGAGTAGTGAGGGAGAGTGTTCTGAAGGGTCTCTGTGTGGGGCTTGGTAGAGCAGCAGAAGGTGGAACATTGCAGGATTGAAGAGAGGAGGCTGGAATAGCAAGGAGGTGGGTCAGTTAAACTGTGGCAGTGTCTGGGCTAGAGGGGCTTTGCTGCTTTAGGAGTGCTGGTATAGCAGGTATATAGTTTTATTGGCCATTATGCTGCTGTCTAAGACCCCTCAGATCTCTGCTTCTTATGACATGAATTACATGGTTCAAAACAGCAATTACATGCTTGCCAGGACCTGCTGCTTAGCTCTGTCAGTTGAGCTGTAACCCAGACTGCCAAAGCTCCCCAGGTCAAAGGCAACTGTTTCTTCTCTCAGTCTGCCTGAGGCCCACAACACTGTATCCAGAAGTTTGACTGTTTGTTCACAGGTTGTTGAGAGGTAATACTAAAATGATTAGCTTGAAGAATCAAAGAATAACCTCTAGGGTTAATACTCAACATGGGGAAAAAAAATGTTGTTTTATATCAACAGGAACATTTTTATACAGTGCAAACCGTTCTTCAGGGGAGCATCTTCTGTGATGGCCTAAATTATGCACTGTGAATGATGATTATCTTGCACTGCCCACGCAGATCATTCAACCATGAGATTGGAATCATGTTAGTAATAATTAAAAGAATGTACCAGCTTTTGTGCTTGAATATACTGTTCTGTCCTGTGATTAAACTGTGCAGTACAGGGATATGAATTTTGACTCCTTCCAGCAATAATTTAGAAGTAAAACCTGTCCTCTGGAAGGTGTACACTCAGTTACTCATCATCTTCTGTAATGAACCAAGTCCATATCTTATTGGTGGTGTATACAAATATATATTAAAAAAAAAAAAAAGTGATTGAAGGTTCTTATTTATCCTATCATTCTTTTTCTGTGACTGAGTGAAACTTGCAGAAGCGTTGAGACAGTTATTCTTGTACCTTTAGTCCTCTTTGAAATTCCAAGAAAGGAACTTCTCTGCCTATTGTGAGATGTTTACTGGCTAGGAATAAATGCTGTCAAAACAGTCTTACAATGAGGGTGGTCAGGTGCTGGAACAGGGCCCCAGAGATATCCTAGAACACCTGGTTGGAAGGGGCTTCTATTGAGGAGACTCAGTCCTTGAAGAGTCCTGAAACAACTGATAAAATTTTAAAACAAGAGGTTGGACTAGATGATCTCCAGATGTCCTTTACAGCCTAAGTTTTCTTGGGAGATGTTTTTGGTTGTGAGGGTTTTTTGTGACTTCAAAGTAACTGCAAGAAATTCCAAGTGCCACCAAAATGGATGTCAGAAATCTGTAAGATGAATGTGACAGTAGCAAAACGAGTAGGACCATTCAATAATTTGCATCATTCTTAAATCTTGCTGGACACACAAAAAAAATCTGCTGGGTTAAGAAATTATATAATAAAGTCTGCAAAATCTGCAGACTGACCTGATAAAAACCAAAATCTTAGGTTGGGCAGCTCTCCCTCTGGCATGTCCAGCCATGATCTTATGAGAGTCTTTAAGCCCTTGGAAATGTATAATACTACAGTATTTAAAAATAAATGAAAAAAATCCCTAAGCAATAATGTCACCGTGGATCTTAGAAATGAGTTAAAGAAAATGGAATATGGCCTGTCAGAAGCTCTAGCTGAATCCACCAAGTTGGTCTGTGACCTTGAGAGAGTTATGTAAAAACATCCTGTTCACAGGGCCACCACTTTGGTGAAGTTACAGGTGGTCGGTAACACACAGGCCTTCGTGAATTCTCTCTTTAAAGAAGCTGTAATTAACTTTCCTGAAGACAGGCATTATTTCCACTGGCAATCTGGCAGCCTAAATACTATCTTCATAACAAATGTTCGGCTCTTAACAATTAAGTAAGGAACATAAAGGTTACCTGTAGACTTACAGGGATTGGCCTTTAATGTTTCAGCAGCAAAAGTGTTTTGTTTGTTTGTTTTTCAAGTAATTTATAATTCCAAAATTTCTCTATGCTTACAAAACTATAAGAAGAATAATTTTAAAATTTAACCCATTTACTTTTTAGACTTGCAAAAGGCCAACGCTTTGTTAGGCTGATTTCCCCCCCACCCTTTTTTAAAAAAAACAACAAGCCAAACCAACAACAACACCCCAAAATTTCTTGGCTGATTATGTTCTGATTGAAAATCAATGATATAATAATGCCTGGAATTCCTAAATTCCCAGAGACAACATACTTGGTTGTTCAAAGATGCTATTGTAGTTCTTGTGCAACAACAGATTTTTCTGTATGGTTTTATACAATATCAGATAAACCACAGACAAGAGGAGAGAGTGTGAAAAGGAGAGAAAGGGAAATGTTCTCTATTTATTAATGGTTACTAGTTTTGCTGCTCTTATTTAACTGTAGTCTTTTTTGGGTGCTTATTTTCCTGCCTTTCCCCTATTTTGGGGGATTGGGTTTGGGATTTTTAATGTGTTATATTTATATGCTAAAATTTAATGAACTATCATGTCGCATTGCCTCATAAATCCCATCTTAGATTCCAACACTATTAGTTCCTTTAAATTACTGATGCCTACACTCTGAATTACATGATAAAGCAGAATTAATGTATCATTATGCTATAGCATCCTGGTCAGCATTACCTCTTTTACAGATAAATCCAAGATAACTATCTCTGTAATTAAGTGTGTTCCTGCTTGCTTAATAACTATAAAAGCAGCCACTTTCCTGGTTTAATTGCTTAGCAGTATTTAAGAATGCTCTGTGGTATCACCTGATAGGGATGTGTTGGAGAGTTACAGCAGTAAAAAAGAGAAATGAAAAAGCAAGTTGCTGTTTAAGCATGGTAAGTACAAGTATATAATATTAAGTAGATGGTTTTAATTCTTAAAATTACTTTCT
This sequence comes from Chaetura pelagica, assembly GCF_000747805.2. Lineage (NCBI taxonomy): Eukaryota > Metazoa > Chordata > Aves > Apodiformes > Apodidae > Chaetura > Chaetura pelagica. The sequence goes on from NW_009953992.1 coordinate 144,700, forward strand.
AGAAAAGTAAAGCAAAGCTCCAGAAATGTCAATACCAAATGCATGATGCTCCAAAGAACTTAGAGAAGTAGGAAGAATTCTTCTAACAGGCTTTCTTCTTATTTTTCTCCTTTCTGTGATCATGAATCTTCCTCTGTGTTTTGCTTTTTGCATAGAGTTCTGTGGTAACTTCTCATCAGCACAAAGGGAGAAGTTAATAGAATCATAGAAGGTTTGGGTTGGAAAGGACCTTAAAAAACATCTAGCCTCAACCCCCCTGCATGGGCAGGGACACCTCCCACCAGCCGAGGTTGCTCCAAGCCCCATCCAACCTGCCCTGGAACACTGTCAGGGATGGGGCAGTCACAGCTTCTCTGGGCATCCTGTTCCAGGGTCTCACCACCCTCATAGTGAAGTATTTCTTCCAAGTATCTAACCTAAATCTCCTGTTTTCCAGTTTAAAACAGCTGTCCCTCATCCTATCCCTTTATGCCCTTGTCTCAAGCCCCTCCCCAGCTTCCCTGGAGCCCCTTCAGGCACTGGAAGGTGCTCTAAGGTCTCCCTGGAGCCTTCTCTTCTCCAGGCTGAACACCCCAACTCTCACCCTGTTTCCATAACAGAGGTGCTCCAGCTCTCGGATCACCTTCATGGCCTCTTCTGCACTTGCCCCAGGAGCTCTATATCCTTCTTGTCTCGGAGGCTTCAGCACTGGACGTAGTTCTCCAGGTGGGGTCTCATGAGAGCAGAACAGAGAGGCAGGATCAAATCCCTCACCCTGCTGGCCACGCTCCTTTGGATGCAGCCCAGGACACAGCTGGTTTCTGGGCTCCAGTGCTCATTGCAGGCTCATGTTTACCTTCTCATCCACTATCACCCCAAAGTCCTTCTGCTCTGGACAGTTTTCAATCCATTGTCCCCCCAGCCTGTATTTGTGCTTGGGATTGGCCCAACACAGGTGTAGAACCTTGCACTTGGCCTTGTTGAACTTCTTGCAGTTTGCACAAGCCTGGGTCTCCAACCTGTCAAGGTCTGTCTGAAAGGCCTCCCTTCAGCTTGGTGGCATCAGCAAGCTTGCTGAGGGTGCACTTAATTCCACTGTCCAACAGGATAATTTGTGGACAGTTTTAAAAGTTTCTATTTTAAAAAGGCATTTTTATGAATTGCAAATCTATTTGTAAACTGTATTTGTAAATCTTTGTATGTCTGTCAGAAATTGGATTTGTTGGCTTCTCTCAGGCACCCCCTGGTGAGACCAGGTGTTCAGCAAACACCTGCAGGAACCTCAGCTTATGTTTCACTATAATGTAGAGCACATTATCATTTTTTTGGAGGAAGCATTTGTTACTTTTTGATGGATGCACTGTCCAGTAAACAAAGAAGGAAGAACTAATGGAGATGGACATTTTCTTGTGGCTTTCTCACAACACTTTGGGTTAGTGCTGCTCACCCACTAATTCCAGATTCTTAGTGTTAGCTGCCAGGATTCATGCTGCAGTCCTGGGAGGGAGCTGGAGAAACACTAAAGTGCCCTAGAAATGGAAACTGAAAATGACTGTTAGCTTTGGAAATGGAGTGAGGAGGACATGTGGTGTCCTTCCTACTTGCTTTAGGCTTTTGTTGTTCATCTAAAACACAGGCTGGTGCTGCAGCACATCCTTGTGTGGGCACACATCTGGCTCTCCCTGCTGGGCTTGTGCTTGGTGTGTGGCCATCAGAGCCACATCTGGGGTGGAGGAAGGACAAGGCATTTGATTTGGGTAAGGAGGGCAGCTGCAGGTCATTGCATGACATGTGATTCCTGCTTTGCAAGTATCAAGAGAGGTCTCTGCTATCAACATATAAGGTTTCAATTTTTGGAGTTGTATAAAATTGCATTTCTTACAGGGATAACTACAATAGCTTGTTAACATGCCCTTTTTGGTGTTCAGTTTTCAAGTACAGATTTTATTGCAGTGACTGGTCTTGATTCCCAAGTGAAAGCAATTCTTGTTGAATCCAGGTTGTCATATTTAAGGTTGCTTTATGCTACAACATATTTAATTGTATCCTACAGTAAAGTGTTTATCTGTCCTTAATGTAGTCATTTTAGGCAGTAAATATTCATTCTAGTCTGATAAAAACTACTGCTTCAGCATGATTTATGTATCCTTGCATGATTCTCCATCTCTGCCTTCAGTAACTGAGTAGCAGAGCTTTGCTGATAATTTCTTTTGTCATTCTTGCCCTGGTTCTTTCAATTTTGAGTCACAATAGTCTCTATGAATATACTTGTAGATAATTTTCTCAGCAGGCTGATTCCTTTTCATTCCTTTTCTGATGTAAATCATTATGGTTCCCCATATATAAGACTTAACCTTTTGGTACTTTGCTAACGACTTTGAGGTAGCCTCTCAATTTTTTTTGCTTGGGTTTTTTTGTTTGTTTGGCTTTGTTTTTAACAGCTTCATACATGAAAGGTCTAATCCTGCTCCCAGTGATACTTTAACATGTTTTACAACTATGATGACAGTACAAACCCTAGGTTTTTAGTATTTATACTACTAGTATTTAAGAAGAGGCTTATTAATTCACTGCAGATGTCTAAAGCATAAAGACATAAAAACTAGGGGAAGGGGAAAAACTTGTGAGGAAACAAAAAATGAACATCACACAAGGGCAAGAGGAAGTCTGCCAGGGAGACTAGAGGGTAAGTGGTTGATTGTGGTATAAAAGGAGAACCAAAATAGTAAAAAGCCAGACCACCCACTCAATGGCTTCTGCGCTTTTGCTCACTGTGGAGGAGTATGAGGGCAGTTCCTGTTCCAGAACCTTTCTTTATGGAGGACTTACTTTATGAAAACAACATAGAAATAAACAGCAAATCTTCTCATGGGGACAGGATAGAGGGAGAGTAATCCTGGACTCCTGTTCTGAGATGAGCACTATAACTCAAGAGCAGGGTTTGAAGGTAAGAAAAATCACCTGAATTCTCCATAATCTTCAAGAAGAAAACTTGCCCTGCTAGGATTTACAAAGTAGAGGAATGAAAATAAAACAGAAAACATGATTATGACTCTGCATGATGGTGTTCCTGCATCCTGAATATTGCATGTAGCTCTGGCCCTGTCTTCATAAAGGTGTAATAGAAGTGGAAAAGACTCATAAAAGAGCAGCATGAATGATTGACAGTACTGAATAGGCTCCATAAAAGGAACAAATAGGACTCTCTCACAGGAAAAAAAAATAATAAAAAATGCCCAAAGATACGTATGAAAGTGAGGGGTGAATATATCTTCTTGGTCAGCATCTAGCAGGGGTCAAATGAAAGTGAAGGGCTCTGGGTCAAAACAGAGAGGACATGGCTCTTCACACTGTTGGCACTAAAACTCTGGAATGTCACAAGATGATGTGGATGCTGGAAGTTTCCAGATGTAAAAAGCCTAGTTGTTTATATATAATGAGAGAAATTACTTCAAATATCAGTAAGCAGAAATAGGCTGTGTCTGGTTCAGGAAGTCTCTGCCAGTCTCTCTAGTGCCACTGGAGACTGGCTGAGTGCTGTAGGGAGGCTCTGATTGCTGATCCTGTGACTGTCCCATTTCTACATTCTTCCTTAGACAGTTGCTGTCTGCCAGTGCAGTGACAGGCTGTTGGGCTGGGTAGACTTTGATCTGTCCTGTTGTAGTCTTATGGTCTTTTTCCTCCTATGGTTAACAATGTACAGTTGGAGAAAGTGTGTTTACTAAATGGTCTTTGGTCCGTGGTGTGGAAGTGCACACTGCTGTAGCTTGACAGCAAATGCCAGCAAAAAAAACAGGCCCTGAAGTGTGTGAACATGTTTGCTGTTGGGGCAGAGACCACATGGCAGAATAGCAAGCACTGAGGTCTTTGCATCAACCTTAAACCCAAACTCTAGCACACCTTTCTAGGTTCCAAACTGTTTCACCCTCCTGATTTTGATGATCTCCCCTTTGCTCCCTAAGACCAACTACTGAGCTACAGGTGAAATGCCCTGGAAATGCAACATTGAAAAACTAGAGGAGATCCTGGCTTACATCTTAGTAATTACTAGAAGGCCCCCCACAGAATGGAAGCAATAACTGCTCTGCTGCAGTTAGGATGGTACCATATGCATCCATTTTTCTAAAGGTAATAGAGGAAGTAACCTTGGTTTTGTACAGATGTTTTTGCTTTGGACAAGCTGTAATCTTACAGGCTAGAGGTAATGTTCCAGACTTCAGTGTTTGCTGGTGGCTGCAGAAAAGTTATCTCCCACATAATCCAGTTCTGCTGAATCTGAAATAGGATGGTACACTTCTTATTTAATAGAATGACATTAAGAAAAGTTCTTACTTTTTATGAATTATGTTGTGTCATTTATACTTGGACATGCTGAAAGTTTTTTGTTTTGTTTTTGTTTCATTGCTGTTACTGGAGGACTTTGAGATCTTCTTCATTGGTTGACTTTGAAAGAAGTCTAAACCTGAACAAACATGATAGACTTGATCATCATCTGGTGCAAACAGATCTTGCACTGCTAAACTCATTGGAGCTGCACTGATATACAAGAGCAAATGTTCTAAGTCAATATTTACAATCTAGCTGTTGTTGAGGAAGTTTATTGATACTTCAGCTGTGAGGGAAAACCTGTGGGGATATAAGTTGCAACTGTCAGTAATTCTGTTTTCATATATTCTGTGGCTTTTTTGCATCAGCTTACATACAGCTTAAAGGAAGAATTAACTGACAGGGCATCATCTTAGTTCATAACATCATCTGATGTCAGGAGAGCCAACCCTGCACACGTATCAGCTCAGAGGCTTTTCCTATTGATAGTACATCCTAGCTGCTGGGAGGTGGGTTACCTTCTTGTAGGAGCCCAAAAGACAGAAATGAAGGTGCCACAACCTACCTGTGAAGGGATTTTTGAAGATTCCTGTATTTCATAGGGAACATGCATTTAATCTCTACTGTAATTGCAAAAGGGATTTTGGTTTTATTCTTGAAGTGTAATGTACTGCTACCTAGGGCTGGAGAGATTTAGGATCATAGAATGGTTTGGGTTGGGAGGAACCTTTAAACATCATCTAGTCCATCCCCCCTGACATGAGCAGGAACATCTTAAATTTACTTATACAAGCTTCATTCAGTGGCCTTGAAAGTCAGACCTGCAACACCTGCTGGGTAAGAACCCTTTTCATATGAAACTAGACTTGGTGTCTCTCCTTGGCTCAGGGGCCTCATCATAACATCAAATCATCTCTGAAATGAGGAGTTAACCTCTTAAAGGAAAAGTCAGGCAACCAACAGTGGATTATGGCTGAGAAGGTACTGTCTATAAAACATGTTGGCTTTTATAAATAATCTGTATTGAAGAAGATAGGAGTTCTTCAGCCAGGATATCATTTTAGCAAAGTCCTTCTCAGAGAGCTTGCCAACTAAATAGATTTAGTTTTTAAATGCGGAGGCTCTGTTAGGGTCTGTCTTTTACAGCAAGTTATTAGTCTTGTTTCTCATATGCTCTTCTGAATAAGGTGCTGTGTAGCTTGCTCTGCAGGGGATTCTGGATAAAAGTGGTGTCTGGAAGGTGACATGGTTTCCTCTGATGTTTGCTCCATTGACTTTCTCAGCTGCAGACATAACTTTCAGTTTCTGATAGCTGCTGATTTGCTACCTATAGATATGCAACAACACATAAACTTTAAGCCTTTCTTTTGTCTTAGAAGTGTCAGAGAAGGAGGAACACTGAGTCAGGCACAGTGGACCTGTGATACCCAAGTTTCCTAGAAGCAGTGCTAACATCCTGTTGTCTTAACTGTGACAGTCCCAGCTCTCTTTCCTTAGGTTTTGTGCATTGAAAATCATAACCACAATACTCTATTAGAATAGCTTGCATTTAATTTGGTTTTCTCTATGTTGATTTATTACAAGAACAAGAATGAAGATTTTCATTCTCTAGGTTGTCAGCAATTACATTTCAGAATTTGTCTAAGCAGCAGTTCACTGAAGGGGCAACTAAGAGACACATATACATGTCGTGCTTTCTCTCTCCCAGACACACTCCTTTTCTTCTACAGAATTTCAACAGTGGCTGTATTTCCCCAGCATGTTATCTTGTTACACTTGTCAAAGACTCTATTTCCCTTACAAATAGATTAGGTGCAGACCTGTGCAACCCCTTATTTCTTACAAAGCTTGGAGAGGAGATGACTTTGTATGTGACAGTCATCACCAGCATCACCAGCCAGCAGCTGGCACAGCATGGGCAGCAGCAGAAGTTGATCCTTGGGAAGGGCATAATGTGTCAGGGTTTTTTTATAACTGTTGTATGGGGAAAGCAATCAAGGAATAGGATGTTATAACAAAGATTTGTCAAACAAGAAAAAAGTATTTTTGGAATTATATATATTTTGAAATAGTAACTGCTGTGATTTTTATCTCCTTGGTAATGGCAGTACCTGAGAGGCACACAGACTGTCCACAGGCTTTCAGTTCATTAGGCAGGGACTCTGCTTCTCATCTATTTCCAAGCAAATCCAACATGCCCACTTTTGTTCACTGAGGGGTTTTATTCTGATGTGTCCACAAAAACAGGTTTTCCATGTGCAGACTCCTAGGCTATGGGGAGGTTGCGGTAATAGGTGTATTTCTTTTACTTGTCTTTTCTTTCTGGAAGGCTTTTGTTGTTTCACGGTTTTCCAAAATACCTTATGTGGACCCTCAGTGTTCTTCAAACACAGATTCTTGGTAGTGCTTCGTCATCTTCAGAAGGGCAGAAGGAGAGGGTGCATTCAGTCTCATGGTTTCAGCAAAGCATTTACACTCTTGCACACAAACTGCAGCCTCCTCTGGTCATCTTTTGGGCAATCCCTCAGTTGCTGTATTGTTTGTATCATGTGCTGTGTGTCAAATTAGGGATTTCAGTAGAGAAGAAGAAAAATAATGTCAGCTCTACTGTGAGCTCTGGAGAGCTCAGTCAGGTAACTAAAACCTGGGGATCCCTGCTGCTAATATCATGCCAGTGCTTCTGTTTCTATTTAGTACATTTAGAAATGTTTTTGATAGAACCCATCCTGTGTTCAAGAATTAAGTTGTTGGCAGCTGTCATCATATGCATGAAGAGTCTTCTGATGCCAGCAAGGCTCCCACTCTGCAGGTGTCACAGTATCCCATAAACCTAACACATATGTGTACAATGGTACACAGCTCACATGTCATTGAGTTCCACCTAAAATCTGTTCTAGAAAGAATAGCTTCCCTATTTAAACAGATTGGTTGATGACAAAATTCATGTTCTGTAGGCTTTGGTATCAAGAAGTGCTTCAGTTCCACATTCACCTCTTCCTGAGCAGGAGGGCTGCATGTGGAAAGGAGAGCTCTGTCTGGACCACTCGCATCTGCCCAGAGGTCTCCGATGGTTATTTTTTCATTTCACATTTATTCACATTATTATTTCTCCCTATTCTGCCCACTCCCTGGCTCAGCTAACAGACTGATTACACAAAAACCTAATTTCCCTTAATTAAGGCTTGCTTTTCAGTTTTAAAAGAGGCTACTCTAATTAATTTTTCTGTTGTGAAAATCCTTAGAGAAATGTTGCAGTCTCAGCATGAGAAAACTTGAGTTCTATCCCCAGATCTTGTGGTGGCTGTGACAGATCTTAATTCTTTCCCCCCCTCTCTCTACATTTAATGGATTAAACAATTAGGCTCCCTGGGAGAAATTTCCCTGACCTTTCTCTTCTCATGATATACTGCAGAAGTGAAGTGGCACGCTGGTTTAGTATCACCAGGGTCACTGTTGTAGGTTTCAATAAACTTTCACCACAATAAAGTTTAAAAAATTACATGGATTTTTTTCCACCATGCTTTGTAATAGGAAATGGAGCAGTTACTGACTAGGCCAAAAAGGAAATTTTAACACCAAAAGGAATAAGTCCTTTTCATTGAAGTGCCACTTCTCTCATTGCTTCATTTCCATGTTAGATCAACTCTTTGTTTGTAAACATACAATATTCTGGCTTTGACCATCACTGAGCTTAGAGTGAAAGATGTGAAGTCCTTCAGAGTGTGTAGCAATAACTCAGTGGGTAAGGTACCCCCTGAAGTGTAAATGTCCAGGAGAGCAGGCAGAGAGCCTATATATTCTTTCTCCTTCTATTTATTATGTGTAAGGTCATTGCTGATGACACCAAGAGTCACAACATTTGTCTCCTACACTCTGAAGCTGCTGTGGAAGCCTATGCCAATAACTTCAGGGGGAGGAGGAACCCAGCAGGAAGGGGAATGCTGTGAAGTGGCATCCCAGAGTGTCACAGTGCACCTTGCTCCTTGTGTTAGGGGTGGCTGTGATCAGAAAGTGGTTGATGCATCTTACCAGGCTATGGAGCAGAAGTTCAGAATCCTTTGGAGCTTGGCAAGTTAAGTCTTCATTGAAATGATAAAATTTATCTGATACTTGACAGAGAAGGTGGGGATAGTCTGAATTACAGAGTAAAAGCAAAAAAATGTTATAGAGTTCTCCCTTCCTGTAGATCCATTCTCCTTTCTTATCTGCAATATAAGCCCACTAGTAAAACTGTAGTGATAAGAGAAAAGGAAAAATAGAGTTAAAGATAATCCAAATTATCACGCAGATAGGTCTTTGAAACTTGTTATTCTCTTCTCAGCACTGGCAAAGAGGAGTGTAGGAATAGGGAAGCCATGCAGTGATTATTCCTTGAAAACCTGGATTATGCTCTAACAATTGGTGCTTCTGTTACTTCTGGAGCAAAGATTGAGTCCCTCTACTCAATGAACCTCAATGAATTTTCCTTCCTTTAATTTATAGGATGTTTTTGAAGGCCTGTCAGTTTTTGACAACCACAACATCCTGTGGTGTAGGGATCTGCAGGTTTGGTATGTGAAGTATAAATAAGTATTTCATGTGTTTTAAACCTGGGATTTAAAAATGTTGTTTTATTGTCGAGTGTCTCATTATTTGAAAAGCCAGTGAACACTTCTGTTGGTAATTTTAAAATTCCTAGCATATAACCTGTTGGTCAGCTTTTTTTTCCAGACTGAAAAGTTTGTCTGTTCAGTTATTCCTCATACCAAATATATTCCATGCCTTTGATCAGACTTGTTGCTTGCCCCTCAACCTTTCCAAATCCAATTTCAGATAGCTGGTTCAGAATTGCAAGCAGCATTCAAGATGCAGACACACCACATGTTGATAAGAGAAATCATAATGCTTTCTGTGTTCTCTGTTCCTTCCCTAATAACTCAGAGCACTCAATTTCCTTTTATGACCTTTACTGAGCACTGTGCTCAAGTTCTCATGGAGTGTCAAGTTCTAAACCCAGTATCTCAGTCAGCCATTGTGTATATAAATTTGGGATTACATTTCTTCATATGCATCATACATTTATCTACAGTGAGTTTCATCTGGTACAACTTGCCATGATCATTCAATATTGCAGGGTTCTGATGCTTCTATTAATCAGCCTTATTCTACTAGTTAATATGCAGGTGTTTATCAGCAGACTGTGTCACTCATTTTACTATTCATCCTCTTTTTCAGATATGTTCAAACAATTCTGCTGGTGTTGCACACTGTATCATTCCCACTTTCTGGCTCTTATCTTCCTGGCAGTTCTTCATCTAGGCGAAAACTTTCAGTTTCCTGCAACAATTCCTCTGTGCATTTTGTGATGAAAACATTGTAGTTGTGGCATTTTGTCCCTGTGTGTGATTGTTTTTATTGAGGGAAAGTAGTTTAGTTCCTCAGCCCAGTACTGATTAGTTCACCTTTAAGTTTGCTGTAATTGCCCCTGAAGTGTTACTTCCTTTCCTCCCCTCAGTCCCCCTGCCTCTAGGCAGTGCTTTTGCCTTCTAGGAAGAAGTTTTGCAGGCTCAAGCCCATAATTTACACAGACATTTTGCAATAGTTGCAGATAACTGTGATTTGTTTTTCTGTCTTCTCATTACAGACATAAAATAATCACCCTTTTGATAAAGGTCACTACATCACGAAATTGAAAAATTAAGATAAACAGGACATGAGCTGTCAAACCAGGGGGGTGTTTGAGATGCTTATTATGTATCTGGTTTTAATTTCATTTTTCCCTATTTTCATGGAATCCTGGAATTGTTAGTGTTGCTTCTAACTGACATATTAGAGACCTTCAGATAACCACGCTGGTCAATGTAGTTAACAAAATTTTTTTTGTGGTGGTTTCTGGTACAGATTCCCAGAAATGGGCTGCATACTGAAAAATGCATCACCAGTGAACGCGTTGTGATAGCAGGTCCACTGTAAGTCACTGTGTTTGCATTATAATAGGAAAGGTGATTCTAGTGGAAAGGTGGATTCTAGTCTAGGAATTATATTGAAATTCTCACCACTGAAATTGAGCCCAGAAGTTGGTAAGTGAGGACTTCAATACAAAACTTCATCCTGAGCAATAAAACATCACTTTCTGTTATCACCAGTGGCAACTGTTACCAGAGCTGAAATTCACGGTCTGTTTGGTCTTGGAAGAGCTGGACAGAGTATGAAACAGAGTATGAAAGAAGGAGATGAAGGGAGGGAATTGATGACCAGGGCTCCCTTTGCAGCAGGGCATTCTGAAGAGGTGAAAGGAGCAGATAACACCATATTCTTGTGATCTGTGCTGGAGAACTTGGCAGGGGTTTTTAAACTGCACAGTTTACAGCTCACTGAAATGCGGAAGCTGTTGCTGTTCGTAGCTCTCAATTTTAGAAGAAATGAAGGCAGTGATGGAAAAGTCACATTACAGTTAGTCACATGAACTGTTAAGCTGCCCTGATAGAAATAAATTGTTTCAACAGCCCTCACTGGAATAGAAGGGACAGAACTGTAAACTTGCAACCTTTTTGAAAATCATGTAAGTGGATCATATGTGGTTTCACAGAATATAGAAGAACCACTGTGTGGCAACATGTATGTGTGACACCTGTGCTTAAGGAGCTGAGGACCAGCAGCTGGAATGGCAGAAGAGTTGCCTGCACCAGCCTCTGTGGCTCTGAAATGAGCTGTGTTGAACACTACACACTGGGCTGCAGAGCTAAGTCATTCAAAGCAAAGCACTGTTGTCTTTCTTTTGCTGCTTTTTCCCCCAGTCCATAAAATAACAAATGCCCAGCAGCAATGGAAGCAGTAGCAGAGTCAGGCAGTGGCTGTGAAGTAGCAGGTGATTACTGTTACACAGAAAAAGAACACTCCATTTCAGGATCACTGGGTGTGTGTTGGAGGTAAAAAAATATATATAGAGAAAAATCTGCTTACATTGCCCTATGGGAGTATCAACTCGCATGCAGATCTCTGACTTCTCTAAAGAAATATTTTTCTGACCAGGGAGCTGATAGTTTATTTTCAGATAAACTTCAAGAGGTATGGAAGTAGTAAAAAGATACCTTGTAGAGGTTGTTTTTTTGGCAGACATGGGCCATGTTCGAGGGAGAAAGGAAATAATCAGTGAAAATGTATCCCTTTATTTAGTATAAGAATGCACCTACTATGCTAAGAATTTCCCATTAAGAATTTCTGCACTATTTTTGCTTTTCAAATTGAGTTGCATATCAGTTTCTACTGTCATTTGCAGCCAGAACTCTGTAAAACTTGTTTATCCAGGCAACTTTTCTTGTCTAGTCCTGATGTTCACCAAATACTATGTGGTTGTCCTACCCTGTCATTTCTTTGCTCTGAATTATTCTCATAAATATTTTCATTAGCAAGTACCCTGCCCTGTGCTTAACTTTTATTTTTTTAGGGACTTCATTAATTATAACTGGGAGTTATATTGAAATTCAGGATTCTTGATGGCAAGAGATGTTGATTTGAGTAATGGAATTAATATTAGATAACTTTCCTTTAAAATACAGATCAAGCTTTCAAAAAGATCCTAATAAACCAGAATTGAAAACTTGGAAAAGTCAGTGCTGTGGAAGTGAGAGAGATGGAAGACAGCCAAAGAAACTGGAAGTTTCATTATTACCCACATTTTAATTTTAATGCAGTTCTTATACTATTTAGAGCTTTTTCTTTGTGTTCCACTTCCTGGAATCCTGTGATTATCAGAGAAGCAGATTTTCATTAAAAGTATTTCACCACCTCATTCACTGAAAAGTGAAATGAAATCATAGGAAAAAAATATTTACATAGCACACATGTAAAGACTGAGAAGCTGAAAGGCAAATAATGTATTGCTTTTCAAAACACGACTTGAAAGGTGTCACTTAATGCTTTTATTTTAGATTTGTTTTGACTGAATTTCTTTTGCTTAAAATGATCATTTTCTTTGAGATGCTTTTAATGTTTTCTTTAATTGAAGGTTTACATTAACAGCACCATAAATAACTGAATTCCCAAGTGCTTAGATTCTTTCATCAAGTTAGAGAAATCTTTGCCAGTAAAATGAATCCAGGCATATACAGAAAATGGTCTATGAATCATATGTCTACAGGTGAAAAGTGTAAGCAAATAAGAAGGTGACTGAACATGTCTTAAATACACTGAGGAAGGTGAGGAGTTTAGTTGCCCATACTGTTACTTTTGTACAGGAAGAATCTTGATGCTGTATCTCCTAAATCTTCTCCTTCATGCTTTTCCATGCTTGGAAACCATGTCTGGTTCAGACCTGGGGAAGCAGGTCTTCATAAACTCCTTTTGCTGTTAATGCAGAGAGGGCAACTTAAAGGAGCAAAATCAGTCATTCCCATGAACAACTGCACACTGGCTTATGAGAAGAGGAGCATCAGCTTCTCTTTGTGCAGACTCCACAGTTACACAGACCTGGTTATCCAGGTGCTGAAGAGGCTCCTTAAGATAAAGGTGCTTATCCACAGTGATATCATCTGGTTACCTGAGCTGCACTTCTGTCTTTGACACTCAAGATGGATAGTCTTTCTCTCCATGTTGCCTTCTGTTGTCCTTTCCATGGTTCCTCACTGAGATCTTGTTGCTTATCTAAAGGTTTTCTAAAATTGCAAGCTAAGTGAAGCTACTTGCATAGATTGGCACAGAATATTTTGTTGTAAATGATAGTGTGCTATCCTGAGTTATCCAACTATATTTGCCTTAGAAAAGTTTTAAGCCTTTCTAGGTCAAAACATAAGCAGTGGAAAGGTGATAGTTTAAGCAGCAACCTCAAAGCAGTCACAGTCCTGAAGGAACTGGCTTTTGCCTCAAAGGAATGAGCTGGCAAAGCTTATGTTCTTCATTATTCTCTGAGTGGGTGTTTTAAAATGCCAGACTCCTTATGATTTTTATTTTAACTCATTTGCCTGTTGGTCAAATGCTGACTCCAGTTCATGTTATTGTTAACTCATTAGTTGCTTATGACTTCAGTTAAAACCTTGATTTTATGAGCAGTGTTCTATTTTAGTCAGTCTGGCATTACAATAACTTGACAGAGTTTCTTTTTATGCACAAGCTCATTGATTTTCTATAAAATCCAAAGGGACATGTCGAAATCACAAGAACTGACTATGCTGGGAAGATCAGAGGAAATCCTTCTGGCTCTTAATGTCTCTCTGTCACATGGACCAGTTAATCTGTAAGCCACTGTGGTTCAGAAAATCAGCACATCATGTGGATGAAGCACATGGAAATGGAATATTTGACTCCTAAGTTGAAATACTAGCACCTTGTACCAGGTTCTGTATATATATAGATACATCCTGTGTGAAAGTGATCATAATCCAAATACTGGGGAGGAAAGAGAAAATCTTTGGCAAGACTATTCCTAATACCTCTGAGGAGCTGGAATGAGTGAGTTTATTGCCCTCTGAAACCCCCTTGTTATTTATTGCTTCCCAGTGGGCCAACTGCATCCACTACCACTGCAGCACACACAAAATAATATCATCATAATACATAATCATATTATCATCATAATATCATAAAACACCACAGTCATGAATGAGATCCAAAGTCACAGATACTTTACATGAAGTGGTTTCCCGTTTAAGAAGCAGAAATGTTTCATTAACATGAATAGGGTTAGGAGTTAACTCTACATATGTATACCTGCTTAACTTCCCAAGTTCTCATCTGTTCAGAAGGTTTTTCTAGAAATTAATGACTGTTCTGTAGTATTCTAAGGTCTCCTTGAGTGGGACACAGCACTGTGCAGTGTATAGCAGTGGGAATTGTTGGGGAAAATGGTACTTCAGCAATGCTGTTGTTTCACACTTGGATCCAGGGATTGATCCAGTGAACTTTATGAGCATCATCTCACTTCTGTAGGGCCTTTTTATATGTACAGAACTTGGAGGAGCCTCATCCAGGTTACTTCAGGGAATATGAATTGGCCTGAGTTTTTTAAATTAAGACAGAAGAGTTGTTTTATGTAACAACTTAAGAGCCTGCCTGCCTCTTCCTGGGTTTCTCTAAACCTTGCATGTGACACAGGATCACAGGTGGGAGGAAAGTCAAAAGCTTTCTCAGAATAAGCCTCTATATTATTATATTCCTGAGTCAAACTGTGACACTTATACAGTTCTTTTTATGGTAGAGTCTGCAGTGGGCTCACACAGAAATCAGTGCTTATGAAAGTGAGGGATTATGGAGGATAGGAAAGGCCAGGCTGAAATTCAGAGGGCGAGACTGGTGGGGATTACAGAGCAAAAGGTTTGCTTCAATAAAATGGAAATAAATTAAAATGAAAAGCAGCAGGAGCAGAGGCTGAAAGTGGCAGCAGCAGGAACAAAGATGAACTCCATATATGCCTTTGAGGGGATATGTAAGGGTGAAGAATACATCTTGTTGCTGCAAGGGGACATGGGGCTTATAAAACCTTTGTGGAAGCACAAAGAGGCTGAGGGGAGAATCATGTTGTTATTCCATGTCTCATTATGAAGATGGTAAAGCTGAAAAGGCTCTCTGTCCTCAGAGCAGAACAACTGTCTGATTTACTCTGATGGATGTAGCACAAGCACATCTAGCTCTGAGTACACACAGGGGTGCCCAACACCCTTGCCTGCGTAGGGTCAGGGCCATCAGTGATGCAGCAACCAAGATGAAACAGAAAACAACAATGCATGAAGGTATTAATGCACCTACAAAAAAGCAGGTGATCCTGGAGTCTGTGTGCACCTTGGAAAGCAGTGATGTAGACGGGCTAATGCAGGGAGAAGAAATGATGCAAGTCTTCCTGTGACAGGATAGGCTGTGCTCATACAGTGCTGAAAATGTGAGACACCAAGTTATATGAAAACTGATAATCTCCTAAGTGTGCAGCATTATTCAAGCAAACACACACAGTACTTTGCAGCAAATGTAATGCCTACAAGTTTAATGGCATAATGATACTTCAGTGTTAAATATGACCTTTTCCTTTCTCTTTGCTGGCGCAGTGTCTCTGATAGATGAGAAAATGGGAGATAGCAGAAAAGAGGAAGTAACATCTACTTTGGTACCAATTGCAAACATTTTTCCTGCTTTTTATTCTCAGTATCTCTCTACAATCAAATAGGAGCTTTCTTATATTTCAGTGCATTTTTTTCCCCAGAATCAGTGTTATATGTTTTACATCCCATATTGATTTTTATTGTATTTTATTATTTTTTTAATATTAATGCTAGTCAGAAACTTTAAAGACGACCAGGTCTTTATCCTGCAGTTTTATGCTGTCACAATGCTCATTGAAAACAGGAATATGGGTGCAGGATATCAATGTAAGAGCTCAGGAGAGAGTTACAATTGATATTCTTTCCAAATGGTTGAGATCCTGGGTAGTAACCAGAGGTATATATCTTTCACCCCTCTGTTGGCAAGAAAATAAGGAAAAACAGAGGGAGCTATAAAATACTGGGAAAAACAAAATGTGAAAATACTTGGAAGACCTGCACATACACAGATTGATGATAATAAAAATACAAATAGATGAACACAAATTAAATAGATACTTTAGGCTTTTCTAGTGTTTATCATTAGCTTTGAAAAGCATTTTAAATCTTGAAAACCTGACGCACAAACTCAGGAAGAAAATTAAGCCTGTTAGTTACTTTCATAAATGTAATTACTCTTCCTGATAGAAAAAGTTATATTACAAGAGAAATGCCTTGACTGTTCCAAGGGCAAAACCAGAATAAATTAAAGTACCAGTTATTAAGAGTAAATAGTGAAATTAATATACATATTCTTATTAACAGAATTTCCAAAATGCTTTTGAAAGTATATGTGTATGAAATTGTACTGAATCAAAATTGATTTATTAGCTGAATGATGTATTCTGCTTTTAACAATTTAAACAACTAGAAACCTACAGTAATTAAAGTAGCTAAAATGACATGAATTTGCTGACTTAAAAAAAAAATCTTCTAAATGCTATGTGAGGCTAAGAAGAAATTCAATTAAATTATTGGTGGGGAGCGATGTTGTTCACCTACTTATTTTTTCTGAGTTTCAGATATGGGGGAAAGGCATTTTAAAAGGCTCAAATGGGTCTTGGCACTTGTTAACCAACTTGGAATTTTACTTAGGGGCAGCAGGTCAGGAAAGTCCCATGTATGTTCAGGCTAACCCATCTAATTTCTTGTGGCATGCATGAATTATTCTGATTTCATGATGTAAGAGGATTCCTTTGTGTGTGTGTGTCTTGTTTGGGTGTTGGGTGTTGTTTTGGGTTTTTTTGTGTTTTTTTTTTTTGTGTTCTTATTCTATTTAAATAATCTTTTAAGAACAACAGTTCTGAGTATCACAGAGCTCATCCAGTTTCCTGCACTTGCTCTTGGCTGGCTTTATGACTTGGTCTGTAGGATTTGATGCCAGTAGGAAATTCCTTGCCACATGATGGAAGGTTTTCCTCTTGCATCCTTGTAATATTTTAATGGCTGACCTCTAACTTACAAGGTGTGTTCGAACTGGCCATAGAACAGTTCTTGGCCAAACACCAAAACAATCATGAAATGCACATGACTGAATAGTCCGTGTGGCTTTATACAGAGATCTCTGTGGTAAGACATAAAGAGCATTGAGATACATCCAAAGCTGAAAAGAAATGTTGATAGGTGTGTGTGAAGAATTGTGGAAGAGTGTCTGTCTCCTTGGCTTTAAAAATTACAGCACTTTATATAAATAACAAACGCCCACTTAAATTTACTGTTGTGAGGCTGAATTACACTAAAAAGTATTTCCAAGAGGTTTTTTTCACATCATTTCTTCTGAATACTTGTATTTCATTAGTATACCACATAGCCCTCTCTCTGACCTGGTACAACAGGTTTTCTTGATGAGCAGGTCTCATTTCCTTTCCACTTTTTCTATCCACTGCCTGATCTGAGATGAACTTGGTCATTAAGGGGTCGAATTTCTTCACTGTAATGGTCAGTAGTTTTCTTTGGCATCTCTCAGCCCTCATCAGTTGTGAATCCTGTAATCTGTGCTCTCTCATGAAGAGAGCTGGTGTACTGTTCCAGTGTCATCAACACTAATAAATGGGAATAGTCAAGCCACAACTCATTGACAAGACAACCACGTTTCTACTAGCAAGCAAAGTTATTTGTAGAGATCAGCATGGCCAGTGGAAGAAGGTTGGCATTCCCCAGGCAGAAAGCCTTCCTCAGGAATCAAAGTCCTGCTTTTTGGCAGCCTGATGAGTGAGCCTGCAGAGGAAGACAAGTCCTTGGCCTGACCAAAGCTTTGCCTCTGCTCACCAGGTAGGGTTAGGTTTCTGTTGACATCACATTGTGCCTTATGATGCTGCATGAGGACTTTTTCAAATGACTTGCATTCTGGAATACTTTGCCTTTCATATTTGGGTGTTCTGCAGCAGTTAAACTGCAATGTAAGCAGAGTGTGTATTATTTTTTTAGCAAGTTAGAGCAGTCACCTAATTTTGTTACTAATTTGGAGATGTTTGTAAAAGGCAGGTAATTGCTACATTTTTTTTGTACTAACAGAGCTGAAAATGACAACCAGTGTTGTATGAAATATTTTATTTTCTTTTAATTACCTATTTATTTCCTGTGTTGTGGAAACAGATTTTACAGGCTTGTTTCCTTGTTTTAACTCCTTGTGGATGAAGAGGAATAAATATAAATGAATTCTCAGATTTGCAACTACCCACCTTTGGGTTCAGGGTTCCTAATAATTTGGAAGAGATCTTCATGAATAGAAGAGATAAATTAATTTTTACCTGAGAAAAAGCACACCAGGCATCATTGTCTATGAAAACCACAGCTGTGATTAAGTATTAATTATACTGCTGGAGATAACTGCAGGTGGCAAGAGCCTTGAAGTATTGGCTTTTCAGCAAAAGCAATGTTTTATGAATGACAGAAAAAGAGAAAAGAGATTCTTCTAGAATCACAGAACCTTAGGGGTTGGGAGGGACCTGGAAAGCTCACCCAGCCCAACCCCCCTGCCAGAGCAGGGGCACCCAGAGCACATCACACAGGAGGGGGGTTCAAACCAGGGGGGTTGGAATGTCTCCAGAGAAGGAGACTCCACAGCCTCTCTGGGCAGCCTGTCCCAGGGCTCTGTCACTCTCACAGCAAGGAAGTTCTTCCTGAGATTCACATGGAACCTCCTCTGCTCCAGTTTGCACCCACTGCCCCATGTCCTGTCACTGGACATCACTGCACAAAGCCTGGCTCTGTCCTCCTGACACTGCCCTGAACAGATTTGTAACCAGGGATGAGGTCGCCCCTCAGTCTCCTCTTCTCCAAGCCCAACAGACCCAGCTCCCTCAGCCTTTCCTCAGCAGGGAGATGTTCCACTCCCTCCAGCATCTCTGTGGCTCTGCCCTGGACTCTTTCCAGCAGTTCCCTGTCCTTCTGGAACTGAGGGGCCCAGAACTGGACACAACATTCCAGATGTGGCCTCACCAAGGCAGAACAGAGGGGGAGCAGAACCTCCCTTGACCGAACAAGCTCTTCAGAGAGTGTTCTTTACTTTGGTATTTGTAAAGTGAACAGAGTTGTTTTGTTTTGGGTTTTTTTGGGGGGGATTTTTGTGAGGTTTTTTTGTTTGTTTTGTTGTTTGGGTTGTTTTCTGTTTGTTTTTGCTCGCCTGGCTCCCCCTGCAGCCCTGGGGGGCTCCGCGCTCCCCCTCAGGGCGTTGTTCCTCCGTGGGGTAACTGCTCCGGGTGGGAAAGGCTCCGCAGGGTTTGCCCTGGTCTGCGAAAGAACGTGTTGGGGTCAGATGGCAGGTTTGTTTGGCTTTTTTGGTTGGTTTTGTTGGGGTATTTTTTGTTGGTTTTTTTTGTTGTTGTTCATTTTGGTGGGTTTGTAGTTGTTGGGCTGTTTGTAGTTGTTGGGCTGTTTGTAGTTGTTGGGCTGTTTGTAGTTGTTGGGCTGTTTGTAGTTGTTGGGCTGTTTGTAGTTGTTGGGCTGTTTGTTTGTAGTTGTTGGGCTGTTTGTAGTGGTGTAGTTTTTTTGGTTGGGGTTTTGTTTTTGGCTGGCTTTTTTTTCGGGTTGGTTTTTTTTTTTCTTGTTCATTCCAAAGGGAAATGTGGCTTCATGGAGCTTGTTCCTCACTGGGACGGCTCTTCTCGCTCTCGGTGCTCCTGTGATGCAGCCCCCAGGGTAGTATGGGAGCCAACATGTAAAAAATAAGACAGTTTATGGCAAAACAAAGGTCATGCCACAGCTGCTTGTCTTCTGGGAGCTGATCTTCAAGGGCTTCTTTGTTTTCTTGGAGGTGTAACTTGGGTAGGTAAGTGATTTCAGGGAGAGGAAAGTTGTGTTTCTCAGAGATGTGGTCTAAAGAGATTAAGCTGTTGCAAATTCATGCTGAAGTTAATCCAATTTTAGGATGCAAAGTAGGTAACTAAGCAGATTTCTGGGAGATTTGGTAGGTTTGCAGTTTAAAATCTCCAGGTTGTTATTTTGCTTGAGTTGTTAATGCAATGTGGCAGTTGAATGGGAAGTTACAAGCTTCAGTGTGTTCATGGAAGAGTGTTGTGACTTGTGCTCAAACAGGTTTGTGTGACCTACACTTAGTATCCTGGAACTTAATGATACAGCTCCTGATGACTTGTGTATGACCAGGATTTCATTTCTCATGCAGGTTATTGATTAAGTCACTAGTTTGAAAGCACAGTCTTATCAGAAGGGGGATTAATTCACCTGCTACCTCCATGGATCCAAAGAAGTTGCTCTGAGCCTTATTAATTCAGTTTATATTTAGTTTATATTAGTAGCTGTTACAAGGTAAAAGACACTTTTTTTCCCTTAAAGCACTGAACAGTATCTTTGATGTTGGCATTTGTGAGAGTTTTAATGAGCTCAAACCATGCAGGGTTCTTCAATTAGCTTGAATTATACTTACATGTAATTTATCTTGGACAATAACTGAAAGATTAGTTTTAATTCAGGAAGCGTTGGAGCCCACCACGTTTTGACCTCCTATATACCCATATAATTTTAATGAAGACTGAATTGAGTTTCATTAGCAATGAGACTAGTGCACTTGAGAACAGAATCTCTATCTTTTCTACACCAAAGTGGCAGTAAGAATGATGGTGATGAAACTAGACAATAATAATGGAATATAAGTGCTTTTATTATTCTGAGATTTTATTTAAAAGCGAACATGCAGCAATAGAAACGTTCAGGGTCTGCCAGGAGAATGAACTACTGTGTAGGAAATAACACAGGTTGTAGGTGTCCACAGAGGCCTGGTTTATTTGTTTGTTTGTTTGTTTTGTTTATTCTCTCATTTTACTTCAAAATGGAGGAGAGGGCAAAATCCACTGAAGGAAAGTTAGATTATTTGCAGACTAAAATGAAAAGTAGCCACATACCAGGAAAAGCTGTTAAGTGTACCCTCTGAGGCAATTTAATTTACTGTATTTTCAAAGTTTTTTTCCCAATCCGGGGAAAAATGCTCTGCTCTGATATGTACATGGAATTTTTATTTATTTATTCCCCCTCTCCTTGGTACAAAGCTGTATATATGTGGAATTTTGTACTCTGGCTATTGCCTTGCCATGAGTTCCTGCAGGCAGGAGGGCTAAATTTGAATAGTAATGAATATTTAAATAGTGGAGAGCATTAGGTTCTGTGCTGTTGAGGGAAGAGGAAGGACAACTGGAATGGCAAAAAAAGTAAGAAAGGATTGTGTTTTCTTGGGATCTTGATGCTCAGTGCAGTACATCTGCTGTCATTTGTATTGACACACTCAATACAGAGATACGTGTAATAAAAGTCTATAAAATATGCAGGTTTTTTGCAATTGTTTACATTCACTGTTATATTGCAGTTACTGTTAACTTTTGTTCTATTTCTTAGTGAAACTTTGAATTCTTTTGAGTTCCTCCTGAGTATCTCTGGTCTTGTTAGCACTGCAGTGGCTGATGTTCATCACAATCCTTTGACATCAGCATTTAGGGGATCAAGCCTTTCTCATGGCCCTTGCTGCAAAAGTACAAACTGTTGCAGTTGTGTTCTTATTTGGAAAAGTGAGTCACCTTTGTTGAGAGCATGGTGTCTGAGGGATTCTTGGTATTCAGGTACTCATCTTGCTTGTCTTCTGCAAGATGATGAACTCACTGTGAGATTGTGCATGTGTCTGAAATTATGGACTTGAGGATGTGTATTGCTAGTGTGGAAAAAGTAAGACTACAGGTCAAATGAAGTAAGATACTTGATAAGCTGAAAGGTCTTCAAAAAGGGGAAAAGCTGATGTTAACTTGTAAAGCAATTTGATAGGGAAATTAAGACAATTCTCAACAACAGACCCTGCAATGCCTTATTCAGATTCAATTTTATAATTAAGTTTGGAATTCAGTAATTTGGGTCTAGTATGATTTTTCTTTCCTGCTTAGACCTCTGTCTTCTCCTTCAGTATTTAAATTTGTTAGAAACCTTCAAAGATGGCAAAATATCTTCTATAAAGTGATGAGAGTCCCCAAAAGGGACTGGACAAAATGGAGTCACTCAAAAATAATAAAACAAGCATTCAGTCAAGACAGACACACAGCTGGAAAGGGGTGTCTAACAACGTATCATCAAGTCTAGCAAACCAGAAGGTTTATTATTTTTTCTTTTCAGCTCTGTGGATGCTTTTCTCTTCCTCTTTATGTAACATTAAGGCAACGAATTTTAAATAGCACAGAACACAGCCTGTTGTATGTGAGTGGCCTTTACTGCATTTTCAGAATTAAAAATTTTGCACACTTGTAACAGCAGAACCAGGCTCTAGGTAAATACAGTACCATATAGACATGTGGTAAAGGAAATAAACTATTTTACTGGGATAATATTATGCACGGTTTACAGACTGTTTCCTACAAAGAAATATGCTAATAACTTCAAATTACAGCCTCTTTTTGCTCCTTCTGAAAAGATGCATGGAGTTGCAGTTCACTCAGCTGCAGCTCAGTTTTTTATTTGGTTAACAAACTGAAGTGTGTCCAGATATCTGGCTTAAAAAAAAAAAAAAAAGAAAAAGGCAAGCAAAAGAAAAACAAAACAAGCCCCAAAATATTCAGGAAAGCTTGCCAGGAAACCATTCATAATCTTATTTTTCTGTCTATTGTAATTTATGCAAATATTTTGATTATTGTAGTGCCTGGGTACTAATTTTATAAATGTAAATTTTATGCATTAATTAGTCTCCATTAAATATTTCTTCCAAAACACACAGATTAAGCATTTCAATGTGCTTTTCTAATTACATTTTAAAAACCAAGCTGTAAAAATGCCAGGAGTGAGTTCTCTGCATATACACACATGCAACTCTCATTAATGTTAGTGAGAGGGAGAGAAAATTAGGCCTGGGATGTACCTTATTAAAATGTGCGTAGATGTTTAAACCTTCATCAGTTGGTTAGTGGAGAAATGCCTAAATGTAGATCCAACCACAAAAATAAATTAATAAATTGGCTTGTGTGGAATTATCCCACTTCACTTTAAGCTTCTTCAGGGGAGTCTGAATGGATTTCATTTTGTGTTATTCTTACTGGAATATATATACTTCTCCTTGTTGATTTGTATAACTGTATGTTAGAACACTTTACAGGAAACAAACTGCAAAACTACTTATTTCTCTGCCTTGACTCTAACAAGAGCCTTTACAGAAACCTCATATGAAGAAGAAAACTCATGTTCCTTTTGCTGTCCTCAAGTCTCTTGCAGATTGGCTGTGGTGTGCTACCCTTGTTCCCAGCTTCTGAGGGCAGCAGAATTTAAGCTCATGAGTTGTTTCTTGTTGAGTTTTGTTAGAAACTACCTGTTGGGCCATGAAGGACATTCATTAAGCAGCTGTGACCTAGTGTGATGGGGACTTTATCTCCTGCTCAGGCATCTTGATGCTACAGTGAAAAAGACAATTTATTGCACAGCCACTGGTGTACCATTAATGGGATGGCCTACTTGTTTGGTTTTTTTATAAATATGGAAATAGTTGTGAAGTTTTATGGGGTGAAGATGCCTTGTGTGTATTTCTGCACTTGAACTGAACACACATTGCTTGTAGAGTGCAATGCAGAAGTTTGGGGTCTGTAGGCATTGGTATTGTGCAGATTTTGTGTACCTTATGGCAACATTAGCCCCCAGGTACTGAAGAAGTGACAATATAACATGGCATGATGACTCCTGCAGCTTTGGGCAGGTGAACTTGCTTGTTAGTCAAATGCATTACTGACTGTTCTGGTTATGACTAAATTTGCTTGAACATTGCTCAGTGTCTCCTCTTTAAATTTGTGATCATGTAGGTTAAGTGCTGACTATACATTTCATTAGGGGAAAGAAAGAATTGAATTACATTCAGAAGCTGCAACACAGACCCTCCGAGGCAGAATTGTGCTTAATATCTCTTTTCAGTAAGATTTGAAAACCTGAAATCATTGCTGGGTCTGTGCTGATGTTGTAATGTTGTGAATGCAGTGGGGCACAGGCCGTGTGTTTTTTGTAATATCTCTTCATGTGGGCCTTCTGAATCCTCACTAGATTATCTGTAGTAACAAGGAAAAAAAAGAAATCTTACTAGTTTTAGGTTTGCAAATCCAAAAATCAGGGATGCTTTCTATCAGAGTAAGACTTGCTGCAGACACTAACCTGAGTGGGCTAACTGAAGTCCCAGAAGGAGCCTGTAAAGGATTGAGACCTGAGTTTTGACTGTTGGAAGAAAAAGAATTATTCTTCACCAGAGTATTGAGAATTTTTCAAGAACGAAATTACCAGCTCAGACAGAAGCTGTTGAAAGGTAGATTTTTACAAAGAATCCAAACTACTGTCTTCCTCAGGCTTGTTTGTAGGTGAGGATACCAGAAGCTCTTCAGCAAACAAATATACATTCCACTTAACTTAAACTAAAAAAAGGTTTTCAGTGTACAAAGGACTGTATTAAAATACCTTACAACATTTTTTTCTATTAGAACTTCAGAAGTATAGGCAAAGAAAATTAAACTAGCGTCAGTAAAAGTCTCGAATGAGGAGACTATCAGTTGGATGCTTTGACATATTTTTGTTATTGTTGTTGTTAGTATTGCTACTTTAAGTTGGACACTGCTGCCACCTACAAGGCTCTGCAGCAATAGCAGTACTATCACAGGAAAAGGGGTAGTATGAGAAGAAGCATATGGTACTTGTTAGTTTAACTTCAGGGTAGATAGGGAAATTTTCAGCAGAACAGAAGGCAATGGTTGAAATTCTTTAGTTCCTTCAAGGAAATCTTCTGATTTAGAATATCTGTTGAGTGTGTTAATTTTGCCTGCTTCATGAAAGAAGTAGGAGAACCAGCAAAGTGGATTTATCACCTCTATATACGGGCAGAGGAAAAAATGGGACTTTTACATTTGGAGGAAGAAAAAATTAAAATGGAAAAAGTAACACATAAAGTACTTCTTGCTGTCTACCAGGGTAGAAATTTCAAGACATTGCTGAGGGTAGACATTTTTGCATCAAGAAATCTGGCAAATAGAAAAATAAACATTAGCTTGTGTTCAGTAAGCTGAGCTGGAGTATTAACAACGTCTGTTGGACTTTTGTATGTTTTGCTGGGCTTTGTTCAGCATTTGTATATGCCTCCAAATCACATCAGTTATGTTACGATGGAAATCTAGCAAATGCTAGTATCTGAGCAGATTAGGCTCTAATCTAGGAACCAAAGCAGTAACAAAGAAAATTATGGATATTCACACTTGTCCAGGGAAGAGCTACTGTTACTGAGTAGGATGGTGAGTGAAACAAAACCTGAAAAACTTTGGAACAGGAACTGCAAAGTAACAAGAGAAGTTACTGTGGTAGAAGAGATTGTGGATAGTTTCAGGTGAATAAGCTTACTCAGTAGTCAAGAAAGTGGCCTGAGGGCAAAAGAATCCCCAAACTGCCCAAAGCACAGCTTGGCAGGAGCTGGAATGTATTCAGGGAAAGTATCACCTGCACTTTGTATGTCACTAAGAATCCAATGTTGGCCTCTACCAGAGGCAGGGCCAGCAGGAGCCTTTGATCTAACTTGGCACTGTGGCAGTCCTAGCAGAGTATTGGTCTACCTTGGAATAATGTGATTGCCACTCAAAGTAATACTTGTTTCTCAGTGCATAACGTTCCAAAGAAACATTACTAGCTAGTTCAGTTGATGTTTTGGTTCTAAATATTTATGCATGCTCTGGATGATGGCTGTGGTTCATCTGGAAGAGAATGTGAAGCATCGGACCTGGAGAGTTTTCTACATAATTATCTATTGAATGGTACCAGAATGCTGTCTGATTTAAACAGTATCAAAATTGACACTCTGCAGATAGTATTCTAAGATTTTAAGAGGCTGGTCTGTGCATTGGAGAGGATGAAAAGCAGGAGGTAGTAGGTGGTTTTAATAATTAGTTCCAGTGGAGAAAGGTCTGTTAGATTTTGAAATGCAAGGGTTAAAAAGCTTCACAAGGCAGTTTTATTCTTTAATCAAATAAAGCTGTGCCCCCCCCAAAAAAAGTGTAAGTATTAGTCCCTTTCTATCTTGAAAAAAATACCAAAACAAATTAGAGTGATTCACAATGAACAGTGTTATTTTAGGAAGTTATAGTCCAAATCTTTTGTTAAAAGAAAATGTTAAGGAAAAGAAAATAACCTCAGATGAGAACTATGACCTCTGTTCCTCCCCAAAGTTCTTGTGCTTGTTTTGAGGTTGTTTTTTTTTTTTTTAAATTCAGAGAATAAAGGAAAATTAAAAGATTCTGTCATAGAATTGTGTGACTTTCACACTTTCATTAAACTGAGCTAGCACAAAATCTGGATATTTTCAGTCCCATGATAAAAAATATTTTGAAATCTTAGGTAGATATAAATAGGAGCTAATTGTGTTGGCCCTTCCTGAGGTACAAATACTGCTGGTGCAATAAACTGCTTCCACCCTCTCCATTTTTTGCTTTTCTCAAGTAGAAGGTAATATAAATGATGGAATTACAAAACTGTTAAATAACACTGAAAGGCAGCAATTTAATGTTTCAACTTTAGTAGGTTAGTGTTTCATGCTGATGTCTTAAATAGTAGTGGACAAGTTTTGTATTGTTTCCCTGTAACTCATCAACATTCAATCTAACTGCGAGTAGTTACAGCACTGACATTTATTTGCAATGAGCAATTTAAATATCTGTAGCCCCATTATTATTTTTATTAGCAAAGATCTAAAATAATATTTTTAAAAGTGAAAAATTGTGTTGGCAAAATTTCCTATGAACTTTGCCTAGGATATTGTTATTTATGAAGCAAAACAACCCATCAAATAATATTTTTTTTGCTTTGCTTTGAAGTAAAGTAATGCAGCCAATATGAAATCTGTTGAGGTGTGGTTTACATTTCTATCACGTTCAAAGTGAACCATGCACGATTAGGTTTGTTTGAATTAATGTCTAAGAATTATAGTCCTCATTTAAATGCAGTACTGTCTATTAAAAAAAATATCAGAAACAGCCTAATGTTTTCTCATTCTTTCTACATAGTTAATTTAATGCCTAATAACATTATATGTTTTTCTAATTTTTACAAATGGCTATTTATGACTTAGGCCCCCTGCTTTTTCACTGAGTTGAGGCAAACCTTGAAATGAATCTTGGAAGTAAAAATATGAGGTTTTCTATAAATTTAAAATTCTTTAAAACATCAATTATTTATTTTCTAAGCAATTACTTCAATTTGCTTAGACAGCTTTCTAAAGATTAACTTAGTAGAACAATTCTCTGTGACTTAACAAATGCTAATTTTTGGGAAAGTGGAATAAGGCATTTGAGTGGGCTGGAAGTATTCAGAAAACTCAGATCCTGGGTCAAGGTCTGCATTAATGCAGAAATTATCTTCTGCTTTTAGGTGCTGAAGATGGAAGTAACTGCCATACTAGTGGGCATATGGAGAGAGGAAAGGCAACTACAGGCCAGTCAGTCCTCACCTATGTGCCTAGCAAGATCATGGAGCAGATCCTTCTGATGGCTCTGCTGAAGAATGTGGAAAACATGGAGGTGGTTGGTGGCAACCAACATGACTTCACCAAGGGCAAATCATGCCTGACAAAATTTGGTGGCCTTTTATCATGGGGTCACAGCTTTGGTGGACAAGGGAAGAGCAACTGATGTCATCTACCTGGACTTGTGCAAACCATTCGACACTGTCCTTCATGACATCCTGGTCTCAAAATTGGAAGGATATGGATTTTATGGATGGACCACTTCTTGGGTAAGGAATTGACTGGATGGTCACACTCAGAGAGTAGTGATTAACGGCTTGATGTCTAGATGGAAAACAGTGACAAGTGGTGTTCCTCAGGGGTTGGTACTGTTTAACATATTTGTCAGTGAAATAGACAGTGAAATCGAGTGCGCCCTCAACAAGTTTTCTGGCAACACCAAGTTGTGTGGTGTGGTTGGCACGCTGGAGGGAAGGGATGGCATCCAGAGGGACCTTGACAAGCTTGAGCTTTGGGCCCATCCCAACCTCATGAAAATCAACAAGGCCAAGCGCAAGGTCCTACACCTGGCTTGGGCAGAGAATGGATTGAGAACAGCCTTGAGAGAAAGACCTGCAGGTGGTTGCAGATAAAAAGCTCACTATGAGCTGGCATTGTGCACTTGCAGCCCAGAAAGCCAACTGTGTCCTGGGCTGCATCAAAAGAGTGTATTAAGCAGGGCGAGGAAGGCAATTCTGCTCCTTTGCTCTACTTGGGTGAGATGCCAGGAGGAACCTGGGACAAGGACTTAGGATAATGGTTTTAAGCTGGAAGAGAGTAGATTTAGGTTAGACATTAGGAAGAAATTATTTAGTGTGAGGGTAGTGAGACACTGGAATAGGTTGCCTAGGGAGGCTGTGGATTCCCTCTCCTGGAAGTGTTCAAGGCCAAACTAACTGGGGCTTGGAGCAACCTGATCTAGTGGAAGGTGTACCTGCCCATGCATGGGAGTTGGAACTGAATGATCTCTAAGGTCCCTTCCAACCCTACCCTAGCCATTCTATGATTCTATGATATAATTTGGTTTTATTTTTAAATTACACTGGCTTCATCACCAATATGCACTAGAATCAGACTTGACATAGTGTTCTCAAGAGTGAATGTGTTCAGTGTTTCCCAAGAAATGTATTTTGAACTTGAACAACAGAATAGAATGCATGCTTGGTTTAGACTTAAAATCATTATTTAATCTCCTATTTAGCATGGTAATTACCCAAGTGCGTTACTTTAGGTATGTAAACTCTAATATGGGCAGAAATGTTCACATTTTAAGTCCTACTCTGAATGGAATAAAGTGCATACAGTTGTCTTTATGTTTGTGATGCTATTACCTTCAGTGGTATGCACTTAAGCGTGTGCTTGAGCAAGGAATGCTTTCTTGTGCTGAAAGGCACAACTCTCTCATCTTTTATGGTCATTTCAAGCTGGATTATTGAAATTGCTGAACACTCTGAAGGGGGGCTGATGGTCATCTCTGTAGACATTCTGTTATTTTGGACAAGAGCAAGAATACTTGAAATGTTCAGGATTGTCTTGTCTATTCAGTTGAATGGAAGTGCATACACAACCTCAGTTCTGCTTGCTGACTAGCATAGCTTGTATGCATTATGCACGAGGCTGAAACATGAAAACAGATTACTTGAAACTTTACTGTAACTGCCCGTTTCTCCACTACGTAATATTTACTGACTTGTGGCATGCATTGTGCATTAGTTACCCTTGTTTCAGTCACTGGTTTTTGGTTCCTTCCCCATCACTGAGTTCTGGTAAGTTATGAAGGTTGTATTTAACAGGAGGTGGCAATTCTTGTATTCATCTCACAAGCATTCTAGGAGGATGCATACTATATGGAAGTCTTTGAAATAGGCAAGTAATCTCACTAAATCTAATATTGTGTGTGGTTTGGTATCTATTAAGTTGAATTCAATATGGAAATAATGCATTAGCTTGAATAAATCTCTTGTCTAAATGCAGTATTACAAAAATGCATGATAGACACTGTAAGTAGCATAACTGTTGGGAACTTGTTCACACATTTCAGAAAATGAGAAATATGCCCATTTAATATATTGTGACCTTTTAAAATAGTACAAGTTACTCTTTGAAGCAGCACTACTGTTCTGAATATTTTATTCAACCCTTTTTTTAAATGTATGAAATAATGACTTGTCAGAGGACACCCCAGATGTCACTTCACTTGGGCTGCTCAAAGTGACACACCATGGCAGGTGTTTGGAGAGAGAGGCTGAGAGAGGTTGGGGAAGAGTGGTAGACTGTGCCCAGGTTCTGACACTTCAGGGCCTTAGTACTTCAGCTGTCACTATTAATAGCTGTGGATGGATATCTCCAGTGTCTAATTAATTGTGAACCCATTTGTGTTTCTGGCCTCTCCAACATCCTGTGACAAAGACTTTAATCATTTTAATTGCATGGTATGAAAAAGTAGCTAATTTTATTTTTGCTTCCAGTAATTATACTGGGTGTCTCATAGCTCTTCTATCTCAAGAAATAGTGAATAATGATTTCCTGTTCACCTTTTGACCATTACTATAATTTTACTGACCTCCATCGTATTCCTTATTGTCTTCCTTCATGCTGCTGGGTCGCATTTTATGTATTTGCTCTTAGACAAGCAATTGTTCTGTACCTCTATTTGTCCATATTGGTCTTCTTTACCATTTCTCATCCTTTCCACAGTCTTATGCTAAGAAGACTAGACAGCAGCAATGTTGACTTTGTATCTTGTACTGCAGTGCCAAAGGGACAGGTTTTTTAAAGTTTTCCTCACTGGATCTGGGTCAATTCTGTTCAGGCACATTGCAAGCTGGCTACAAAAGGAGCTTTCCATTTCACCAAACCAACTTGTGAAATTAGGCTAAAAAAAAGAAAAAGTCTTTCTTAGGATAAAATTACTAAAATTTTGTTGTAAGTATCCTTTGCTTTTGGTCCAGACTGAGATGGAATAGAGGGTAGATTGTGGGTTTTTGTCTATTTGGTTGGTGGCTTTTTTGGTTTGTGGTTTTTTTATATTTTGTTGTTGTTGTTCTTCATTCTGAATAATGTTAGTGTCTGCTTCGTTTGTGTTTTTTTTATATTTTGTTGTTGTTGTTCTTCTTCATTCTGAATAATGTTAGTGTCTGCTTGGAAGGTAGTTTTCAGTTAGCAAGACCCTGTGAATGTGAAATGCATCATGTAAACACAGTCAGTATAAATAGTTGTTCCACTTCTTTGAAGCAGTATGCGCTCATTCTAAGATGTTCTGTGTTTGTCAGAGCTAGGATGGTGATAACAGCTGCAGGTGGGATGCCCTTCAGTGTGTGAGTGATACAAGCAGTGTCAGGATATCTGCAGAATGCTGCTTATCCTTGGAAGCATTGCAGCTTATGACAGTTTTGAGTATATCAGAGTAATGCTTGTATTTGTCACAGCAATGCCTTTAATGTGATACTGCTGGAACAATATCCTCATGGTCAACATTAGTTTCTCTTATGAAAAGTCCACTGAGGTTCATCTAATTCACTAAGGTTCCATTCCATTATTGGTCAACTTTTTAAACACAATCCCTATATTAACCTTAAACTAAGGATCAACTTTTTTAGGAGGTAATCCCATTTGACTTCTAATAATCCCATATTGAGGCATAAAGAGCAGTGCAATAAATGTTTGTAGGAAAGTGGCAAGAGACAATCACATTTGATAGCTGTTATTATGTGCAATATGCTCTTAGAGCGTGGTCTTTAAAATGTGAAGTCTTTAATGATGAACAGCTCTAGTAAAAATAGTTTACAGATCTGAAATTAGATTTTCTATAAAATAACCACATAAAAACTTATTTCAAAATCACCCTTCGTCCAGAAAGGGAGGAGGGAAAAGACAATTTCTCCCCCTTCTATATTTTGATAAATCACAGATAACTTAATTAGCAGTAGTACATGTAAGACATGGACAATAGGCTCAATTTCCATAATTTCCAGACAGCATTAGCCATGTCATGTAGCAGTGGAACCCAGGGACGGTTTAAAGGGATGGTATTAAAATTTGCAGAAATTACTCAACATGATGTGCAATTTTACTTTTTTGTAGTTTCAGGAGGATTCCTTGTTTGTTTTAAAAATAGTGTTCAGAAACACAGCAGTTCATTGTAAAGCTGCATTCCTTTCCCAGACATTCCTGAAGAGCTTCTAAATTCAAGGGTTTCCCAATTCTTTCATTTTCTCTGTAATCAACAATGGCAACTGCTCCTGATCTTTCAGATACTGCGACATTCCTTTCAGGTTCTCATAACTAGGACCCAGCCCTTTCATTCCTCTAACTCTCATGGACTTTTTTAACCAGCATACTGTGTCTTTTTCTTTCCACCACTTTCCTACATATCTTTCTTAGCCTCCCCCCTTCTCCTGGGATCCCAGACAGATGAGCCACCCCTGGAGCTTTATTATGATAGGTATTCTGAAGGTCATCTCAGCACATGACCTTCTGTAACTGAATGGGTAGATGCAGGGAGAGCAGGAAAATGTTTATTCTGATAGCCTTCTACAATGGTGTAACTGAATGGGTAGATGCAGGGAGAGCAGTGGATGTAGTCTACCTTGACCTTAGCAAGTCTTTTGACGCTGTTTCCCATAATATCCTTGTGAACAAGCTCAGGAAGTGTGGGGTAAAAGAGTGGACAAGGGACATGGATTAAAAACTGGTTAAACTATAGAGCCCAGAGGGTAGAGATCAATGATACAGAGTCCAGCTGGAGATATGAACCTAGTGGATCAGTGCTGAGCCCAGTCTTGTTCAGCATCAGCATCAAGACCTAGATAAGGGGACAGGGAGTATCCTAAGTGAGTTTGCTGATGATAGCAAACTGGGAAGATTGGCTGACTCACTGGAAGGCTGTGCAGCCATTCAACAAGATTTGGACAGACTGGAGAGCTGGGCAAAAGAGGAACATAATTAGGTTCAACAAGAATAAGTGTGGAGTCCTGCACTTGGGGAAGAATAACAATGTGCACCAGTACAGATTAGGAGCTGACCTGCCAAAAGCAGCTCTGTGGAGAAGAACCTTTGAGTCCTGGTGGACAATAATTCATCCATGGGACAGCAATGTGCCCTTGTAGCCAAAAAGGCCAATAGTATCCTGGGGTGCATTAGGAAGAGTGTGTCCAGCAAGTCAAGGAAGGTTTTTCTCCCCTACTCTGCCCTGGTGAGACCCTACCTGGAGTATTTTGTCCAGTTCTGGACTCCCCAGATCAAGAGGGACAGAGATTTACTTGAGAGAGTCCAAAGGTGGGCTACAAGGATGATTAAGGGACTGGAACGCCTGCCTTACAAGGAAAGGCTGAGACACCTGGAGTTTTTTAGTCTGGAGAAGAGAAGACTGAGAGGGGATCTTATTAATGTATATAAATATCTGAAGGGTGGATGTCAAGAAAGAGGGACCAGTCTCTTTTCCAGTGATAGGACAAGGGGCAATGGATGCAAACTGGAGCACAGGAAGTTGCACCTCAACATGAAGAAAAAATTATTTACTGTGAGGGTCACACAGCACTAGAACAGGCTGTCCAGAGAAGTTGTGGAGTCTCCTTTTCTGGAGACTTTCAAGGCCTGTCTGGATGCATTTCTATGTGACCTACCCTAAGTGGTCCTGCTCTAGCAAGGGGGTTGGACTCAATGATCTCCAGAGGTCTCTTGCAAGCCCTAACATCTTGTGATCTTTGATTCTCTCAGCCTCTTTTCTGGATATAGAGTTCAAGTACACAAGACTTGCATTATATCATAGCAGTTTACAGCTCTGCTTCTGCACCGCCATTTGATAGGGCATGGGTAGGATTTGCCTAGTAACTGGGTAACTTGCTCAGTTACCTTCTGTAACCAGTGTGGCTATCAGCTAATATAGTTTTATTCTTTCACACAGCACAATGTCAGAATACTCTCTAGATTAGATCTCTCTATATTGCCAATGCATAAGAATTATCTGCCATTGAAAATACAGTATTTATAGTACCTTTGTGGAATGTTACAAAAGCAGCTAGCTTAATGGATGTACAGGACCTACATGCAGTTTAAAACAAAAGCATAAAATGAAGCTTTCCTGCAGGAGTCCTCAGGGAGGATTCAGAGTGTGTGCAGAACTAATTTCACACCATTTAGGGGAGCTGGATCAGAAAACAAGGCAAACTATTCCCTTTTCTACCATCCCCACAGCCCAGTGATCTTCACCTAAAAGCTATAAAGTCAATTTCAAAAAGAAATAAAGAAAAAAAATTGCTCACTTCCTGTGTTACCTACAGAAATAAGAGATAGAAATAAGAGAAATGAAAGTAAAAGATGAATTTGATCAGCTTACTTGATAGTCACTAGTGTTCTGGACACAGTGCAAGGTGGTTGTCAGGCTGGCACAGCTACATGTATAGTTTGTGAGCAAGTGAATGGCTGTGCAAGTTGTTAAAGAGGTTACATGTGACAAGCTGGTCAGATAGTTGAACTCTCAGTACATAAATAAACTCTTCTGTGTTAGAGTTTTGCTTTAAGTGCTGCGCAGGGTATGCAGTTCATTCAGATGGAAAAGACTGCTCAGGCCACAGCATAGGCAAAATGGAGCCTTTTAAAGCCTCCCTATTTAAATTGAAAATATTTTGAGATTTCAGTATTCTCACATTGCTATAAATTTACTAAGAGCTGTTGTAATCTTTCATTTTAATGACACACAGTCATTTTTTGCTCCAACACAGAAGTGCAGAATTATCAAGGTGTAAATCCCTGTTATTTATAAACAGCTGAATGTCATACCAAATGTATGAGTTTTCTTGTTTAGTTAACATGCTTTTTCATTTGCTGCTGAACCCTCAACATTTGCTCATCCCACTGTTATCTGGATGATGATTTTGAAAGAGGAGAGCATCAAGAACTATCTTCTCTATCTTTAGTGTTCTATAAAAATGTGCCCTGTGATTTCAGGTGCCATTATTTGTCCTGGCAGTAATTCTTCCCCTGTAATCTTCCTCTGTAGCTTAGCTGTGTCTGTGATACCTTCTAAAATATACTAACATACTTAATGCCTGATTGAGTATTCTGTTACTGAACTTTTCAATAAATGTCTCTTCTACCTCCATTCTGAGCATCTGTGATTCTCAAACTAGTTTTTGTGGGTGTTATATGTGGTTGTTGACCATCTCAGGACTGACATTGTGATACAGGGTTTGATCTTAATAGGAACATTAGAAATTCTATACATTCATATTTTCTCAAGTCTGAGCCTTGGGTAATTTGTTGCCTAGGGACTTTCTGAAGGTAGAGGCAACAGTTTGATACTTACTGTGGATTTTTATCACCGGACTTTGACCAATGGCTTTTAAAATATGCATAAGTCTGCTACTATCCTGAGGTAAGGAGGTCCACCCAGTGTGACATGGAAAAGTATTTATTTTTGTTTCCTCTGAAACTGTAGTTTTATTGGGTACCCACCACTTTCTCCTTGTATGAGAAAAGACAGTGATCAGTCATTCCCACATATTCTCCATACTATTTATTTCTAAAATTAAAGATAAATCTAGATTTGGAATGTTTAGATTTATTACTGTTGAATGTATCTCATTTCCATTGAAGACTTGTTCTATAAATTTTGTATTAGGTGAATATTGGGTGAAAATGAAATATTACATGCTTAAAAGAAAAGTAACTGTTCTGTGATGTTTCAGAAAAAAGCATTCAGTATTTTTGAACTTAGTGAGGAATGTAAAATACTGTCATGCAATTCATGAGTCACAGATTGTTCATTTGTCTTTACATCAATGTTACTATATTAATTTGTGACTTTCTTAATATTAGTTTTATGATTATACTCTACCTAAACATCAGATAAAATGGCAAAATAACTTTTAAATTACAATTTTGGCCTCTCAAGTTGCTGACATCTAGTGATTACTTTCTGTTAAGTAAACAGTCCTTTGTCAAGTGAGCTGTATAAGCATATTCTTACTTCAAAATTTGCATTCTCTTCCCAAGTTATTACACTCAGGGGTGATGTCTATGCTTTCCATTGCTAAGCACTTTCTAGGTAACTACACTGTTCCAATTACCAGCT
The DNA here is from genome assembly GCF_000747805.2 of Chaetura pelagica. NCBI lineage: Eukaryota > Metazoa > Chordata > Aves > Apodiformes > Apodidae > Chaetura > Chaetura pelagica. Next base: position 180,116 of record NW_009953992.1, read on the forward strand.
CCCCCTCATGAACTCAAGTCCAAAAGAGAAAAAAGGAGTCAGGAAAGAAGCAAAGTGATGACTGCAAGCTGACTAGTTCATAGTGGTGTTTCTGAAATCATAGTTTTGCTTACTTTTTCATTGCTTATTCAGTAAAGAACAGGTGAGACAAAACTGCAGCCTCTTTTAATGGGTATCAACTGACCTGATTTGGCTTTGTGGCTAATCTACTTAGTATATGTTATTTATGGTTCTTTCTCTCTTATTTTTGCAGTTTTCTGATGTTTTTAAATTTGCATTCACTTTTCCCATTTAAAATTTCTGTCTCTCCCATGGCAAAATACTAGTAAAAAAAAAAAGGACTTGATGGCTTTTAAAAATCATTAAAACAACAACAAAAAAACCCAAAACAGGACCATTTCTCTACAATAATTTCAGTTTTCATTTTCTAAAGTACAAATTACAAAAAGCATTGCTGGTACCAACACTCAAGGATATAGCAAAAAGTGTCATTACGTGACCCATTGTTTACACACCTGTGTTCACATACTTGTGAGCTTGGAATGGCAAAGGCCTGTGTAAGGACTCAGAGTGGCAAGGAATGCAGAAAGATGCATTCATTTCAGAGTGCATTGAAGTTAACTTTGAACTGGTTTGATGTGTAAAGGTGTGAGACCCTTGGGGGAATTATGTTGCTCACCCTCATCCAGTGTTGCAGCATTTAGTAGAGCCCCCAGCGGTGACAGTCTTGCACAGTCTGTAGCAGACAATGAGAAAAAGCCAGATATAAGTGACCATAGAGGTGACCACTGTAGGAACTACACACCCAATGTCATTGTATCCTTGAGGGGAATAATTTGACATAACCAGTTGAACACTCCTTAGGTTTGTGCAGCCACAGCTTTCTCACTTTTAAAAAAAGTGGAATATGTCTATGTTGATATATTCTTTCATAAAATCCAGCTTCCTCTTCAGCATATCTGTGATTTCGTACAATCATAGAATAGTTTGTGCTGGGAGGGACCTTGAAGATCGTCTTGTTTCAATCCCCCTGCCATGGGCAGGGACACCTCCCGCTAGACCATCCAACCTGGGCTTGAACACTTCCAGTGATGGGGCAGCCACGACCTCCCTTGGCAACCTGGGCCACTGTCTCACCACCCTCACAGTGAAGAATTTCTTCCTAACATTCCTATTTCAATGAACAACATTCAGATATGGCACCGTGCAAAGCTGTAACACAGAAACAGTGAGTTTATTTGAGTCTTCTATAAAAAAAACAGGCCTTTAACTGTCATTCAAAGAATCCAATCCCAACAGTTGTATATGCAGATTCTGTCATTGCACATCAAAACAGCAATCTGCATGTGCTCTGTGGAATAAACAAGTGTGTGCTTATTTAGGTGGTTTAATATTGAGTTTGGCACCTTTGTGAGTTAACCTTCTATCACCTTGCAGATTGCATAATGCCAAATAGATGGACTGTTCTTCTGTTTCTTGATCAAATTAAGTGACCTGTGTGTACTCCAGAAGTTACAGACATTCCCATTCCAACTCCAAACATTTAAACACAGAGCGGTCTTGAGAATATCATTACTGATTTTTAATAATTTATTTTAAGATTATTTTCCCCTTCAACTACCAAACCAATGGAAAAAATATTATACTAAAGAGTTACGACTTTTGAGTAATAAAATTACTTAAAATTCTGAGATGTAAAATCTAGCTGTGATAATATTTTTTTCACATCAGGCAAGAGTGATGGCTGGGGGCAGTGGTGAGAACCTAGATAAGAATGAAAGTGACTCCTGACAGAAAGCTGGTAACCAAGTCTGCACTCTTCTGTAGAGAGATGCTGAGAATAGCTGTCAGGTGCAGTCAATCTGGATTTCATTCAAGAGCAGCACTGAATTTAAAGTCAAGAGCAGCCCAGGTTTTGCTGCTTTGAGTTCAACCAGTTGCCAAGCTGTGAAGGTTCTGTCGTGGAAAATTCACTGTAACAATATTAAATGCCTCCCTTCTTCAGCATGTGCATCTGTAATGGGTACCTGTTTCACTGGGAAAAGGGCAAAGCTCTCTGGGGATGGCTGTAGATATTAGCATGTGTTTATGCCCTTATTTGTCTGCTGAGGAAAATATCTATTTTTTCAGGGTTTGCACTTGGATATCTTCTGCTTAGGTCTGTTCAATGAGCCTTCAACATTTCTCTTTGAAGAGCCAACTTAATCTGTACTACCATTGGTTTAGTACCATTAGAAGTTTTATCCTAGATACTTAAATAAAACTCAGTGTTGCAATCTGTGAGATTCCACGTCAATACCTTATGTTTTTAAATATTGTTTTTCTAGAGTTCAGTCTACACTAAAGTGATCAGACCGACTTTGCATAAAATGTATAAGCAGTGTGCAGCATCTTGCTCCAGCTTGAACCTACTCTTGTTCCCTCGCCAAGTATTTTTGTAACAATTGATTAATTACGATTAATTTATTTGCTTATAACTTTTTGTTTCTGTTGTTTAGCTGTATACCACTTTTTTTCCTTCAATGTATTTTTTCTCCTTTGTTTCGTTAGTCAAGAAGCTTCGTATTACTCTTCCTTTCAGCACCTGATATTTGAAGTGCAATTCTTCCAGCATCTTAAGACCTTCAATACCAGAATGGGGGTTCCACATGCTTGAAAAGGAGCAATGAAAAAGCATGGTGAATAAAGCAGCTATGTGACATTGTAAATTAGAAATCAATTTATATTTATCAGTCCTGATTCTGCAGTAATTTATGTATGTTCTACTTAATCTTGGAAGGACACATTTTTACAAAAATCTGAGGGTAAGATAATGTACTTGGCTGAAAAATTACTGGAAATAGATTTATTGGTGTTAATGTTGGTTTTGCTTTTTTATATATTTTTTTAAATTGTTATAATTTAAAAGGCAAAGTGACATTACTAAGTTAACAATATTATTTTTTTTCATTGAGTTTCTGTACACTCACTTTGCTCAGGACATCTGAATGTCCATTAAAGCAGTTAGTATGCTTTTTAGTTTTGGGGTTTGTTGTTTGTGTTTTGTTGTGTTTGGGGTTTTTTTTATTTCATATTTGAATATTATTCTTTGCCATAAGCTATTTCTTCTATTTAAATTGATTAATGTCAGACCTGAAATAAGATTAAAAATTGAGGTAATTAATTTAAAATGTACAATTCACATTGTTAAACCTATTTTCTGTGCTTCTGATAGTAGTGTTTTCTGTCACTGAGGTATTCTGGTCTTCCAAACACTCCACTTCAGGATTTTTTTTTATTCTAGCATACAAAATTATATGCAAGACAGACATATTAGGAGTGATGATGTAAATGGAGAATTACACCATTAAAGCATAAGCTGTAGAAGATAAACAGTGGCAGGAAAAAACACTTTTCACAAGTCCATAAATGTGAAAGTCAATATTTGTCTTTCTTATTACAGAAACTGAGAGATCTATTGTTGATCTAAGTCCTATAAAGTGGTAGTGAATGAAGTTAATATGCTTTAGAGTTTACTGACAAAGCTGAACAGAAAACACGTGTAGTTCAGGAACAGAGAAGCCATGTTTTGTGGTATGACAGAGAATGAAATAACTATAATAGCAAATAAAGCAGTACTGACAAAACAAACACATGAAATGTAAACATTTCGTTTTTAGGAATAACTTTCCATTTTTAGGCTGCATAAGTTTATATTTAAGTCCCTAGGATATCCTTTGAAAAGGCACTAATACCAGTCTTTGATGGCTTCTCGACTTATTGCAGTTTTTGCAAGCTCCCATGTTTTTGTGGTGATTATTGCTTAGTCACAGTTTCTGATTGTCTGAGTTCACCCCTGGAAAAAAATAATCACGTAGCTGGCAAACTTCTTCGGTATTGGTTTAAGCATAATGTAAGAATCTGAACAACCTGAAATAAGAAACGCAACTTCAAGTGTCAAGTGGCATACTAGAATTACACTGTAACAGACAAGTTTCAAAGTTTCTTTGAGCTTTTGTTGCACTGGGACTCTTGAGAGGCAATGCTGCTTGCCAGATGAGAAAGCTTCTTGAGCATATCAACCTTACTTGAAACAGTTTGAATGCTTGAGAAAAATCCCAAGCCATACCAGGCATGAAGTGTGTGTCAAGGCAATATAAATGAAGAAAATAATGACTGTTCCAAGAGTGGTGGTTTTAGTGAGTTGATTTCATGTTTCAGCTATAGATAATATGATACTAGTATAACAAGGGTTGCTTCCTGTGAAAAGCAGCCCTGTGTCTGCACTGTTGGAAATAGCTTGATGTTTACAAGGTGGATTTATGGAATATCTGAAAGCTTTTGCGGTGTTCAGTTTTCATTTTGGTGGTTGCTTTTTGTTTACATAGAATTATATAGTAAACAAGAGCAACTATAGAATTACTGGTCATATCTGTTGTATAATGAGACATCCTTCAAGTACTACTGAGCAAAGTGGATTCCTCAGTGAGAAGTCATTTATAGCTCTGGGTATATGATGTACTGAAGGTGAGGAGCGTTTCTGCAACATTTATGATTAAAAAAAACATGGCATTTTCCACTGTGACTGCTACTGGAGCACTACATGGCTTTTCCATCTTCAAAGTCCCACTAGTTTTCTGCTGAGATATTTACATTTTAACAGTTACTGCTAAGAAAAACAAAAAAAGGGGACAGTGATACATGCAAAAGATTTGTCATAGCAAATAAATTGGAAATGGCAGAAACAAGTGAAACAGGGTTTTTGTTTGGTTATTTTGATACCTAAGACCACAAACAGGTCAATCAAGAGCTTAGGTTTGTTATACATGAAACTGAGATAAGAAAATTCGATCACTATGAGGAGCAGCAAGATGTGGTTTCTTTTGGAGTGGTCATTACTCAGCAGCACAGCTGCTTGACACACAAGTCAAAAAAGTGATTCAGAGCAGGCTGCTGTTTAGTTATAATAAATCAGTGGCAAAGAGATAAGGTCATTAACTGCTATTGAGTTGTAATCCCAACACTGGAATATATATTGATGTAAGATGACTAGCAATAAGAGCAGCAGGGTTAAAGGGTGACATCAAGTGCTTCTTCCACTTAGAGTTGAAATTCATAGTATCAGCTGGCTTCAACATGTAAGGATATACTATAATCGAATTAGATGTGTTTGTGTTCTGAACACTGCTAAATCTCAGAGTTTGCCTGGATGTCAGTTTAGCTAACCTCATTTTAGTGTTTTTTCAGTTTCTGATATTTTCCAAACACAGATTCCAGATTCTATGTCTGTTCTGGTCAGAGCCTGAGTTACTGGTCTCCATCTCAGAGAGGTAGATTAAGACTTCCTGCAATGATTCAGCTTGCAAGCCCTTTTACTCTAATAACAGCACCTGCAGTTATGGGTTTAAGTTTTTTTTTGTTCAACTGTGAAATAGCCTTTCTGTTTATTAAAGTGATACAAAACCTGATCTATCTCAGTGTTGGGTATTTAACAATGGTTGTGGGTTTTTTTGACATTTCATTTCTTTGTAAGCTGTCCTGAGCTCTGAAGAAAATAAATGCTTAAAATACTAAATGGAGAAGAAGAGAGCTTCAGAGTAAAAGTAATAACAATAAACTTCCACCTTCACAACCCTAAATATTAGTTCATGTTGGGAATCTAGGACAGATACATGATACAATTTGTCCTTTATAGTGTTGCTTTGATTTTACATTATCTGCCTGTTAAACTGTGGTTTGTTTTTATAGCTATTATATTCTATTAAAAATGTTCTTTTGGGGATGGCTGTCTTGCCCGAACTAACCAAAACATGCATTTACTTTGAACACAGTAGTCCTGGTAGATTTGTTTGACTAGACATAATAACGAGCTATTTGCTTGATTTCAGGAAAGTATCCTTGTGTTTTGCGAACAGAAACTGCAGATTAATGCTATGTGAGTTTACAATGAGGAAAATAATTTTTGCCAATTTTTTAGCTTCTTAAGAAGGAGCTGGGAAAAAAAAACCAAACCACAAACAAACAAGAAAGGATAGGTTGTTCTTTTTGCTTATTCCTTTATTTTCTGATTCTTTGAAGATTGGGATAAATATTTCCCATTGATACTGATAATTAGGTCAAAGCTTTCTGTGTTGGATAAGTAACATTTCATTTGCAAGTCGTTGAAGATCCAGACTTCAAAAGAGCTTAGCAACTGTAATCAGAGATGCATTTTTTTTTTTCCTAAATAATGTAATTTTTGTCTGCACTGTAGTTTTAGTTATACAAGAAGTAAACAACCCAGCTCGATTTTGGTGGAAGTTAGAAGATTCAAAATTAGAAAAGTAACTTTCACTTGTAACCCAAAACAGTTCCTCGGTGTTTAGAAGAAAAATAGAAAATCTGGAAGGCTTTTGTCTGAAAAGCCACTCTTCAGAGCAGAAATGCTCTTTAAATATAGAAAGAACCCCTGGTCTTTCTCAATTTATTACATAAATAAAAATATTTTCTACCTTGCCTACCCAACTGAGAAGCCAGCAGCAGTTAACAAGCAATATGTAGACGTAAATTGGCAATACAATTAAAATGAAATTGTATTTCTTTAATTTTTAATAAGCAATGTCATAGTATGGAATAATCACATTTTGTACTTTGCAAATTGAAGACATTGTACTGATCATGTTGTAAAGTAATATTGATGCTAAGTATTCCCATTAAGTGGGGTGGTGGCTTAAGGACTAAAACACTATAAGGTACTATCTCAGTTAACTCTTAAAGTGAGATTTGACTCGATTTCTTCACAGTTTAAATGTTTTATGAACTTAATGTGAGATATATGAAAAAGCCTTTTGAAGACTGCAGTTCAGTTGAATTAACACAGTTCATTTTCAGAATATCAGACAGATAATATTAATATTTCACTTTACTAGATCTAGTTGAACACAAGATAAAATGTTAAGTGTATTATGCATCAATTTCGTTATTTATAGATCAATTGCAATACTAGGAAGTATATGACTGGATACATTACAGGTTGTCATCAGTAAACAGTGAAGTTTTGTCTATTGCTGCACGCCTGTGACAGTGTTCTCCAAGTGTTCTGCTTTGCTGCAGTTGGGTTGTCTTGATGTGATAAGTAATAATAGAAACCCCAGCTTGCTTCAATTGATTCTCATGGAGCTGGTCACGAGAATGAACAGGAGGAATCCTGCCCTTATTTTCTCTGCTTCAGAGCTCCATTTTCACTCCACTTTGGTTGCTTTAGGGTGCTGAAGGCTGTCAGCAGCACCAACTGCCTCGACTGCAAGAGGGAAAACCTTAGAGATGCAGGGTGTAGCTTTTGCTGTCCAAAGCACCAAAGGGTGGCATGTCATTGTCTTTCCTAAATGGTAGATGGGACTCAGGACTGAATCCAGTTGATTATCATTTTAAATACCTTGTTAGCATATAGTCTTTTTCGTTTGTTTATTTTCTCCACTTCTCCAGGGAAACTGATTCAATTGAAGAACATCTACAAGTATTTTATTGATGGTAAATGCTTAGCTTCAGATGTAGCTCCTAAAATTAGAGTAGCATTGTTAACATTCATTAAAGAACAGTTGTACTATAGCTGTGGAAATACACTGTGGTTTTGCTTTATGATTTTGAGCTTTCAAGTATCTTACTGAATTTTAGAATTTTGTGATGCATAAGTGTTAGAGTAGATTATCCTTTACAGAAAGCTTCCTTATGTCCCTTCTCTTAAAATGATCAAAACACTGACAGTTCTTTCAGAGGGATAGGTCATTCTGTGGTGGCAGAAGTGTTTTCCTGTAGCTTGGCTCAGTCAATAAGTCTATACTTGCTCTCTAGTTCATATACCACCATGTACTCCAGTGGAATTGCTCAACTCATTTTGAACAAACCCCCATATTTTAAAGTAAGATTGTGACACAGAACTCAGTGACATTACACTGGGGATTACTTAGTCCTGCACAGGAGATCCTGGAAAACTGAGCTGCCATACTTCGCACTCAATTATTGAATTCTGTACAGAGTAGTTTTTTCCTCAAGCAGACTATGGCATTATTTTAATCTGTTTTAAACAGAGTTACTTCCTGAAAATATTTTAATGCCTTAAGATGATTTTGAAGGTCCTTTTTTTTGTAATCATCTGGAATACTTTCAGGATCTGCATTTAGGAGAGACGAATTTACAGAAATAGCATGGATTGTATTGAGCTTTATTGATAGAAGGTCCCCACTCAGAAGGGGCTTTTTAGCACAAAGGTAATTTCTGTTTGAGAAACAATCCTCACTTGGATTGTGGAGAAGCAGAAGATACACTAAATTGCAGTGTTTGTTATCTCACTGTGGTACTTATTCCTTGCAAAAATATATATAAAATGTGCAGAATTTTTCTCCACTCATTACAGAGACTTACACTAGTATTAGATCTAAATATGGTTTGGGGAGAGCGGGAATGTTGACAATTTAGTTTTAAAAAGTTGAATCACTCTAAAGAACCATTTTATGAATTCTTACTACCTATTTCCAAATATTTGTGCATTAATTGGTAATCTGAAGTTCATTCATAGTTACTGGACATATATGGATACTTCTGGGTCTTAATATGTCATCCCATTATGCCTAAATAGGTAAAGTATATTGGACTTCAGAAGATGATTAGTTCTGATATAAATACCTACATTGTAGGCTTCTAAAATCAGGTGAGTTTGATGTCTAGGTCTGAATCAGTGTCTGTTGTGTAATACTTTGCCCTTCCTGGCTGTGTTGAGGCTTGTGTTGGTTGAACCAGCATCACCAGGTGCAATGAGGCATGCTAAACTAATGGTGACAGAAAGTACTACTTTTCCCATTTCTTGTACTGAGCTGTTTATTTTCACCACATGTTTTGTTTCTTCTTAGTGAATAAGAGATGAGGATTTAATTTGTCCTATTGGATGATATGCAAATATCTGTGTTTGGTACCTTAAAGCGTAGTTGTTGACAGAGTCTCAAAGAGTAGATCTATAGTGTAATATGACTTATTCATGTGTTATTTTTATACAATTAATAGCTCAAGAAAAACTGAAGTTAATGCTTCCCTTCATGAATTTTCAAGTCTCTCATTAATTAAAAAACTAATTACTTTTTCCGTTACAGTAATGGTGATATTTTTTAATCAAAGGGCATTGCATTTAACACAATTATAATTATATGAATCAAGGCCAGAGAAGTTAAAGATTAGCTTCACATGGTTGCTATGACTTCTATTCCATTTAAAATTTTTGTTGGCTTTGAGGATTTTTTCACATTAAGGGGATAAATATTAAAAGCAGTGTATCTTATCATTATGAATTTTCATAGTTCTGTCATCTTAGACTTTGCCAGGATCTTACTCATCTTGGTGCTTTTTTCTTTGAGAATCAGTCACTCCTTTGAACATTATTGTCTGGACACTAATATCCATGGTCTATACTATGAAATTGGGTTGTTGGTACTCCTTTTTAAATTTCTTTTTCTTTTTCCCCTGGCTGCAGCAAGGCTGGTGCACAGGACTGGAACTCCATTCTTGTTAATTATTTTAATAAGGGAAAGGCAGCCTCATTTCTCGGTCCCAAACACTCTGAAGGAATATTTTTCTTGTAAGGAGAATAATAAAGACTAATATTTCATAACCCATAATTTACCACTGGGGAGTAGATGAGATCTCACTTCACTCTGTTAGGATAAACCAGGAAAATCAGAGCAACATTTAAATGGCTTCCTTCCTTTTAAAAGTGGCGAGATTCTGGAAGAAAAATTACTTGAAGGCCACAAAACAAAGACAGGGCTCTCTGACTGTGTCCATTCTGGCATGTAGCTGGGTACTGCAGGAGTAGATCTTTTGGCAGAGTAAAGCAGTTGGTGCTAAGGACCCAACATGCACAGTGTTTTGGGGAGGTATGCTGTGGGCCCTTGGACTGAATTGGTGTCCTTGGCAGGTGAGGCATCCGGTTTAAGGACCTCCAAAATAAGTTCAGTTCTTGCATTCTGAGACCTCTCCCTCATGTGCACTGAATGTGATTAGCGGGGCACTTGGGGGTTCTCCCCAAACCACAATCCTACCTGAACTAAAAAGTTGATACAGGGGCACTATATATATCCAGAGAAGGGAGGAATTTTGAAACTCTAAATTACTCACAAAAAATTTATGGCAGAGAGATTATTTCTGAACTGCTTCTAAGGTTTCTTTTAAAGTTTTCTAAATTTAAGACGCTGTGCTTTAAATGGAACTGGATGGAAACAAGTTAACTGGCCTACTGGGAAAAGCCATGCAGCCTGGAACGAGAAAGGGAAAACCTGTGTCAAACGAGGTCACAGAAGTGACAGATTTACTCCAGAGATGTTTTAGTATACAACAGACCTTAAAAACTGGACAAAAGAGAGATAAGAACAGACAAATATATCAGTTCTAGATACTGTAACATTATTACTGTAACATTATCTATGAGAGTGTGCTGTATACTTAATTGGAGCTTAAAGTGCTGAAACTTAAAAAAATGTGTGGTGAGATTCCATGGGAAAGAACTTCTTTTTAAAATATTACAGTGGGTTTTGTGGGGTTTTTTAGTTGAAAAAAGCTTCATGTCTGTTTAAAAAAGCAAGCATAATCTTAAGTGAACCCTTCTCTTTGTGAGTAAGACAAGAAGTGAGTCCCCTTCCATCCAAAAAAGCTGCAGGTATAGGAGCTTCACTGTAACCTGTATTGGTCAGTCACTGAACATTTGGCAGAATTTTCTATCTCTGATATTTATGACTTTGTCTCTATGTGATTTGCTTGGGTGGTTGTCCTGGGCGAAAACTTTCTATATGCCATTGTGAAGAGTTGCAGAGCTGGTCTACTGGCTGCTGCTTTCTTACAGAGATTCACTTTGCTGTTATTCCTTCAGTGTTTTTGTGGGGATGGAGTATGTAAACTGCAAGGCATTGCTTCTTCCTGTCTTCGTGCCTTTCTTTTAACCCAAGTACTGTAAAAAATGAATTAAACCAGCCTGTGTTCTCATCAGTGTGGAAGAATAGCCTGGAAAAGGGCCTTGTTGTCTTCCAGCCCACAGCTAATTATTGAGACTGGTCATGGCTAGTCAGTCATAGAAATGGTGCCGCTTTACTACTAAGTTGCAACTTATATGGCATGTTAAGAGTATATTAGTCTTTTAGCAATAAGAAACTAAACAATTACAATAAGAGTTTGCTGTCTACCTTTAGGTGTGTGACATGTTCAGATGTCATAGCCAGGAGGATGTCTGATGCTCTAGTGCCTTGTTTATAAACTGTGAATGGTTCAATTGGCACAATATAAATGTAGATTAATTAGGAGGAAAATGTAGTAAATGTTATTGACTCTGAAAGAAGAAATAAAGTCAACCATATTAATTGACCTTTTTTTTTTAATTACTAATTGACATATTTTGTATTTGTTCTTCCCTTGGCTGGCATGCTGCTTTAGGAATCCATTAAATGAAAGCTTGTCTATGGCAAAGAGCCACAGTTTTTACTGATTAAAGTACAGGACTGGAGAGTAAGGAATCATGGTACTTCATTGCCATAGGCTCCTGTGTGGCTTTACTTTGTCAGAATCCATTCTACTTAAGTCAATAGCTGTGGATCTCACTTAACTTCAGCAGTCTTAGAAGCTGGATACCTGACCTAAAGTACCATACTGGGTGTGCTTTATAATCAACAGGGAGAGACTGGTGCGTGCAGAGAGCAATGAATCACACTCCAAGACACAAGTATGTTTGATTGTGGAGGCCTCTGCAACCACCTTAGAAAACACAACTTTGAAATCATTGCAGTTAGGTGAGATGAATGTTTCCCACAATCTTTCAGTGGACCTCAAAGTGGCTAGAATTAAGTAGATGCAAACTCTTTCTGTTTTCCAAAGTTTCTATATCTGGGAAGATAAGCTTGTTTTTATCACAGGAGTGTAGCGACATGAAATGAAAAAATAAATACAAATTGTTCTGATAGGCTTGTTTTGGGCTGATTAAACAGATAGTAAATCAGAAGACATGGGTAACAGCCTGCCTTGTTTATATTTACTTTAAAAAGTACTGTAATGTGTGTGAGAGTGCAAAAAAGTAAGAAAACAAAGCTGGTTAAGGCTAATAAATGCATGGGCTCATAGCACAGAACCTGTCAGGTACCTTTTGTGTGTAGCACGCCTAAGGCAGTCATGGGGACCTCAGAATGTTTAACCATGCTTTGTTCTTTTTTTGATCAGTTCAGTATGTTTTAATTAGAATGGAGGGACCATGATTACACTATTCCTTATCCTGCTTTGTAATGAATGCATTCCATATATGCCTGAATTTAAGGTTTTTCTCATTAATTTTTATAGTGCTTGTTTTTGTTTCTCATTCTTGGCCTATTGGTCTTTACTGTTTTAAGCTGTAAACGGACAAAATTATGCAGCTTGCACCCCTTATGAAATAATGGTGCTCAGGGGGATTTTTAGTAATTTTCAAATGTCCTTTTATTTTGTATTTTATTTTTTTTCCTCTGGTATTATGATTAAAAATGTTAGCTCAGCTTCCTGAAGTCCACTTAAAAGCAATTACACAATTTAAGTGCTGAAAGGGTAAATCAGGTTATGGTAGGGGGATTTAGGTTATGGCTGGACTTAATGATTTTTAAGGTCCCTTCCAATCAGGATGATTCTGTGATTACCTGTATAATGGATAGGCACAGAAGATCTGTTTGGAATAATTTTCTTTCCATGTGGACTAGCTCTGCAATAGGGGTGTGCCATGGACAGTACCCTATTTGCTTGAGTCCAATGTCCATGTGTGTGCAAAGAGGAAATAGTGAAGTAAAACAAGTTTTCCTGGTACAATATCAGCTGCAAGTGAAAATGCAATACTGGCCTACTTCAGAAGAGAATACTTGAAGTTGTTAATGATATTTTTAGACAAAATGCAAGAAATTTTAATTTAATTAGATTAGCATCCTATGTAAATGGTACTTATGTGATAGGGCATACCAAAATGTAATATAGATGCTCTGAAGCTTACTGGCCCTAACTGGCAGAGAAGGAAGAACTCTATCAAAGCATGTCTTAGACTTGTGGAAAATACAAAGAAGGCTGTGGGCAAGCACTTTTCGTGTAATTGGATAGATAAGACACAAATCCTGCAATTTTATTTTTATTTTTCTGTAAATCTGTTGTGGTATTTGAGATCAAATCTGTAGTCAATAGGATTTTTAATAGGATTGGAAATCAGGATTTTCCGGTTAAGAAAATGGGAGTGCAACACAGATTGGACCATTAGGCACCACTCAAGGAAAACTCAGAGAAGATGGGTACTTTGACAGTTCTTTTGGGTTTCTTCTTCATTTTTTTCCAAGTGAGATGGGACATAAAGCAGACACATTATTAGCTTACAGGCTGATAATAAAACAGCCAAAGCAGATGATAAGAGTGATAAAGGAAAGTGAAGGCTTGTGCACAACTCATTGAACGCAGTTTGTAATTCATATGCAGATTTTTATTATAAACTCTACAACAAATAAAAATCCAAGTTAAAATAACTAGGTAAAATTAAAGGGCTAAAGTCAGCCCTATTAAGGGAAATGTATAATACACAGTAGACTCGGATAAGTTTTTTGCAGTAAAAATAAATGTTTACCGATTTCTTGTACACCTCAAAGGTAACAAGAAAATTTTAATTACTTCCTCTTTAACATGTGAAATAAAACCTAGTGATTATTCTAGAAAGTTATCATGCCAAAACTAGATGTGTGAACGTAAGGGAAAGTGATTTGATTTTACAGAATTTTTAAACACATTTTTACTCTTATTCATTCTCATGTCCATATGATTTCCTAATGCTCACAAACATTTGAACATGTGTACCCAGGTGGTTTGTCTGAGTCTGTTGGTATGTGACACAGAGAAGAAGTGATGCTGGTGGCTGACTCCTTGTTATATCTCTGGGGTTTTCTAGACTGGCAGCAGTGGCCCTTGATATTATTTGTGACTTATTAGGGGGTGTTGCTTTGCTTCAGGACTTTGCTTTTCTCAATCTCTGTAAACCTTGGGTCTCTATTTGTGTCTTATATGTGTCTTTTTTGCTTATTGGAAAAGGCATGGTGTATGTGATGTGCTCTGCTAGGCTTGCTGCCATCCTTCTGCTGTGAGGATCCTTGGTCTTCCACTTGTGCGTCATCAGTGCTGTGCTCTGGCCAGAGAGCAGACTTCCTGGTCTTAGCATAAACACATGCCTCAGCTGTACTGCTGAGACAAGTCTTCATTATCAATACAGATTTTATTTTTAACCTTGCTTCTTTTGTTTCTTGAAGTGCTTTCATGCAGGCATTTCCATTTGTGTTTTGTTCGTAAAAGTCTTCACATTTTTCATAAGCTTCTCTGTGATTTGCACACATCAATCAGTGTTTGCAGTGAGATGATATATGCGTGTTGCTGTGTTCACAATGTAATAAGAAATGACCAACAGCACTCCTTAGAAAGAATGCAACAAACAGTGCTGCCAGTTTTTTATTTTTAAGCCATATGCATTAGGTGAGCAAGAAGAGAAATTAAATGCTAAGCGTTATTGTGTGAGAGAGATTTGTTCCACAGGAATTGTTGCAGCTTCAATTTTCCTGACTCTGCATGTTTGTCGTTCCTTGGATTCAGTGGTGATGTCTCAATGAATTTGTAGATATGTCTCAATGCATTAGTGGATAGAAGCCTAAGGCCACTCCACAAAGAAAGGGATTTGGGGTTTTTTTTGTGCATTAACTTTACTTTATCACTGGCAAGTTAACACAACCTTGTGCATGAAGGTTGTGCTCATTCCCCCTGTGTCATAATGTTTACTGGCTCATCCTGGTGGATGCCTCTTGTGACAGGAGCTGGCACTAGGCATAACGAACAAAATGGATCTGTAATAGCATAGCACAATGCACTGCTTTGCCTGGGGCGTGAGTGCCTAACAGATAAGTGATTCAGGTCACCCAAGAGAAGGCATTGAGGTTTATTGTTCCTATTCTCCTGCAGATGCACTTCTTTAGCAGAGCTCAGGTGCCAGGTGTGCTGCAGTAAGCTGTACTGCAACAGAATTAACTCAAGCTGGAAAATAATGCTGGTATTCCTCTGCAGAACTTTCAGTGTTGCAAATCAGCTGTCACCATGGCTGTCTGGTGCCACAGATACCATGAATGTTCCTAGAAGAGCTGCCACAATATGTAATCTCTTTGAGCAGGGACTGATATCAGATGAGTTGTGAGACTTGCAACACATTCAGAGTGTCTTTATTGTTTGCTGTGTACTGAGAAGAAAATCCCTCTCAGATGTCTTCACTGAGCTTAGGCATGTTCTGTCAATGGGGAATGTGCTTAGAAAACTGTATCTGATAGAGCGTGATTATAACCATCAGCTATCATCTGATAAACCTTTCAATATTTACCATCATGAACATTAACATGTTATTTACTACTGTAAGTGTTTACTGTTGGGTTTTTTTAGCTGCTTCATTGTGTCTTAAAAGCAAATAAGTGCACAAGGGTCTTACTGATATAATCAAATACTGATATAATCCCTGATAAGATCACTGAGGAGTGACAATTCCCTCTAATGCTCTCTTAAGTTTGCAGGAAAAAAATAAAACTTGTTCTTAGTGAAACTTGTCAACAGTCTGCACACTAGCTCTTTAATCAAGATTACACAAAATCACCTTTGCAATTACTTTTGATTTTAAGAGTTATTATTAATCAGTAACATTATGGTTTTTTCCTCAAAAGCACTTCTGAAAATTGATTTGTATCACAAAGCTTAAATTCTGTGCCGTATACAAACTGAAATCACTAGTCTGCTGGTGTAGTGGTCTATTTCTTAAATTAGTACATTGTATTGCAGCAATTAAAATAAAATTCATATTCCAAAATATCCCTTTTTAAGTCTGCTATAATAGTTTCTTGTTTGTTCTTCATCACACCTATAAATATCTTCCCATTTCTAATTGCCAGGAGGTTTAGGTTATGTGAAGACTCATTCTCTTTTTATTTTCCTCTTTTATCCTGAAGATGTATCAAGTCTCTAGCTCTCAAAATTGGCTTCAATTTGCACTTTGGTTCCTGAAACTGTTTGATAAAGCATTGTCCACAGATATTGTCTACTTTAATTGCTTAATTTTCCAACTAATGGATCAAAACTTGAACAGACTTACTGTTTTCTAGCTAAAGGGGGGAAGAAAAGAATGAGACACAGGATAACTTAAGTCAGCTTGTGGAACAATTGAGAGAGCTCACCTTTTCTTTTTAATTAGTTTCTGCAGTTTACTCAGGGTTGAGGCATTGAAAGGTGTTTAGAAAGGCAAAATATGAGCAGCAAAAACAGAGTCGTGCAAAAACATCAAGCAGAAGATGCTCAGTTCTAAAATAGGGTGAAATTTGCTAAACTGAAGCTGATATGCATAGACGTGTGGGCAGTCAGGCAGCTACCCAAAGAGCCTGCACAGGATCACAGGTCTTCTTGCATTCAGGGGGCATGGTAACCAGCTCAAGTTGAAGAAAGAGGTGGCAAGGGTTTGACAAAGCATGAGAAAGCCCTACTTCTCTAAACACAGCTGGATCCTCATAGACCCCAAGGCAAAATGTGAGCTAGAGACACAGGCTTTTTCTCTTTGAGGGTGTTTTGACAGTGAGGGCATTGTGGTTAATTCCTTGTAATGAGACAGTGGAACCGTCTTCCTCCTCACTTTGTTCTCCTTCTTCTTGGTCTTTGTCCAGTGAGAGAGAATCTCCTCACTTTGTTCTTCTTCTTCTTCTTGGTCTTTGTCCAGTGAGAGAGAACAAACATCCTGCTGTGTCTCAGATCTACTGGGATTCAGGCAAAAACACAGGCTTCTTGCTGGGGTCTTAGGAGATTACTTTCTTCTGCAGTGTAAATATGGAAATGCCAGCATGGGTACAGTTTTGGAAAAAAATCAAGTATTTTTAGATCCATCATGCATGCTAAACCAAAGTGAGCTCTGGACCTGAAATCCAAAATAACACATTCCTAAATCCACTAAAAAACAAAAGAGGAAAGAAAATTGAAGGAAAGGGATTTCTGAATGGAGCGGCTTGTTCCTGCTGTTGGCCTAGTATGTATTTGCAGTAACCTCAAGGGATTAAAAAACAGACTTCTCTGACTAATTAGCCAAATCTTGTCTTACTCTCTGTAAGAGAGTAGACAAGTGTAGACAAAGTAGAGAGTGTAGACAGGCTCTGACCTTAATTCTGGGTCCTCAGTTACATGCCTAAAGAGAGAAAACCTTGAAACCTTCATAAGCAGAACTGAAGATCTCTGACAGTGCTCTGGATAAGTGCAGGTGCTCCAAGAGACCTTCTGATGACTTGCAATATTTGCAGCTTTCTTTCCTGGCTTTATTTGTTGTTCTCTTAAAAAAGAAAAAAACAAAACAAAACCCCTAAACAAACAAACAACCAAAATAAACCAAACAAAAATGTATGGATGTAAGTCTACTTTTAAAATTGACATTGGTAATTTGAGTTGTCTATTGCCTGGCTCACCAAAAGGGAAACATGGTTGCAAAGAAAAAGGGATGCCTTTTAAATAAATATGGCAAGAATCAGCTTCTGATAATCAACCTTTGCTACAGACAGGCAACCTCTTTTGAGGTAAGGAAGAGGAGATTTCAATAGGCAGCTGTATTTTTCTAGTTTGGTTTGGGTTTTTTGGTGTTTGGTTTGTTGTTGTTTTTATTTATTTGTTTTGGGTTTTTTGGGAGGGTAGGTGTTTCCCAAGAGATCAAATGTTTTTAATTATCCAACAACATTTCTGTTGAAAAACCATTTTTAAACCAAATCCATAGTATTGTTTATGGTGATCTTTTTTCAAGTAATTGCTAGTTTAAAATATTTTCTAAGGTTACCAAACCTGTAGCATAAACCTTTTGTAGTCCATAGCTTATGGGAGATCTGAAGTCTTTCATGTTGCCACGTGCCTTGGAAACCATCTATTCACATGTTTTTGCTTACGGTTATTTTGAAGAGATTTGCATTTATCAGTGTAATCTAATTAGGCTCTTTTATTAGGGTTGAATTTTTAAATGTTTGCAGAATTGAGAATTAACTTCTTTTTTTTATTATAACACTTTGTAATAGATGTAATTTGTTAACAAAATATTTCAAATCACGTGTACTTTATGTCATGAAGCAGCAACTGATGTAATTGTTGCTCTTTTCCTGTTGTAATTATTTGAACTGGTAAATAGCTCTTTGCTAGTCATTTCTTTGTCTTGTTTTTTCTTTCTTTTCTGGTCAGTTTTCCATGAACATTTCTGTTTTCTTGACTATATCCATTACATAAAGTATTTCCTAAGTGATTTCTGCAAACAACATTTAGCTTCTAATTATTTCATAAGCAGTTCAGTGATTTCAATAACATTTTTTGCATATTCTGCTAGGTAGTGTGCCAGTATGCCACAGGGCTCATACTGCTCATTCTTTGCTTGATCCAAGGTTAGCAAAGTGCAAGTTGTATTGTGATATTGCAATCTTTGCAGCAAGACTAAAGAAAGGTGACTTCCAGTTCTAAAATGAGCTAATTTTGTAAAACCTATGAATGTAATGAAATATTATTTAAAACAAATTCTATTTGAAGTTTGCATTCATAGCCAGGACATGATCCATAGGAAATAAGCTTAAAAAGGCCAGTTATTAAAGTTAAGAAAACAAAAGAGAAGGAACAGAAGAGGTAAACAAGACAGTTGCTGTAGCAGTTTAATTCTGCTGTCATATTACTCTTAAATTATTTTCTGTTGAACTTCTGCATCATTTCGTTTCAGTGTTGCCACTTTTAACAAAGAAAAAAACCCAGATCTTTCAAATGACCTTTAACAGATTAAAGAAAAAGTATGTTTTTCCCAATTACTATAACTCCATTCATATCCATAACCCATTAAGAAAGTAACCATACTTCTGACTGATACATTCCTCTGACAAAAGGTTTATTGAACAGTACAAACCAGGAATAGATCCTTTGGAAATACTGTGTATTTTTTATCATCTGAATATATTTGCAGTTATGTTGTACCAGTCAAGAAATACCTTTGTGGGGGTTTTTGTTTATAATTTTTGAAAGAAAAAGCTTGTTAACAATTATATTGATTCACTGAAATAAGAAGAGCAATAGACAAATGATGGCTGTTTTTACAAGCACTCTTAACCTGCTTTGTTGTGTGGGGTTTTTTGTGGTTTTTCTTGTTGTTGTTGCTGTCCTTGTTCTTTGCTTGTTGTTTTGCTTTGGTTTCATTCGGTTTTTTACAATGTTTACCCCTAATTGTTATTTTAGTATGAATATCTCTATTTTTGAGGATTCATAGAGGAAGAAAACCAGAAAAAACAGTAACTTCCATAAAATTTACATTTTATTACATTCATGTTTCTCTGCAAAACTTGAGTGTGTTAGCCATGCCTAATATCTCTATGTTCCATTTAATACTGCCTATTTAAAGTGCTGGGTTTTTTTCTCAGTACAACAAAGATTATCCACAACTATAAACAAGTCTTTTTCTCCCAGAAGAAGGTGGATTTTTTCATTTGTTTGGGAGTGGTAGGTTGTGTGTTTCAGTATGCTGAACATGCTTTTAACATAAAAGCAATAAATAAATACAGTCTTCATTTTCCTTGGCATCTGTAGCATTTGTAACTGCTGACTATACTTGGTTCCTAAGAATGTGAGCAGTGTTTTCAAGTTTGGATCCTATTAGATAGGCCTAATGATTAGCATTTGGGTATTTTCATTGAGAAATATAACAATACAGCAGGATGTTAACACTGCAGTTCCATGTGAAAGAATCTCTTTGTCGGCCAAAAGCAGATGTAGTGTCATGGCACATGTGTGTAAGCTTTAAGTCTTATTCTCTTCAGTCAGTATCACTGAGTGATTAAAATCACAAACTGTGACTTGCTGTCAGTTCTGTGTTTAATAAAACCCAGCTGTGTTTAGCATTTAGCTTACTTGTCAACGTTTGCATTACTTTCCAAGTGTATCTATACAATTTTATTTTCTGCATGAAGAACAATTGCAGTATCTATATGACCAGATAGTTAAAAATAAAAGGATATAAAGAAGACTTTTAGCAATACAGCTGAAACAGCACTGAAATTGCTTTTTAGGTAATGCCATGTGGGGATCTGGAATTCTGTAAGCCAAATCCAAACCAGTGGACTAAGAGTAAGATGCACCTTTTTATCAAATAGTAGTAACAGTTTCAGCTTCCTGTCGTTTTGATGCACAAATAAGTAGTGAAATTGACTAGTTTTAGACAGGAGGTGAGACAGTTATTGCAATGTTATCTTTCAGAGACCATACAAAAGTGTTGATCTATAAAAATTTGAACTTGTTTGAACAGAGTGAATGTTTCTTGGCTTGTATGACCTTTTGTAGTGTTTTTTTTCCAAATACAATCTTTAAATAATTCATAATGGGTGTTCACTTCTTTAAGCACATGATCTGCCTCTACTGTATTTGCAAGTGTTTAATTCTCTCTTCTGTAGTTCTGGCTTCATTTTATGTTTATTACTTAGTTTCATCTCAGAGTTTCCTGCTGCAAATATTTCTCTTAGAAGTTCTTGGAAAGTAGAGTTAATTATGAAACTTTCTTCTCTGCACATTGAGACAACAGCTATGCAAAAGCTTGAGTGTATTTCTGAGGGTTAGATTAGAATTCTTTTTCTTACATCAGTATTTCAGCCTCTGGAGGATTAGAAGCCCTCCTGTCAAATTATTTTATCAGTGAAAAGGAATAGGCTCAAATCATGAGGAAACCCTCTTTTTATAGTAGTGCACTTACATCTCAGTTGATAAAGCAGCCATGTAGACTTGCATATATAATAAAATGTGTACCTCACTAACAAGCACCATGCCACTGTATAAATCAAAGACAACCTAATTAAGAGAAGATAAAAAATAATGCATATTTGGGGGAGAGTTCAGATACTTTTAGCAGATATTTTTTAGTGTGGGTTTTTTTTTATTCTAAGTCAGATCTGTGTCATTGACTACACTTACTACGGTGTAATATCAAACTGAGCCAATGACATCATTCAAACACTAGAAAATGTGTGTAGAAAAAAGCAGGATAATACGTTACCTGCTAGAACAAACAACTAGTTTTCAGATGTTTCTTTATTGTTCTTTTTCTTTAATAATAATGTCTCTCCTGTGTTGAATTCAGTAAGCAGCATAATGCCTTGGGGCCTTCTTCATATAAGCAGGTAGATGTATATAATATGGTAGGTGCTCACCTGTCATATGATTTGACATGTGCATTGGTCACGTGATACAGACACTAGGTGTTGTTCATGTAATGGATTAATGTCCAAATGTTTGTTAAATACATATATATAGCTCTCAGATACCCTCAAGAGACCAGTTGAGTAGAGTACCATTTATGTTGTATTTCAAGGTACCAGCCTCCTTTGCATAGTAAAAAAAGCAGCCAAATATAGTTGTATAAATTAATTAAGATAGTAGCTTCCTGGAGTGCTTAAGGAAGTTGCTGTATCTGGTTGTGTCTGCTGAGATGGAAGGCTGAATAGTAATGAAGGAAATGGATTCTAAAGAGTTTCTGTTAGTAAACATCCATGAGCAAAATTCTGACAGTAGACACATGCATCTAGTTTTGCCTGACATTAATGAGAGTTGCAGGCACACATCTAAGGCCAAAGTTGAGTCCATATTTCTCATTATATTGGCTGTGTGAGCTTGTCACCATTCATTACATTAACCCTTTGGCCAGCTTATTGCAAAAATAGTGAGTTCTGTTGATACTTGACAGCAAGCAGTCTTTGAATCATATATACAGAGTTAGCTTTTGAACTTGTAGCCTCTTTGATTTATTTTCAGCTGCCTCAGGAGTTTCTGTCTGTTTTAAAATCATGTCTGAGTTGTATTACTACTAGGAGTTATTTAATGGCTTAGCTGCTCTATGACTCCATGGTTTTTTTTCATTTACTGCTTATCTTAATCACTCAGAGCTTCACTAATGTACAAGTCATCATTTTGACTTTATTTTCATTAAACCTGTACCTGCGTAATAAAATATAATGGAAATTTTCTTTTAAGCCATATGCTAAACAAAGTCATTTGTACTTGTTTTGAATGAAGCTGCAAGCTCATTAATTCATTTACTTGCTACCAGCTTAGACATACTATGAAGAATATATAAACTGCTCCTTTTCAACTGTGGCCTTTGTAAGACTTATTTGTAAATGCGTATGTGAAGTTAGAGAGCAAATAAATATCAGTGAGTTCTTAGTAGAAGTATGATATATATCCACTAACTGCTTAGGCTCCATGATGTGATCACGGACATAGAAAACAACTATTGTTGGACTGTGTTGTTTTAGCAAGAACAGTTCAAGGTCAAGTACATTGTTTTAACTGCGATCATGGATGGAATCACAGAGGTTTCTGTGCTGCTGGGGGCCTTTCAAGGACAGAACATGTGGAACACTTGTGCCTGCTGCTGTGCATCATAGGCTTCACATACCAAAAAAATCCCTCTACTTTCTAGGAAATATTGAAAAATGTGGATGTTCTGCATGGTGCACATATTACTCTGCTGATTCTGTATATGTATCAATTATTTTAGCCTAATATTTCACTATTCCAATTTCATATCAAGGATCAAAGTTAAGCAACTGGAGCTGCTGACAATAAGTTAGAGGATGAAGACTTGCTACATTGGAGCTTTTTTGCATGAGGAGAACAGAACCATATTGCCTTCTTATCTCTTTTGTAGCCTTGTAAATTTTTATTTCTTATTCCTTCAACAGTGCTTCTTACAGAAATTGGAATCTCACAATTGCAAGGAAAAATGAAGCAGTTAGAAATGGGAACGATAAGGGAAAGGGGACTGCCAACAGTGTTTTCCACATCAAAGCCATGAAATAGGAATATTGGGCAGTTTCTGTTATCCAGAGCTACTATCCAAGTGTGTTTTGAGGTTTCATGTATATCATAAAAGTAAGAAGGTGAGGAATTACTGAGAGGAAGGAGCATGGTATAATGTTGCTTGACTCATCATAATTCAGTTAGGAAGCTGTGGCAGGCTGAGACCATAAGGTATATCACCAGGACACACAGTTCTCTTAAAATCCTATGTCCATGGTGAATAAGCAGTTCTCTTTTATCTTGTTGTCTGTGTTTTTGTTATTTACTTGAAAAGTAGGACTTTGTCAAAGTAAAGTGCCTTTGGGAGGACCAAACATGAGATAAATGGAATTCATAAGCAACTAAAGGAGTAATCTTTTTGCTGTCACCTCTAGACTCTGAACTCTCTGGGAAGTTTTAGTCACTGTTAGAAATGCAGGTAGTCAAAGTAATTCTTAGTCTTTCTACTCCGCAAAATAAGAAGTTGTGGTATTTGCATATGCCTATCTTCTTTTTCTGGTTTCTTCCAGGGCTGATTACCATCACAGAGGTGCTGAAATTAAGTGTAGTTTTCATCCTTTAAACATCTCCTCCCCTTTACTTTTGTGTTTCACTTTGCTGAACAGCTTGGCATAAAATATCTCATCCCATTAGAAACCATATATAGCAAGAATACTTATTTGGTATGTGGAATATATTGGTTTGTTTCTAAACAAAGCAACAAAAAAGTGGATTACATCCAGTATGTGTTAAAAAGTCTAGTGTCTAGCAAGAGAATGTGGTTGTTTCTTCTTGAAAGCTATCATTATAATGAGTTACAGTACTGGGTCCTGCAAATGTGATTGTGTATTCCATGTCTGGCTATAAAATTCAGTGTTGTAGTGTTCTGGTCACTGAGGTCACAGGGCAGAAAGAGGAAAGATGCAGAGAAGGATAGTAAGAGTATCTAACAGCTTCTGTATAGGGGTGGAGGAGAAGCTAATAGACTGGATTGTCACCCTAGAAATAAGGTAAGAGGAGAGATCAAAGTGGTCTAGAAAATTATGATGAGGGGAGAGAGAGGAGATAATTAGATGATTTATCACTGTTTTTTGGAATTGAAATGATCAGGCAAGTGGTTTAAAACAAACAACAAACCCTCTTATTTTGATATGTCATATTTACACACTGTGACTCAGGTTCATGGGGTGTTTTGGAGGCCTAAAATATAAACATAAAAAGACATGTTCATGGAGGATAAATGAAAGAGGTGTTTGTAGAGAGCATGTGCAGTTGAATATTAAGCACAGTGGTCTGTACTTCCTGTGTCTATTTTCACAGATCCCCAAGCTACAGATTACTGGCAGCAGGGGACAGTAATTCTGTATGTGCACATGTCTTGTGTTCTGCCTTGGGTGTTTGCTGCTGGCCAGTGTCAGAGGTGAGACTGGGCTCTGGTGACCTGTGGCTTTACAGAGTGACAACCAGCAAGGAAATGTACTGCTACTCAAAGAGCTTTCCAAATAAGAGGAAATCAAGACAGGGCAGTAAAACAGATAATTAAAGAAGTAAAGTACTGTGTTCATGTCTCTACAGGAAACAAGCCACTTGTACTCTTGGAGAAATATGTATGAGTCTGTAAGATTTGTTTTCACTTCGGAGATAGGAACCTAGTCTAACAAAAGAAGGCATTTCTCACAAACTCATAAGCCTTTATTTCTGCAGATAAAATGAGACTAATTTGGGACAGTTTTTCTTGTTAGAAATGACTCACTAAAGCCAATTTTCCTTTCAGTGCTGAATTTGATGTTTAGATGATTTCAAACAGTCATTTTGATATTGCAATTGTTGCTTTTTAATAAAATCAAGTCCTGCTTCTCAAGCTGATTATTTTATTTGACTTTAGGATATAGCCTTTAGTTTAAATGACATGCACCTAACTATGTGCTTGCCACTAGATTGCAGTAGTCATCAGGGAGTTATCTGCTGTGCTGTTTAATTCAAATTAAATGCATTAAAATAATTCTCTTTCTAAAAATATTTTTTAAAAAATCATTTTCTTAGAAATTTTAACGTTTTGATTTCAATGATTTGAAGATGTGAATCACCCACAGCTGGTGATGAAACAGTACTTATACAGTTCCAGTATATATCACTTATGTAGTCAGATTTTCATTTATTATTTAACTTAACACTTAAGAGTAGGCAGTTTTGGAATACTCAAAGGAAGTGCCCCAAAGAAAAGTGCATGTTAAAAAAAACAGCCTGCCATTTTGATGTCCCAGGTTGCCATGAAGTTCCTGGTTTACATAGCATTGTTTTGCCTTTCTAAAACAAGGAATATCTTTTCCCCTTTTCAGCTTTGATATAGTGGGGAAAAAATTACTTATTATATGAATGCAGATGTGGCCCAGGTTTATGTAGTGTTATAGACAAATTGCTTTTTTCCACCTTCTTTGGCAAGACCATATGAACACTCATCTGAGTATTATAAGGAGGATTAGCAAGGTAATTTTAAAGATATGTATCTGGGCTTATTTTGTGTGGCTAGGGTTTCTTTATAGGAGTGCTCAATAAAGAGCTAGTTAGTTCCTGTAAAATCACAGAGATTCCACAGTGCCCATAATGATGTAAAGTACTCTTAGATAAATGTGACATACTGTATGGGAAACAGTGCAGTTTTTGATACACATTTTCATTATGTTGTTGATTCCTCCCACTATAGGAGTTTCATCACCTTCAGTTATTTAATAGTTCTAAGTGTAGTTTAAGTAATTGCCTTGTGACTATTGAACACTCAGTGAGTCAGTCAACACAGTGTGTGGTTTGTATTGATCAACTAGTATTATTTGAAGCAACAGTACTTGAACTAAGAGAGTTCTTTGTAGTAGAACACATTCTCAAGAGTTGTAGATGATGTAAAGAGAGTGCTTCTTTTTAAATGTCATTCGAGCATTATTCATGTTGACAATGAAGTGTCTGTTGTATGAGTTTAATGATTTTGTTGTCAAGTTTTCAGAAAGCATCAGGAACCAAAATATTGCATTTGGGGTCACTAGTGTTTAAAAGCATCTTCAATAGGATATTGTGCTTTAATTTCTAGATCAATTATTTTTTTCTGGGATGTATCTTCTCTGGCACATGGTTCAGTTAATACATTGGAAAAGTGTAGATTTAACTGGGATTGTTTATATGCAATTGAGACAGGTTAAGCAAGGAAGTGAGGATACTGGGTCTTTGTTCTCCTTCCTCATACTACAGTGTATTCATTTTAGTGCAGTCCTTACAGTTTTTTGTTTGCTTCTTGAAAGAGCAACAGTTCTCATCTGCCTCTTTGAGTCCCATAAGTTTCTGGTATTTCAATTGTGGAGGTATATAAATTTTTAATTATTTTTTTTCCCCCTTTATAATCTGCTTTTCCAGCTTCTTTTCTGTTATCTGCCTTGCCTGATTAAAAATGGAGAGCTGTGCTCTGCAAACTTCTGGTCCTGCAGTTCCCAGAGTATTTTCCAGTGGGGTGTTCAGAAATAGTCAGCAAAAATAACCTTGGAATTATTTACTTTCTCCTAGTGTTGCTGTTTTCTGGAAGCAAAGTTCTGTTCTCCTAGGTTCCCTATGTGTAGCCAGGGTCTGGCGGCCGGAAGAATAGGGTATAGTCTGTGATGTAAGCAGACGGATGTGACGTTGCCCAAGCTATATAATGCCATGCCACATGGCAATAAAGGCCATTTTGCCATCCACCACATTGGTGTCTGTGTGCTTATGGACTGAGCGACCAGAGGTTGGTTGCTGTGCTGTTCCTGAACCGGGTCACCTTGCCTTTCTGAAGGCAACACCTATGGCTTAGTCAGAAGAAATAATCCAATCTACTTCACTGAAACAAAGCAAAAAACGTTACAGTAGACTCTTTTAATTGTTCTTTTCCATGTCTTTTGTTTTGAGACACTATACTTCCAGTCCTATTCACCATGTGGCATCCTACCTTTTCTCTTCTTTAAAGCACTTTTGCACAGCAGCCAGTTGTGTGAATAGCTCTTAGATCACTCAGTTGTTTCATTATCTTGTTCTCAATGTGCTTTTAGCTGTTTGGGGAAAAAGAAAAAATTAATGTTATCCTCCACTTCCAGCTTAAAGTGGGCAAAATATGAGTTTAAGCTCTGCCTCATGAGCCTAATGCAACAAGCTTAACAGGTAACACAGCAACTGCTTTGTATGCATCAGCCTAGAGGGTCTTGTTCACTGCAGCTGAAATTTCTGGTGAACAGATCTCTACAACAGGAATTATAATGTCATAGCAGCTTGCATTGAGTGGTTTAATTTAATGCCAGCTTTAGATAGGGTGTTTTGTTGCTGTGGTTATTCAATAGTCTGTAGTTAAAGTCAGCAGTCAGATATGTGCCTGTTGCAACCTAGAAGCAGAAAACAATCCGCTAGTTATCTTAATGTAAATGATGCAATAAGTAAGCAGGATATTTGATGAATACTCCAGTTATGATTTTATATCCTCCCAACTTGTGGTCTTTGCTGTGACAGGAATGTCTACGTGAGACTTAGAACCAGAAAATAATATTTAACTCTTTGTGGTAATTCTATCTAGAATCATACTTATGAGAGGAGAATTAAGATTATCACTGTTTCCCTTTACTTCATCAATGGTAATGTCTCAAGATTGCAGCAAAGCAGAACAGGTTCACTGCAGCTTTGGTGATACCTCTCAAGAACATAAATCCTTATTTTTATTCACTCCATCTTTACTGTGTGGCTGTACTTTTCAGGAGCCTTTCAATTATAAATAAAGAATATTGTTGAGACAGTCTACAAATTTGCCAAACAAAGTTAAATTTTGCTACCATGCATACAAGTAGTTTAATACGTACATACATAATTTATTCACAAAAAGAATCTTACATATCTTTCTTATGCACAGAAAGTGTAAGCCTGTTTGTTTTCTGAAGATGAGCACAAAGAAAGTTAAGTTCTCTCCTTGAATGTTCCTACAAACACATTAGAGAGATAGGAGGCTGTATCTTTGGGCTCAGCAACATCTTTCTGTAGTTGGTGTTCTACGGTAGAGACTGTGGAGTGAAAAACCATAATGGATCAGCTGGTCAGTTACATCTCCAAATCCAGAATCCTTTTGTGGATATTAGAGAATGTAAATGCAGGAGACTTTCTTCAGACTTCCTTCTTTGTCTGAATTATAATGCTGTGTCTTCACACAACACAACTCCTGCAGAGAATTAGTTGATCAGTTAAAGAGTGGTCTACAATCCTCTTGTGAGGGGAATTAAGTTTCCTTTTGACATGAATTGGTGTGGAACAAAGGGTAGGTGAATGCTTCTCCATGTCTCTGTAAGTCTGACCTGTTGGGTTTTGCCTTGCACAATGGCCATCCTGTGCCCCCTCTATGCTTGTGTTGATGGGATGTCACTTTGCTAAATACGAAGCGCAGCTGTACCAATTTGCTTCCTTTGTTACCATTATTCACCCATTACCACTGCAGCTTTTTAATATCTGTGCTTTGTGCACCTGCCTGACACCTCACAAAGCCTGGAACTAGTCTGAATAAGAAGAAATGTGGATCTGTTTATACAACAGTCTTTGTTGTTTACATATGTATCAGCAAAGGCAGGAAGCTCAGAAAGCTAAGGGAAGAAAACAGACTTTCCCTGACCCCATAGTTTGAGGCATGCATGGTAGGGAGGTAAGAATTTTGTCCTTAAGGTCTAAGATCTCTTCCTCCTGTTGTGCGTCAGTAAATCTTAAAAGGATTGCAGAGAGACTCCTGATGGAGCTGGAGCAGGGAGATTGGAAGGAGGAGATTAGTTGAAGTTGACTCTGTGATGAACTTGCTGAGTGAGAAGTAGCTGTTTATTCCTCGATTGCTTAATCCAGGAGTCAGACCACATGTTCTCATGAGGGAGAAACACAGCCTGGTCCAGCCCTTGAAGTCACATTGGTTGGTGAGGACAGATTAATTAAGGGAGACTTAGGAGTCCCATAGGCCCTAGCACAGCATCTTTCATATCTTTCCACCCTCAGTTACCATCTTCCTTCTGGAACTCCTGGCTAGTATCAGCAGTTAGTATTTCTTTGTTACTATGCCAACAGAGTACAATTTGAAATTGTCTACTGTATAACAGATTTTGGGAGTTACCCTAAGACATAGTCCAGTAGCTATCTGCCTATTGCACAGCCTGTTCAAGACATTGCAAAGAGTGGGCTTAATCTTATTTTTTGCCTTTTCTGGAAGTCAAGATGGCCAGAACACTCAAAAGTGGGTTTCCCAAGTCTTGGCTTGTGGATATAAAATGCATTTGCAAAGCTTTACTGGTATTAAAGGCATGGGCTGTGTCCTTTGTGTAGTCTAAGTTACTGTTTTGGAAATGTATGTGTTAGAACTTCATTGGCATTTAGTTCTGGAAACCTTGTGAGCAATATCATGTTTGATTTATTGGGGCTTTTGGGGTCCTCCCCCTCCTTAACAGAGTACTAGTGTTTTCACTTAAGTTAGAATCATTATAGAATCATAAAATGGTTATGGTTGGAAGGGACCTTAACAACTATCTAGTTCCAACCCCCCTGCATGGGCAGGGACACCTCCCACCAGCCCAGGTTGCTCCAAGCCCCATCCAACCTGCCCTTCAACACTTCCAGGGACGGGGCAGCCACAGCTTCCCTGGGCAACCTGGGCCAGGCTCTCACCATCCTCACACTGAAGAATTTCTTCCTAATGTCTGATCTAAATCTCCCGTCCTCTGGCTTAAAACCATTACCACTCATCCTATTGCTGCACATCCTGGTAAAAAGCCCCTCCCCAGCTTTCCTGTGGCCCCTTCAGGCACTGGAAGGCACTGCTACTAGATCCCCCCAGAGCCTTGTCTTCTCCAGGCTGAACAGCCCCAATTCTCTTAGCCTGTCTTCATAGCAGAGGTGCTCCAGACCTTTTGTCATCTTTGTGGACCTTTTCTGGACTCTCTCTAACAGCTTCATGTCTTTCCTGTGCTGAGGGCTCCAGAACTGGACACAGCACTCCAGGTGGGGTCTCATTAGAGCAGAGCAGAGGGGTGGAATCACCTCCCTGGCCCTGCTGGCCACACTTCTTGTGATGCAGCCCAGGACACAATTGGGTCTCTGGGCTCCAGCTCACACTGATGGTTCATGTTGAGCTTCTCATCTCCTCCTACCCCCAAGACCTTTTCCTTGGGACTGCTTCCCAGCCATTTTCCCACCAGCTTGGATTTTTTCCTGGGGTTGTGCCAACCCAGGTGCAGGACCCTGCACTTGGCCTTGTTGAACTTCATGAGGTTGGCCTTGGCCCACATTTCTAGCCTGTCCAGGTCTCCCTGGACAGCATCCCTTCCCTCTAGGGGACTCCTCCACACAGCTTGGTAATCATCAGCAAACTTGGTGAGGCTACACTCAATCCAGCAAAGATTGAGTCCCAGTACTGACCCCTGAGGAACACCGCTTGTCACCTGCCTCCACTTGGACACTGAACCATTGACCACAACTCTTTGGGCATGGCCACCCAGCCAATCTCTTATCCACCGAGTGGTCCATTTGTCAAATTAGCTTTGATTGGATCCTCTAGTGAACAGTGAAGTTGCTCATTAGTAGCAGATTGGTGTAGATGTGCTGGAGCAAGTTGTCCAGCTACATTAAATTCTCCTCCATTACTTAATTTATTCTTAAAAGTTTTAGTTTATTCATATACCACTTCAATTATAACTTTCATTTTTTTGGAAGCAGTGCCCTCAGTTATCCATTACCCTTCCTCATATTACAAATTTGAGGTTAAAAAATATGGTAATTGTTGTAAGATGCTAAGTACACAAAAGGAGGATCACAAAAAAATTATTTTATGTTCTTTCCTAATATGCCCTTGCATGTTCATTTGATTTCTGCCTTTCTGATTTTTCACGAAATGTAAGCATACACTTCTTGTGTATGCATTAAGTGCTGCTGTTCATATTTTGCGTTTAATCTGATAATAGAACACTTTAGGTGGTAAAGAAACTGAAATTATGCTCCTTTAACCAGCTCAAAGCTGAACCAGAACAAGCCTTAAACTAAGGTTATGTGAGAATTTGACAATTAAAGCTTAAGCTGTAGTGAAACTGTTTCTAAATAGGACCTAAAGTAGATGGGAAAGGATCACAGAACTCCAGTTGAGACCATTAATTTTCCTTCACCTTCTGCACAGCAGAGGACTTTTTCAATGTTCTAAGGCCTCAGCTTGAGGTTTGAAGAGATGTAATCTGTCTTGCTTGCGGTTTCCCCCCCTCTGTGTATCCAGGTCAGAAAATAGTGAGTTTGATCTGTCAAGCACACATCTAAAGCAATTCTGGTCGAGTTTGCTGATTTGGGAATAGGGGTGCTTCTGTGGCAGATACTATGGCATTTCTGGAAAAACTCTTCAAGCTTTCTCTTCACCTGGATCAAGCTTTATACCCCCAATAGCCCAAATCTTGCAGGTATCTTTAGTATCAACAGATGAGTAATTTGATGAAAAAATATTTAATTGAAATTTTCTTCTGAACCATGAGGTACTTAACTCTCTGCTAAGTGAAATGAATGTGGCCAATGAAAAAGCTTTTTAAGAATAACCTGATTCTGTTAGGAAGTGTCATGTTAAGGGCTGGCTGTACCAGATGGTTAAAGATGTGGCTTTGGGTACCTGAGTATCCAGTATTACTTCAGTTGACGTCATTGTGTTTTAGCAGACAACATGTCTGTAGGGGTGGAGAACTTCACTGGTCACAGAGGTGACATTACTGTGTTCCTATACAATAACTGTCACCAAGAAAGTCACCCAGAACTGAGTGGTTTAGGTAGGATGTTTGATGCAGTTAACAGTATTATAGTAAGGTTTGCTTTTTCTACTCCTTCTGTAAAGTTGTAGATACAATTTTCTAGATGTTTATATCTGAAAATTGTTTGAGACAGGACAGGATATTCAGGACACTTGAGCATGTTGGAGGCTGTTCAGATTTACGAATTCTGAAGTTCAGATTACAGTCTGGAAAATAAAGGTAAATTTCTAGAAATTTAATTTATCTGCATCTTCTGCTTATCTTCTTTCTTCTTGGGTAAAATGACTGTTAGACACAGGTGCCTTTGACAGTTTACCAGAGGTAAGGAATGAGAGTTACTTGAGGATCATTACATAATATGGGGTACTTTTCATAAAAGTATACAGGGAGTTAAGCTGTATAGATCCCATTAATTTAAAATTGAAGCTGTGATTTTGATCTTCAGTTCACTAACTCACCCTGCTGGAAATTTTCAGACAACATGGTCAGGAATGATATTTACTGGTTTACTCTAATGTCCTTCAAATCTCATGAAAGAAGAGACAGTCATCAGTGACAATTATTTGATATGTCATACATGATTTTATAACCCACCTGTATCATGTCCAACCTCAGTTTCTTGTTTTCCTCTCAGAAGGATGCTAATCTAATCTTCCTATGGTCAGAAACTCTTTCTTATTTCTGATCATTGTAGTCACCCTTTTCCATGTTTTCCAATTCTGCTGTACTCCCTCGAGGTAAGGAGACTAGAACCATATGTAGTGATTTCTATTTTGCCTATCCTTTTTTTCCCAAGTTTTCTAAAAATTAATTTTGCATTTTTGACTCAATGTGGAGTGTTGAACTGACAGTTTCCCACAGACTTCAGTTGTAATCTGAAGATCACATTCTGTTGGCTTATAAAAACATTTTCAAAATAGATTTCTAAGTTTTCTTGGAAAATTGTTTTTCTTTTAAGTTGAAATTCTTGGACTTTTACATAGGATGGAACATGAGATATTAATGTATAATTTCCTGCAATAAGATGTTGTCTGTGGCATCTTTATAGGTATCTTAGGAGTACTTCAGTAGAGAATATTTACCGGAGCATCTCAAACCAAAATTTTTGATCTTTTGAACAACATATCACAAATAGGAGTAAGGACACAAAAAAACCTATTAGAGGAATACGTGAAATTTGATGTGCTTTCATTCTACAGTAAAACATTAGTGTTTGCCAAAAAAAGTCTCCAAAGCCTACAGGCTAATTTTTCAGATCCATTGCTACCCAACTTTGTTTTTGTCCATGTGTGGTGTCTGGAGAGGACTCCATCCATTACTATCTACCCCCAGGCTCGAGCTGTCCTGACCCTCATCACTCTCTCCAGCAGCCCCAGGATTTTTTGGGACTGTTCCCAGATCAGGAGATGCTTTGGGAGCTGCTGGGCGTGGGGGGAGGCAAGAGGCTTTTGTCCATACCAGAACACATTTGTATATAATTGTACATATTTTCTTATATCATTCATGTTTAATTAAAGCTGTGTCATTTAGTTTTCAATCCAGTAAAGTCTTTCTCTTTTTTTCTCTCTCCCTCCCTACCTGGGTGGGAGGGGAAGGGGATCGAGAGCCTTGTTGTTGGACCCAAGTCAAATGGTGACACAGTTTCCTTGAACATTTCTGAATATACCTCTTCTCTGAATGGGTAGCAGTCAGTTTCTATATTCATAGTCAATATAAGCATGGTCTTTGTAGTTCCTGCATTTGCAAGTACTGGTATCCAGTATTACTTTCTCCTGATTTTTTCAAATTAGAGAAATTATGTAAATACTTTTGTTTGCATATAACTTTATTTCGAATGTAATCTAAATATTAATATCAATGTAATTATCAGGTTTTTTCATGTATTGCCTCTTTTATTTATGTTCTTTTGATATTTTAAATGCTGCCTTCAGTTCTATCAATTTGATGAATGGTGCCCTAGTCAACAACAGGTATATGCCATCCAATACAAAAGCTAAGAAGATCAAGCCCATCACAAATAATATTTTAGATAGTATGTAGAAAGTGCTTGAAGATGTAAGAGGAGATTAGAAGTGCTAAATATTTATGTAGAAGCAGGCTCAAGTAATAGATCATGATACTCATTTTAACTCCAGGCAAGAGTAAAAGCTTCATGCTGTTTCTCTTGGGCTACTGTCAGATCTGGGTTTTATCTCAAAAAATAGAAAATCATCATATGTAGAGAAAATGTCTGCTGGTGAATTCTGTTTGATTTGATATTGAACTTGGTCAGCTCTTTGATAACTTGATCATTTTTTTTCATGCATTATTGATTGTAATTATGTTTCAGAATACATGACATTGTTGGCTCAAGTTAACCTGCAGGTTAAGGTATCACCTTCTGAAGAACTTAAGTAGGGAGGAAAGAGAAGGAACAGGGAGAAAAAGAGGCAGGATCTAGCAAAAAAGCAGAGTAACTATATTTGTGTTTACCACATCCAGATGTATGTGAAAGTTTCTGCAGTGCTAGCCTGCTCAAGGAGAGTGACTGCTTACACAGAAGTAACAGTTTGCTGCTTTGCTCTCTCAGTCGATATATAGCTACCTGTTAAGACTCTAGTGATCCTATCCACCACTCCTAGATCTGTAATGGATACTCTACAGGGTTTCATCAAAACCAGAGTGGTGAAAGAAGGAGAGGAAAGAACAAAACAAAAACCAATTAAACTGTTAGGAAATGCTGCAAGAAATAAATGCTGATGTCTGGCAACAACATTC
Organism: Chaetura pelagica; assembly: GCF_000747805.2. NCBI lineage: Eukaryota > Metazoa > Chordata > Aves > Apodiformes > Apodidae > Chaetura > Chaetura pelagica. The sequence continues at coordinate 214,537 of NW_009953992.1, forward strand.
CAGTGAACAGCTTTCTAGAAATTATTTCCAAAATGCAACCTGAGCAAAATAAAACTACTTGGTAACAGGCAGCAATGCAGACAACCTAGAGGTAATTGGATACATTTCCTGTTAGGAAATGCAAATTGTGGGTTTTTTTCTATATAAAATGATCTAGCCAGTAATCCTTGTGTTCTTGCTTTGCTTTGCTAACAATAGAACCGGACCAGTGGGAACTCAGCAAAATAATAGAGCAACAGAGAACAGGATTGCCCACAGCTTAAAATCTGTTCAAGAGAAGTAATGACTAAATAAAATCAGTCTAAAAAAACTTTATAATGTTTAGTTCCATGAGCGATAATTAGCAGCATTGGATAATAACATTTTGGAAAGCCCCAGTTAGCCAGTAGCTAACACTTGACAGATGGTAGTTTGCACAGGGAATATGACAGGAGCTGTTAGTCCTTCCTGTAAGGGGTGGAAATCAATGAAGTTGAGGTCTATGGAAAGCAAAAACATTAATTATTTTCTGCTAACTCTTGTAAGGCCTTGGGATTATTTGATCTCTGAGGAGAAGAGCATTGCAATGGAAAGTTGTCTGGACAGAGATAAAAAAACAAATGCTTGGACAGCTGTGAATTTTAATCTTAGGTCTCCTATAGAGTGGACTTTCTAGCCCAGTGCATGCTGGAGGTCTGTGGGTAGGTATGTGCAGCCTGGCTTGAGGCTTTTTACCTTTCTGTGTATGGATCAAAAGTATGCTAAAATGAAAGCAAACTTTTGCCACACTAAAACTTGTATTAATTTCACTTCATAATTTACACAGTTGTGTTTTAGTGAGATTCTACTTTCTGAATATAACCTCTGGTATGTAGTTAATATACTTCAAATGTTCATCCAAAATTTAATATGCCAGCATGGTGGCTAATTAAACTTGTGAAAAGCAAAGCAACCAGTGTTTCACAGTAAAAGAAATATTTTGGTCCAAATATAATCAGTCAGTTGCTCTGTGTATCTATCATAGCATGAAGCAGTGAATAGTAAAAAAGTTTAGAATGCACAGTAACTAATATCAGTCATTGTAGTCCAGTATCTTCTCTGTTACTTTCAGGTGTTTCAAATACGTAAAAATAAAAAAATTGAAAAAATTAAATTATGCAGTGCTGTGCAATTTGGATGAATTTTTTTCTTAGGTTGGATGCCTTGTTGATTTATTCATGTACTTCGTAGGATTTTTTTTTTAATTTAGAATAACGTAATAAGGAAACAGCTTAGTCTTTTTAAAATTCTGCTGTGTTTTATATCTCTTTTATAACTCGTGGCATAGAATTTCACAACTGTATCATGTTCTCTATAAAGATTTTTTTCTACGAGCTGCATGTGGTATCACATGTTAATTTAATTGGTCACACTAGTGCTTTTGTTTGAAAGCTAAGAAGGGCTGATCAATTTTGCTAAGTCACTGTTCAAATAAAAAAAATCAAAATTAAACAGATGCACTCATGTGGAAAGGCTCTAAATACCTTTGGCATTTTTGTTACTCTTCTGTGGACCTGTGCTATTTCTGTTAGGTACCTTTCTTCTCCAATGGTGTCAGAAAACATTGGTCTAGATAGGTTGTAAACTTCTCTAATAGCATCATATTTCCAGTGGCACCTGCAAAAAACTGCATTTCTTTTTTAGCTATGTTTTTTCCATTTGAATTGCTCTCTAGAGAGAGTAGTTTAAGAGTATTTTTCCTTCTGTTTGCCTCCAGAGAAGATGAAAAACCTGGTAGGCTTCCTGGTTACTTTTTCTGTTGCAAGCTAGTTGCTGTTATGAGGAGTGTCTTGCAGCAATGAATGAATGCCTTGAGTACCAAGGGCATTTGAAGGCAGAAGGAAGGAATGTTTAGAGGGCAGGCTAGTGAGCCTCTGCCACCGGGTACCATGGTGGTGGCAGCAGAGGCCTTTTGAGATCAACAAATCTCTCCACTTAATGAAATCCCTCAGGCAGGACCTGCATGTCCAGTAGCATGGCAGCATCACTCACTGAGTGAGAGTAGTCCTTTCAGCTTCAGGATATTTCTGGAAAAAGGTTAGCTTTGCTGGGAAATGTGCCCACTGTCATATGTTGGGAAACAGACATGTTGATGATGCCTTGAGACAGAGCACTGCACTGAGTGCTAGGGAATGTGAGGGGCATGTTCAGCACTCAAAATTTTGTTGTGTCTACTCAGCACTGTAAAAGGCAGCTGTATTTCATAAGTATCTTTTCTGTACACAAGACATTAGCATTATAGGTAACCACAACAGTGAAGATGCAATGGCTGAAGCCAGCAGCTAAACATCCAGGAGGAGTCTGTACTTAGTTCATTTATGTTGAAGGGTACAGTAGTGGTGTTCTTAGCTTGGTTACAATCTCACAACTCTTGTTTCTCTGTGAAGACAACATGTGAAACTGGTGGTAGCTGCTCAGCTGCTGTTTTGACGAGAGGGATCTGGGAAACCTGGTAAACAGTAAGTTATCCATGAGCCAGCAATGTGCTGCCACCAAGAGGGCCAATGGAATCCTGGGGTGCATAAGGAAAAGTGTGGCCAGTAGGTTGAGGGAGGTCATTCTCCCTCTCTCCTCTGCCCTGATGAGAACACACTGGTTATACTGTGTCCAGTTCTGAGCTCCCTAGTTTGAGACAAGGAGCTACTTGAGAGAAACTAGTGGAGAGCAACAAAGATGACTGGGGAACTGGAACATCTCCCTGATGAGGAAAGGCTGAGACAGCTGGGACTCTTTAGCCTGAAAAGAAGCTAAGGAGAAAAGAAGGCTGAGGGGAGACTTTGTTAATGCCTATAAACATCTAGAGGGTGGGGAGCCTGACTCTGTTCTGTAGTTTCCAGTGACAGAACAAGGGACAATGGACACAAGCTGGAACATAGGAAGTGCCATTGAAATATGAGGGAAAACGTCTTTACTCTGAGGGTGGCAGATCCCTGGGACAGGCTGCCCAGAGAGGTTGTGGAGTCTCCTTCTCTGGAGAGATTCAAAACCCATGTGGATGCAGTCCTGAGTAATGTTTGACCATCCTGCTTTAGCAGGAGAGTTGGACTTAGATGATCTGTACAGGTCCCTTCCAACTGACAATTCCCTGATCATGGGAAAGGAGTGTTTTGGTGGAGCTGTGCATGGATCAGAACTAGAACTATTGTCAATATAGAGGATACCACATCTTCCTGCAGTTTCTCTTTGGTTCTCCTTGTTGTATCCTTTTATCAGTACCCCGGTGTGTATACTCAGCACAGCAACAGTGGAATTAAATGTGCTTATAGTGTACTTACATTTCTAGATTTAGGAACTTTAGATGGCAGCATAGAATGTGAGTGACAAAGTTTTTCTTTGGTTGCTGAGTCAGCCCAGAGGTCCCTCAGAGCAAAATTATATAGGTCTGCTAAATGAGATCTTAAAATGAGAATACTGTAACAACATTACACCTTTCAAACCTTTCTGATTGAGTGCCCTAACTCTCTATATCCAGAGGCTGAATTATATTGCTTTCACACCAGCAAGCTTTTAGGACCCATTCAAAAATCTACTTGAAACAGGGCCAGAATGGCATTGTCTCTACCTCATTTCAAAAGGAAGGAGAGGAATGCTGAAGTAGTATAAAGTCGCTGTGAGAAACAAAATTAAGGCTGGCAGGCCACATAAGTGGGGGTTCGTTATGCTTCCCTCTGTGTTCCACAATAAAGAGCCAGCCACAAACTTGACTATAAGGTAGAGCTCGTCCTTTCAAGTAGCAGTCCCTGTGCAAGCTACAGGCTTCTCAGTTGTGAGTGTTCATCTTGCTCTGAGATGCACCTGCTCATTTCAAGAGCTGAATCTGAAGTAGCTGCCTCCTCTCTGAGTAATTAGAAATGAATGTCATGAAGCCTGCAGCAGCTTCTGAGCAATGACTTTTTGCTTCTTACAGACTTCATGTGGTACCACTGGGAGACAGGAGCTTTAACAGCATCAGCAGAAAATAGGGGATCAGCACTTTCTGTCTGTTTAGATTCCAGCTGGTATCTGAGAGTACCAGAAAGACAAACAACATGTGATTCTGACTCTTCTTAAAACTGGGATCCTAACATGTCTTTTAACAACAGATCCAGACTCACAGAATTTAAAAACAGAGGTTACTAATTGTGTGTATCCTCCACCAATTAATTCCAGTTCTGCATCATAAATGATAGATGAATAGATGAAAGTAAAGAATTGTGTCTGTGGTTTCCTGAGGGAGCAG
>NW_009953992.1:218933-225442 GCF_000747805.2 Chaetura pelagica
GCAGGAATGGTAGAAGATCTAATTCCTTTTCAGTATTACTTATGCTCTCTCAGTTATGTTAATATCAAAGTAAAAGACAGAGAGTCAAGCAATGCTTCCTTGAAAGGAGGAAAAGAACTTGAACTCTTGCTTGAAAGATGAGTGCAACTCCAAAATCTGTATGGAGTTGATCCTCAAGATACATGCCTTCTTCCTGTCCCACTTGGAGCACAACAAGCTTGTCTGTCATGCCATATGTTCAGCTGATGCCAACACCATTTGGGTTTCTACATCTGGTTTAAGATCTCTGTGTCAGTAAAAATGAAGAGATTAGCAGAAAAGAGAGACCGTAGGAACCATCTTTTCAGTCCCCCTGAACTACCAAATGAAAAGGGAAGGTTATCTGCAGAAATTAATTCTGTTGTGTTCTGGAAAGACTGATGTTTTCAGGCAAAGGGTTAATGCTTAAGTTTGCACTAGTAACATGTACACATGCTATACGTAATAGCAAGGAGAAGAAAATGGTTGTGTCACTGTAGATGAAACAAATATTTTTGTATATGAATAATACAGTTTTTAAAGTTAGATCCACCATGAACCACTCAGAAGCATCTCTTCTTAAATGGTTGTGCTTCTTTTCAAACATTCAGCCATAGGTATTACATTATTTCATTATACATTTGCTTTCATTATAATATTAATCTTTTCCCAGCATGTTTTGATAGCTCCACCTCCTAATTTTTTTGGCTCAAAAAACTTCCCTCTAAAGCTGACCTTCTGGTTACTGTTTTCTCCATCCCTCATGCTCCCTATCTTTTTCTTTTCCTGCTTGCCACATGTTATTGCATGGGAAATACGATGTGATTTGGGCCATTAAGGGGTTCTTTGGATATCTTAAAATAACTTAAGCTGTGTCAAGTAGAAAATTAATGAAGAAATGTTCAGCTTGCATGCATTTTTCTAGAACTTTTTCCATCCTCCTTAAATGGTTTAAATCCATTAAATGTACTAGAGGTTTAAAGCTTAAAATATCTTAATATAGGCTAGGGATGTAAGGGCTTAGAGAAAATCCTCTCCAAGTTTATGTGCATAGAAAGAAGTTAATTAAAGCCAGCCAAGAAAATACAAGTGCTAGGAAAAAAATACACATATATGAAAAAGCAGAAATTCAGAATCTATCTGTAACTGTAAGTCTTCTGGAGTGATGTTGGGACAGATCCAAGTAAAAGCTTTTCCCTTTCACTTCAAAGTGAGTATTTTGTGATTACAGAAATTCTGTGCCACTCTGGCATATCAGAGGCCCTCCTTCCCTTAAGAACTCTTTTATTTTAGCTTTCCTTGGAAGATTTTAATGCACGTCCAGTACATGCTGTTAGTATCCGTTCAAGGCAGATAGGGCATAGAGGTTTTTGTTCAAACAGAAGTATTTTGGTAGGTGTATTTGAGTGTTATTTCTGTATACTTATGTACATTATGTTTTCTGCTGTGCAGACAGGTTTTTTTTCCCACTCTTGATGTCTTCAGAGAAAGGGATACTCTGAATTCCCAGAAAATATGAGTAAGCATACCTAAAGCTTTATGTGATACATCTCTAGTGAGATATTATCCAGTTCTCTATTTATGTTATATAACATAAATGTGATTTTCAAAAGAACAAACCTGGAAGTTCTAACAGTAAATGTAAATATTCATTTTAATGTCTCTGTTTAATCACTTCAGCAAAGTTATTAGTTCTAATTAACCATACCTAGGTGAATAAGGAGTCATCTGAGGCAACTTGGCTTCCCAAATTGGAGACTAAGCGATTTGCAGAGCCAAAGCCTGGATGTTCAGTTGAGTAGAGTGAGTACAGGGCTCACAGAGTTCCCATTTGCTATGTGTTGTGTATGGATCACAGGTGTGAAACAGCGCTGGCTCCTTACACACATCACAGAGAATCAAAATGTGAATGTGACATCTCTCAAAGTCTTAACTGTGAATGTATTGATGTCATAATGTAGTATGCATGAATTTGTGTTTGGTCATTTGGTAACCGCTAATCTTCATGATGAATGTCTAGAGAAGTCCTTTACAGCTAATGCAGCGAACCACCATTCTAAGCAAGTGTTTAGCTCATCTTAGTGTAGGGCGTGGTCGCATATTAAGTTGGGATGAAACTGCTTTAGGGACAACATTGTAATGTTGTTCAAAAACCTCCTCACAAAGTTTACAGTATATCTCAAAGGGCTATTTATATTTTTTTATCCTTTTTAGGACTAGTGTTAGAAATGTATTTTAAAAGGAAGATCATTTGGAAAAGGGAATACAAAAGGTAATAGGTCTAGACTAATATTTACTACAACTTCTAACCACTTATAGTACATACCTAGAAGTGTGTGTGAACAGCTTAGCAGTGGGAGCGCAATGAATTCCCATGCATCCTGTCAGATAGGTTTGAAAGAGGACAGACTGTGTTATCAAAATCTAACCTATTTCTGAGGAGTTATAGCCTGGATGAATATTCTTACACCACTTAAATACAAAGTCAGACTTGTGGACTCAATGTTGCATGTTTGACTCTGCAGCAAAGCTGTCTTGGAAAGTTCTTAAGCAGAGTCAAGATGCTTTTAGAAAATTGCTTAATCACCTCTCACTTTTTGAATGACTTAACTTGAAATGGGCCAAAAGCAAAAAGGTGAGCTTCACTGTATAGTTATCATCCCTTATCCTTCCTTGAGCGCTTGCTTTCTTTCAGGATCACTACTTTTAAATGATTTATTATTTAAATCATGTCAGGCATTGCAGTGGTCTGTTGAGCCAATGCTACCACTGGATTAGCTCTAATGTGCAAATATATATTGTCATATACACAAATGCAGAGATACATAGATATTTGGTTCAGAATTTTTCCTCTTGGATCAAGTTATAGATATTGTCCTATAAATAAAATGTCAAAATCTTGGTACTATGCTAGACAAAAAAATTACCAGTTGTTGCATTATCCAGAAAGGCCTTTTTTGTATTGCCAGTGTTACCTGCTTACTGGAATTTTGTACTGAGAAGTGAGGAATAGGATCAAGTTGCTATGGCCAAGATAACTAATAATAAAAACCACCATAACAATGTGGTGTTTTGGGTAGTTTGAAGCTGACTGGCTTGAAAATCAGTTAGACTTTTTTTTTTTTCCCTCATTAAAATTCTTCTAAATTCTGTTAAATAATGGAAAGTTATTGCCATTGATTAAGATTAGTTGTAATTAATGCAAGACTGTGCTTAACTTTGTACTGAGTGACCAGTTTTGCTGTCTGACATGTTGCTATATTGCAGATCCTTAAAAATGCATGTTCCACCTATGTGATTTATAATTCATCAAAGCACCTTGCAAGTGAGTTTTAAATTGATTGAAAGAGTATTAAAAGATGAGGGAGAATGGAAAATATTGTCCAGTGACTATGTGGAAAGACAAAAGACTTCTGATTCAGGAAATAGCAAACTGAGAGTGAATTAGTATTTAAATGGAAAAAATGGGGTGTACAGCTGTGTGGAAAAAAAGCCACCTTGAAATCCTTTACCATTTACCATTGCAGAGACAAATATTTTTGAATGAAGAGATATGAAGAACTTAGCATGATGTTTCTAATCATATAAAGTAATGCAATCATTGTGCTTCTCAATTAAGAAGGCATTGAAGTTTTGCAACAAAATCCCAAGATTTTTAAATTAAATATTAGGGTTATGTGACAAGGTTAGTCTTTCTCTACTTTTCCAGTAAGATGATGTTGAGTATTTGAAACTATCTTCAAAAATGTGCTCCTTGGGACACTAGAAATGAATGTGCCTTCCAGCTAGTCACTGGATATCCTGTACATATAAACCAGAAGTTATTATGAAGAGTTGAAATCAGTTCTGATACAGAACATGAATCTCCTGGCAGAAGACACCAGCTCTCAATGCAATTGCAAGAAGAGCCTTAAGAGGTAGTAGAGGCTAAATCCTTAGCATTTCAATAAAGTGTGACTGTAGTTTTGAATTCAGTGGAAGGAAAGATCAATATTTGAAATGGTTACACTGCTGAGCCCATTTTCATGCAGCATAGGAAAAATACGTTTCAAAGCAGGTACAAAACATGCCCCAATTTTTAGTGGTGATGTAGCAGTAGTTTATATACGTGATGACAGATCTTTAGAGACAGCCTCTGCTGAAATAGGTATCCAACACTATTCACCTCTGAGCTGCTTGGTTTTTTTTACCTGTTAAATGTAAAAGGCTTATTTGCAGTGCGTGTTACATCAGGTTCCTAGGTTACAGCTTGCATCCTAAAACCACATGGCCTTGCAATGTCAGCCTGGCAAGCCACTCTCAGATTTCTGTGCAGTACAAATGTATTTGATAGGCTGATCTGAGGCTGTTCCAAGTAACTTTGTTTTTAGATCATTACAGGCTTCTTTTACACTTTCTCTGATTCCTTGCTGCAACCACAGTTTCTCAGCCTTGTCAGTACTTTGTTCCTGCTTCTCAAGTTGTCAGATTGACTACACAGGCAGTCAAAAAACCCCACTCTTGAAGGAGTTACAAATTATTTATTGTTAACCTGTCACTGAAAATTAGCCTTCTTTTATCTGCGTGAAAGAGGATGAAAATTAACACTTTACTGATTGCTAAAGAAAGCTTGAAATACTAATGAGGAATTGCTGTTAGTTACATACAAAATAACATGTTGCAATATAGACTTAATATTCCTTTTCTCCTTTCTGTCTTCAGTAACCTTTCCCTAACTATGAGTCTCTCTCCCCATAGTTGCATAATCTCTGAACCTGACATGGTCCTGCTTCACTGTTGTGTTTCTTTCCAAGCCAGTCAACCTCAAACTACAAAAACACCACATTGGTGTTGCTTTTTGTTATTAGTCCTCTTGGCCATAGCAGCTTTACCCTTTTCCTTCCCTTGCTTGAGAGAGAAAATTAATTTAGAGTCATTTTCTTGACAGGCATTCAACTTGTAGCTTGCTCTTTCTATTCCACACCTGACAAGGCACTTGGCTGACCACACGCTGCTGTGTTTTTTGTGTCATTTGGTCTCAAAAGAGATGTGATCTCACTTCACAAACTCAGCTTTGCTTTTGAGGTCAGCACACTGTTGGTAATAGTTTCTGGAGCATTGAATCTGACAAACATATTTGAACAGACGGCCAACAGCTCTTTTTCAGTTATCTAGAAGTTATTTGTAAATGTCTACAGTGGTTTGCTATATGTCATCCATGGTGTTTTAAACATGAAATCTTGGCAAGCAGTATGGACCCTTTAGGTGTGGATTGATTACAGAATGTAGCTAGTCTTAAACACCAGATAGAGGTTTCTGTGAGTATAACAGTGAAAGCCTGTCCCAGCTGTAGCACTGCAGAAGGAGTTTAAAAGCTATTTTAAGTCAACTGGATGTAGATGATATTATTTGTTCAAGTTGGTGGTATGAAGCATATATTAAACAATCAATGCCAGGTTAAAATATGTTTAATTTTTTAGGCTGTAAACACATTCCACAGGTATGAACTAGTGGACAGGGATGCCAGAGAATGCTGAGGAAATTCAGGAAACCACCTTTTGCCCCAGTACTGATGTGAGAGAGATTCCTCTGCAGTAGTGATGCAGGTGCAAATAAAAATGAAATTACTATTTTGTATGGGGAACACGTTATTATGTATATAAGTTCATGTACTTACCTGAGTGTGATTTTCTTTAGGTGTGGAAGTCATACAATTTGTAAATCATTGTACAGAAACCAGTAAAATGACAGACAGAAAACAGAGAACATAAAGAATGTATAGTTAATATCTTAAAATTCATGCATGTTGTGGCTGTAGCTGTTTTGTGGGCTTGGTGCTGAGAGTGAGTACTTGCATTTAATGCTGCTTTATTCCCAAGGATAGACCCTCTGCCTGTTCCCTTTGGAATGTGACTGCTGCCAGCATTCTGTTAGGACCTGTCAATAACCCTTTTATTTCTATGAATCAAATCATTTAAAACTGAAACAAAAATACTACAGTGATCTTAATATGCCAAAAGTAGGCCTAGCAGCTAGATGGTTGGTTTTTTGGGGGGGTTTGTTTGTTGGGGTTTTTTTTAAGTTCACTAATAAATTTTAGTGAAACAGGAAGATATATGACCTGAAAACTGAATGCTAGGAACTTAAAAAAAAAAAATCACATTAACTTCTTCTGGCTGTTAAGATTTAACTTACCCTGAACTGAACCTTGATCTTACTCTAGCTTCTGTTGAGTTGAATCCTCTAGAGGCCCCATAAGCAGGAAGTCTGTGTGGGCAGCAGCTGCAGTGACAAATATCTTTCATCCAAGAGGTCACTCTGTCCCACGTGAACTGTTCTGTTGGGAGAAATTATGTTGGAAGTTCCCGGGCTCATGATGCTTCTGCCTTGTAGGCTGCCGTGTAATAAATCTTCCTTCTGTTCTCTGTCACTGTCATTATCCTTCATCTGCGAGGTGTTGTCACCGTTTGACTCAGGTCCGACAACAACGCTCTCGATCCCCTCCCCCCCCC
>NW_009953992.1:225596-232899 GCF_000747805.2 Chaetura pelagica
CCACAAAACCGCCCGCGTCCCCCCCCCCCCCCCCCAGGTAGGGAAGGAGAGAGAGAAAAAGAGAGAGACTTGGCTGGATTGAAAACTAAACTACACAGCTTTAATTAAAACACTAATGAATCATACAAGAAAATATATACAATTATATACAGATATATTCAGGTATGGGCAAAAGCCTCTCACCTCCCCCCACCCCAGCAACTCCCACAGCACTTCCCTGAACTGGGAAGAGTCCCCAGGAATCCTGGAGCTGCTGCTGGAAAAGAGCAGAGAGTTATGGGGGTCAGGAGATCTCGAGCCCAAGGGTTGATGGTGATGGATGAACAGAGTCCTCCCCGGACGCCGGCCATGGACGGAAGAGAAGGGAAGAAGCAGAAGGAAGGAAGTTGTCTTCTGTGATCTCTGACCTTCCTCTGAGCTTACGTAGATATATGGAATGGAATATCTTTGGCCAATTTTGCTGTCTGTCTAACTCAGCCTCCTACGGGGGGGTCACAGATCTCCCCATAGTGTCTGAGCCGGCAGAGTGCAGGTGCAGCCTTGAAGCCTCAGTAGTTAGAAAAACATTCCACTGTCTTATCAGCCTAGCAGAACACACTGGTGCTAGTTACAAGAAAGCTTACTGAAGGAAAAAAAAATCAGTAAAAAGGAAAATTGGCTTCATCCTGGCTCAAACCAGGACACGTGCCAAAGAACTGAAGTGTAAGTTAAGGTTGTTCCCATGTACATTCTGGGTGCTGAGGTCCAGAAGAACAATTTTGCTTTTCCTTGGGCACATTTCCCTTGGGAAGTTTCTCTCTCTGATTTCCTTGGTCATTCATTTGGATCTGTGCACTAACAGAGACCCCAGCAAAACCAATCTGATCAGAAGCTGAGTTGTGCTTGTAATAGCCATTCTCTTGGATTAGCCAGAGCCCATGAGATGGAGTTTGTGCTGACTTTATTCTTTCATGCTGGCTGCAGGTGGGCAGAGGGTGCATGATCCTTCATAAAGCCCATTGGTGCTAATTTAAGCATTGATCATTTTTTAAACAGATCTGAACTGGCAGGTAAGTTTGTACCGTATCAACACAGTGAGCTTATTCCAGATCAGTACTTCTACACAGCAATGGCACTTCTGATGGAGTACAGGGAGCCCTAAAGCTGGGTTTATGCTATTATTGAGCCTGAGCTGAAAGGCTGGATCAGAAAGCTGTAGAAATTTTGGCCAAAGGAAGTTAAATAATGACTTCAACCTTGAGCTATTCAAAGGAGCACTTCCAGTGGACTTAGAGGATAACTCAGAATGGCTGTGTGTGGAAGAGTTTGTCACAGGGCTGCTAAAGCAGGATTAAGTGTTGTGGAAAGGCCTGAAGATGTAATAAAGATGACACTTGCCAGGAGCTTTGAATGGTAGAATGGAGATTAAGAGTAAGTTAAGAGGCACACTGCTGTGTTTCTTCCCAAGGTGTTCATTCTAGAGTATAGCTAGCTTTATATTTTTTATTTAATACAAATTAATATTTCAGTCTCTTTCAAGCTCCTTATTGAAATAAATTATATAGGCTTCTATATTAGTTCCTTTATGGAATTCAAGGTATTCTGATGTTCTGAAAAGATAAATTAAAAGTCTGCTTTTGTTTGATACTGGAAGTGATTTTCCCAGTCACAAGGTCAATGAAAGTACCCAATAGCACACATGTAGTAGCAGTACTATTTCTCAAAGGGATGGGTTAACAAGAGATGTTTGCAATAAGTACAGTCAAACGATTTTTAAAAGCACAGGGAAACAAGAAAATTAATTGCAAAGTACATTTTGTGTTAAATAATGTTAAAGTAATAAGTACAGAGGAAAAAAATATGCATTAGTCTCATAATGATCGCTTATTTATCTTCATATTGCTGGAAGGTTAAAGGTGGCCTTTAACCTTCCAACTACAGCTCTGGATCTGTGGTGCCCTTTAAGTGACAGACTAGCATAAGACAGATGAAATTGACTGAGTATTTTTTTATTCTAGGCTGTCCAAAGATCTGTAGTTTATTCTTCTGCAACAGCCTCCTTCTGAAGGGACTAGAGATAATTCCTTGGCAGTTTGTGGTATTAGCACTAGGACTTGTACAGCAACCTAAGGAAATCTTGAAGTGAAAGAGTAACATAAACAAAAATTTTCTGAGAATTCTTGTGTGAATGTGGAAGAATGCTTGAAAAGTGTGTAAACTGCACTTTATTCTGGATTTAAATGTCACCACTTTTTAAAAACAAAAAATTATAATTAGTTTCTTTATTAGTTTTCTGTATCTTTTTATTAGTTTACAGCTAACTGAGGAATGGGGGGACAGCTATGAAACTAATGTTGCTTAGATCTAAGGAACTCAGCATTCTAACTGAAGCTGATACCATTGGAGAGTACAATTAAAAAGATGAAAATACAGATAATGTCTGATCTAAGATTGAGCAGACATTATTGCAATTTGTAGTTGCTTGTGGAGGAGTACTTGCTAGCTTGGAATTGACATCAACAGCGAAACCCCAGAGAATATGGAAAGAATCACATTTAACCTTCTCTAAAGTAATTTGAATTTGTAAGGCAAAGGAAGTTATCTGGTTCACACTGAAGTTCTTGTAAAAACTTCAGAAGCTTTTTTTTTGCCTCCAGTTCGTTTTCCTGCAGGTCTGTTTTCCTGTAGTCTAGAGAATTATGTTTTCTTTGGTTTGGTTTTCTTTTGTGTTTGTTTTTGTGGTGTTTTTTTTTTCTAAAATAAGAATGCATGCAGTTTCACAAGTCAGGAAAGGCAAAAATATACTTGGAGAGTGTTGCAAATATATAGCACATCAAATAATTTTCTCACAAATATTGCATTGGTGTGAACAAAATACAGTAATATTACCTCCAACCCACAAAAATTCTTCAGAGATATATCTGTGGTAGGCAACAGGACACAATTTGAGGGCACACATATAATTCATCTGTGTTGACATGCAAGTTGAGACAAGGTTGTATTCTCTGTTTTTTGATAGTAAGTGTCTAGAAGCTGGTTGATTTGTTGTTTCCTGTGGCACTTCTTCCTGATTACTCTCCTAGGAAAAGTTATTGTAGTCCTGTAGGCTTGAGAGCGCCTGCAACCTTGGCATTCTGGGACCTAAAATCAACTTGCCTATGCAGACCACTCACATTCATCTCATGTAGACTAATCTAATCAAGTAGATAGGTGTATATGATCTTTAGAATCTTCACTAAATTCATCTTACTATTTTCTTCTAAAGTATGGGAGTGCTGGTGTAAACATTAGAGCTGGAATAGAGACACAGATACCAGAAGTCTCTGATGGAGCAGGATGTCCATCCACCATGTCTAAAGGCCTTATGTGATGGAGCCTTCAAGGTTTTGTCTTCCAAGTCTTCAGTGATTCTCAACATCAGAGAATCATCTGTTGTTTAAACTATTAAGAATCAAAAAGGATTTTTGTTCCTAAATTGCTTAAGAATTTATTTTAAAAACACCCAAAAACTCATCAAAGGATACTTTGAGATCAGGCAGGTCTGTACTGTAAATTAGATATAGTGTGAATGCATTCAGTAAAGATTAGACAAACATAGTGCTGCATAGTATTTTTACAGGTCATGACTTAGAGACCATGTAATTCCTGTTGTATCTGAGAACGGTAATGCTGAAACCGGGCTTGTTTAATGACATGATTATATCACCAACTCTATTAACTTACAAGATAGGATCTACCATTGTTCTACCATTGTCTCATACATGCAATTATACTTACCAAATTGCAGTTCTAGAACAATTACAAAACCTAAAGGAGAAATGCAGGAAGTTTATGTTGCTTCATGGAGTGGCTTTAAGGATATGGTAAAAAACAAAGCTGTATTCAAAGAACACAGGAACTTTTTGTAAAAGGGCATCATAAGCTCACATGAAAGTGGTTATTTGGCTGCAGCTTTCAGACTACTCATTTCTCTATGTCTATTCCCCCACTCTTTTGCAAGATATAAAAGCCAGGCAAAAAGAGTAGGATCTGCTAACACCCTTTGAGTCAGGAATCAGAGTGAAGGGGGCTAGATGGGGGAGCTTCCTGTTTTTTCTTCAAAGGGCTGCAGATGTGTTCAGAGGAGAAGGTGAGAGAAGTGCTGAACTGCCCTGGGGGGGAGGGCAATGAACACGGGAGATAATTGTTCACCCTAAACTGTAACCAGGAAGTGTGCTACACAGCAGCCAGTCTCTGAAAGCTGCTTTCTGGGGGAATAATCAAATTCTCTACAAATCCTCTGACAAAGGAAGATGTGAGTGGAAAGAAAATTCCTGTCTTTCAATTCTTCCCTCTATGCCAGAGCCACAAATCACAAACAAAATTAGCTTTAGTCCTCTTAATCACTGTGGTTTGGTTTGTTAAAGTATTGAGTCACATTATAGGTCTGTTTTTATTCCTGTGCCTGCTGACTAGTTGTTTACATCGATTCTTTTGGTATAGGATTATTATATACCAATTTTGTAACAGATTTGACCCCTTATAGTCTTTTCAGGCAGCATGAGATCAGATTGTGTGTTTTCACAATTGATCTTTGTTACAGTATTGTCACTTGCTATCATTGTCTACAGTGTTAGCTGGTATTCTAGTTGAAAGCTATTCTCTAGATACTCAACATTAATAACTAATGAGAAAGTCATTGAAGATAATAGTATCTTTTAACAAAATCTCTGATATTTTAATTGTTGGTCCCCATTCTCCAGTTATCTTAAGTCCATATGTCTCATTCTGATTATTATGTCATTAAAATGAGAAGAAAATCAATTACACTTTGAAGAAGGATAAACTTTTGTTTATAATTCTTCTAGAATATAATAGGCATCATTTTCCTTCTGTGATTTTTTTTTTTTTTCCTTCATTACCAATCTGTTACCTATATGAATTACTCTTTTGAAAGTAGATTTTTTAGCTTGGCTAAACTACCAACAAAATATATCTCTTTCCAGGACTGGTGTGCTGAACAAATTTAAACATATGATATAGTATTGCTGGGGTTGTGAGTTTGTTGTGAGTTTTTTTAATCACAGGTCTGAAATGCTGGTTTTGTTAGCAAAAGGCAAATCCCTCTCATAAAAAAGCATCTTTGTGTACTTGAACATATTTAATAAATAGTCAAAAGTTACACAGGTACAGATGTGTACCTGTGTGGCAGTGCTTAACTGACAATTGATAAACACATGCTGTTCCGTGAGAGCAGCCTTGTGTTTAAATGTATAATCTTAACCTGTGATTTTCTTGGTTGGGTTTAGGCTGCATTTCACTGTAGATGGAGCTGTGTCACACACAAAACCAACCGAAAACCTATTGAAGTAGCCATCTGCAGTTAAGGTATCTGAAACCTAATGAATAAAAATCATGGAAGCAGTTGTCATCTTCCAGGCAGAATATGAAAATGGCAAAGAAAAGAAATGGTGAGAGATACCAGTGCTGAAAACTGGTTTCTTACTGCTGTCTTGAGATTGTGTTTTCAGATGCAGGAAGCCTAAAGAGCAACCAATACATCCTGCATCTGTGACCATATATCAGGGATGTATATGCAGAAGAATATGCATAAACTGCAGCACTTCAAGGCCTGCTCCCTAGTCCTTCCTCAGTGAATGCTCTCATGTCTGTCGCTGTGTAGGGCATCAGTAAATCACCAGTAGCTGCTTTCTGGTGAATCTTCTGGCTGTTCCCCAGCCTGCATAGCATTGATAATATTCCCATTGCTGGAGCTGAAGCTTGGCCTGTCATGGATCAGTCAGTTGTGTGTTGCAGTTTCAGGCAGAGCACAAAGTCACCAGTTATGAGCTAGAGCACTTGTCCTGTAGGTGTGGGCTCCCTTCTGCTGATGCTGGGTAGGAGGGCAGAGTGTCTTCTGGGAGAAGAGTCCAAAGGCAGTTGGAGCTGTCCCTTCTGAACCTCCAGGGTTTCCAAAACACTACAGATTTAGAGGAAAAACTTGAAACTGGCACCGTGCTTGAACGTAGAGGAGAGAGAATGAGAAGGTACAATACGCAGGAGAGGCAGTGGGGTAAGAAACTCATCTAACACACTGGAAAAATCATCGTTTTGCTGTAAGACTTTTGTGTTAGAGTGTTGAAAAGAAATCTTTTGTGGGAATAGATTAAAAACAGTATTAAGTGCTGAGAGGTCTGATGACCTGTCTGTCATCCCTCCTACTTGATACATCTGTATCTTTTCACTCATTTTTCCGTCAGATGAGATCTTTCCTCAGCTTGACCCTCATTCTTCCTTTTTAGACCTGGAGTATATGTTCATCAATGCCACATACACAGCAACTGAAGTTTAATGTTATAAAAAAAATCCTGGTTTGCTTTAATTTTTAAAAAAGTCTTGTAGCTTAAGCATTTTAACTTTCAGATGCTGGAAACTCCTCAGGAGGAAGAGCTGAGCTTTTGCTCACAATTCTGTCAGAATGAGCCATCTGTCTCTTTCTCAGACATTTCACTGTAGAAAATAGCATATTAAAGCTCCTATGTCTATGCTGAACAAAAGACGAATAAAACATTTTCATTCCTGAGTCTTGGTGTTTGCTAAAAATACTGGAGGGGTGGGTTAAAATTGGAAAGCAGAAATGGCTTGAGAAGAAACATGTCCTAAACATTGAAGCCATATGTTATTCAGAGAAGAAACATGTACCTTAATCTCCTTTTACACAAAAAAAACCCACCCCAACATACAAAAAGTCCCTGCTTCTTTCCCAGCCCATGAATCTTTGTTCCTGATCATGCAGTTGTATAATGGCTGTAAAAAGGAAAATTCTCCTGAGTGATGTCAGAATCAGGAACATTCACTGGCCCCAAAATCTCTGGGTTTCCTTCTCTAAATTTAGATGAGCTCTTTTTTCTTTTTTTCCTTTTTTTCCTATTTTCTTTTTTTTTCATAAAAAGGAGGACAGCTCCAGGAAATGAGCTATGCCATGGATTTCCAGGTGTTGTTCTGTTTCCAACAACCAGCCATTTTCTTGATATGGAACTGTGTTCCATTGTGGTGAATTTATTGCTCAAAGGCTTGACTGTCTTGATTACCACCCATAGACCAGTTAAAAGGTTGTGCAGTCCCCAGGAGTCTGAAAACTGTTGGTTGAGAAGCTCTGTCCTAGAATTTTTTGTTTGATGGGTGTTTATGTAATCTCCTTTAAAAGTCTTACAGCAAAGGAAGTCCTACCACCTTTTTTGGATTAGGAGCTTAATAACTTGGATTTAGCAAGGTTTTTCCCTCCTATTGAGTATTTTTCTCTGTCCTTAGCATATTCATCACAGAATATTACTGGTTACCAGCA
>NW_009953992.1:233018-248705 GCF_000747805.2 Chaetura pelagica
CTGCAACCTTCTAAGTATTTTAAGAGAGATGTAGTCATCTTCAGCCTTTAGCTCTTTAGCATCTTTAGCTCTTTTAAAATCCTAATGTTTTTGTCACTAATTGTGCTTTCAAAACATCTGATTAACATCTTTATCAACATTGTA
This sequence comes from Chaetura pelagica, assembly GCF_000747805.2. Classification (NCBI taxonomy): domain Eukaryota; kingdom Metazoa; phylum Chordata; class Aves; order Apodiformes; family Apodidae; genus Chaetura; species Chaetura pelagica. The sequence continues at coordinate 233,163 of NW_009953992.1, forward strand.
TTTTTCCCCTGCATTCATTTTGTTAGTAGTATAATTACTGCATCACCTTCTGAGATCCACAGCTAACCCTTAGTATATGTGGGCATTGGCTTCTCCCTCCCAAGCTGATTATTCTCAAGAGGGTTGTTTTCTTTGTGTTTCATTTTGTTCTGCTTTTTCTTTTTAATTTACTTTCTTATCTTTGGTTTGAGACCACTTTCCTGATCTATGATTTCATATTCTGTTCTTGTACTCCAAAGTGTTTACAGTCTGTCCCAGCTTGGAGCCATCCATAGGTTTTATAAGTACGTTCTATGTTCCAGCATCTGATCTGTTGTCAAAACTTAGAAAAGAAGCAGGGCAATATATCACTCTGCAGGACTCTATTTGAAAATCCTTTCTTCTATTAAGGTAGCTCAAGTGGCATTGCTTGTCTTGGAACAGACTGTCCCATGGGAAGCAGATCTAACTTTTGGTGGTAGATTGATTGAAAAATGTTCACTTTGTCCCTAAATAAAGTTGGACAAATGAATGAGATTGATTAGAGATACAGCACCTATTTTATGCCTTTTTGCTAATGTATCTGGAGACTAAGTCTCTTCTTTTGGCTTCTGAGATTCTATAAGACTGGTGTAAGCGGTCAGCTGGTAGTATCCTGGGGAGGTTGAGTTTCAACAGAAATATGTGAGTGACAAGCCAGCTTTGCTGTCAAAGTTGTGCACAGTGCTAAGCATCAAATAATCCATGCTCCTACCTGGAACCAGCATTTTAAACCTGCAGTACATTTGTTTCTAGTATAAACTGTGTGCTCTTAGTGGATCACGCAGACAGGAACATGCATTTTCTTTTTAAAAAGTATCAGACTATTCCTAAGCTGTTAGAAATTTAAAAGACAATGATGCTACATTAATTTAACTATGTCAAACTTTGCTGTCAGATTTTTTACCTCTGTAGTGATTCACAGAATGGATTTTTCCCCACTGGACCAAACTTTGAACTATTGGTTTATAAACAATGTAAGTTAAGCTTTCAGTATTTTGGGGGTTTTTTTTGGCTTTATCTCTGCCACCTAATTCTGCTTTTGCTCAGTCAGGCATGACATGGCAATCTGCAGGCACTGAAATGATTTTGATGGCACAAATTCAGCACTGTTGTTTGCACACACCACTTGCAATGAAGAAAAAAGCAAGGGTGGTGTGTCAGTGTATTTAATGTGCAGGTGCTGTTTGTTTGCACCTGTGCACGGGGACTCCTGTTTATTACGTCTTGTGTACAGGTTGTTCCTATGCGACATGCTCTGTGAGTCTGAGACACAGAATGAGAACTTATTTTCACAAATTCAGAAAATTGAATTATCATGAAATGACACCTAATGAAATGACCCAATAGAACATCTTTATGGAACAGAAAATTACTTGAGAATATTAGAGTAGTTCTTGCAGCTATACATTAATGGGATTGCTGAATTATTTTACAGCTTTATAAAAAGTTATAGTCAAAGATTCACTGCAAATATATATTCACTGTAAATATATATATAAATATATATTTACTTCTATTCCTTTTAGTCCTAGTATGTCAAGCTATTGTTTCCTTCAACTCTCTCTTCACACAGATGATTCTTTGTCTTTAATTAAAATACTGTCATATTTTGACAACACTTCCAAGTAAAAACCCATCATTTTGTTTCTTTTCCTGTTTATAGTCAACAGTTGTGAAGTATTTAATTACACGTTTTGCATGGCTTCCTCAGTTCTAACAGAAAATTTCTTTTGTCCTGTCTCCTTTTCAATACAAGAACTCAGCTAAGAGATTCAAATAGCCCTTATTCACTGGAATGAACATGATTAGCGCTGTGTTGAGAATCTAATTGTAAGAAATATGCTAATGCTTAATTTATTTTTACTGAGCCACTTTGTGGGTATAAAAGGCAATTTAAATGCATTAGTAATAATAATGATGAATTTATGTTTTAGATGTGTCCAGACGTCCTCTTCAGCAGTGAAGATGAATTGTGCTTGGAGGTGTATGAATGCTTATGTTGCATTTTCATAGATTTTTGTGCCAATTACTGTGCAAATGTAATTAAGACCCAATTTTCAAAAATAGCTCTGTTCACATTTTAGACACCTCTTTGTGAGGGTGATGTCTGTAAACTACTATCTACCAGTGGCTTCCTTTGTGAGCATCAGTAGTCATGCATTCAGGTCTTGAAGCAGAGGTGAAGGAGCAGGGAGTCAGGAGAGAGAAAGCTCTAAAGGTCTGGGGTTGAGCTCCCAGGCTGAGGAGGCAAAGCCAACTCTTTAAGAGAGCAGGAGAAGACACGAGCTATGAAGGTGGAGCCCACGTCTGGGGTGCACAGTGGGAAGGCAGATTGATTTGTGGTGCTGGGGTCCCCTGTTTGAGAAGGATGAAAGCAAGAACTGCTGCTGCTTCTGCAGCCTCTGTTATTGCTAATATTTATCAATGGCACTACTGGAGGCAGCAGTACCCAGCATTCTGGTGTGTCATAAAGTATTTTTACTGTCAGTCACTCTGGTACAGCATCAGCAAAGTTTCTCTTTGCTCAAAAAAAGTAATAATAGCTGAAGGTAGTCTGATTAAGATGAGAAGAATTACTTGGCTCATAAATTCTCAAAACTATTTCCACCACTCTCATTTTTTTTTGTTTTCAGTTTTAATCTCTCTGTGTAATCCTATACTATTAATTCAGATGGCACCTTAAACACATTATCTTGCTTGTAAATACTGAAATAAATTACTAGTATGAGTTGGTTTATTGGTTAATCCATTCACAAATGCCTTCTACAGTGACTGATAGAGGAGATATCGATTAAAAATTTATCTAAGTAAACAGAACAGCTACAGCGTTTCAGATGGTGTCAGCCCAGTACTTGTGTGAGGGTCCAGGCCTTTTGTATTTTATGTCAGAAGGATATTTCAAGGTATATGTGTTGATACAGCCTCTGGTGTTCTTGTTGGTGGCTTTAGCAGAAGCTGCTAAGATCTCTCCTCGTCTTTCTGAGCACATGCACACATGTGTGCACACCTGTACAAGCACACATCCATTTCTGAGTTGGTTTGTGTTCTGTTGCTAAAGCCTTATGTCCTACTCGTGTCATGAAGCTGCCCCTCTGCTTGCTGAAGTTCTCCATCTCTGCTGGTTAATTCCTATCACAAAAGCTGTGCTGTTGGAAATTCCCATCTTGACTGCTGGTAGAGAAAGACATCCCACATGTAGATGGAAATTGTGAAATAGTTCAGGAATGGAAAATTGGCATTTGATCCTTTGGGTTTTCAGCAGCATCTGGGAGATGATGATGGTGCTTCTCATCCAGATCAGAGAATAAAAGGAGAAGGCAGAAGACTGCCCAAGCAAGTGGCAACAGCCACCAAAGGCCAAACCTTGGAGTTGCTTCCTGGCTTGGGGGCCCACTGGAAGTAGATTAGTCAGATAAACTATGGGGTTTTTTGAGATCTAGAGGAAGAACATTCAAAATGAGTACCTAGAGGTGGGTTTGCAATCAAAGCTTTATGAGAAACCCAGGAGGTGCAGGTATGTCCAAAGCTGAGGGTTTTTTACCTTCCCTTCAGATTGCAGGAATATCACTGCATGGGTTCATTGTGAGCTGAGTATGCTAGAGAGGAAGTTACTTGATAGCCTTTCTTGTAGTGTTGAGACAAAGCAGATCTTGATGATTTTACAAAATTCTGTCTGAGGAATGCCACGCATCTGATGGAACTGAGCAATCAGGTTTTGACTTTGACTCATTTTCTTCTTGTTGCATAGGAAGATACTATGAATTTGGTGGATATATGTAGGTTTATTGAGGTCTCCCTCTTGTAAGTGGTTTGAACTGGTGGGAATAAGCTGTTCCCTGTAAAAGCACTGGAAAAGAGCTCAAGTTGGGAAATCAAGTGTATCTCAGTGCAAGACAGTCTCAAATGTGTTGTTTCCTTTAGATACAACTTGAGGAACCACTACAGATGCTACTGAACAAGCAGCCCAGACTTCATCCTAGACGTGTATCCCACTTTTTTTTCCTTGTATTGACTCTTATCTGCCTTCCTGAAAAGCTGACCAAGGGAATTTTTGGCATAGTTACTTTTCTGTTGTGTTGACTCACATAAGCTGATCTCTGGGAAAACAGGGAAGTTACTGCGTAGAGGAAGCTGCAGGGGGAGCTGCTGGAAAGGAGGCAGTAGTGGGGACACCCCTTTTATCAGCAGTTATCCTTTAGATTGCCTTCAAAGTACTGTTAAATTGCACGTGGGTGATGTTCCCATGCTGCTTGCTGTCTCTTCCCCCATTGATTTCTTTGAGAGCAGAATGCCAAGCCACTGCAGTCCTGAGGGGAAGGACTGTGCTGAGTTTCTCAGTTTATTGCGCTGTAGCAGGATACACACACTGGCACCTGTCAGGGTTGGTGTTTGCAACCTTTGTTGTCTTGGGATAGTTGTGTGCCTGTTGGTCGGCTCAGTGTTGTATCTCTGTTTGTTTTGTATCTTGTCCTCAACTCTTGTAACGCAAGTGCTTGAAAAAAAACTAACTTGTTTGTAAGAACTGAAGTTTCAATATGTGTCTAGGCAGAAATGCCTAGTTAGTCCTGTGAGCAAGGACTGCAGAGGTTGTGTGTCTTGCAAAGAAGAAACTAGAGAAATATTTCAGTGCTGTGATTCTGACCATGTGTTTGCAAGACAGTTCAAGAGAAACGCAAGCATAAGCGTCCCTGCTGTGATTGGCAACTAAATGCAAGAGAGGAAAAGGGCAGAAGCAGACATAGGTACTCATCATAATATGAATCATATTTCTCTTCCCAAATTACTATGTCGCTTGAAATTCAGCCTGATTTCCACCTCCTGGCTTTGTCCCCCATGTTTGACAGATGATGGGTTAGCAGAGAGTTAGCATTTTCCACATGTTTGTGTTAGCAGGCCTGAGACCTGTCAGAAAACTTTTCTCCTTTTTTTTTGATTGGTAGTCTGAATCTCTTGAGAGTTTTCTGGTATTTTTAATGCTTTCAAAACTGCTTCTTTCTCCTTGCACTGGTAGTTGAGCCTGCCTTGCCTCTCAATTGCCTGATGCAAGAGAGGCAGCTCAGGATTTTAATGTTAGCTGTCAGCAAGAGGTGTGGAGAGTTGCATGTCTGGAGCAGCAAGAAATGTTGATTGTTCAAATGTCTTTTCATTACAAATTCTCCAAATGGAGTCTCTGACCTCTGGGGACAAAGACATTCCAGGGGAAGAAAGGGTCAGCTGCCAGCACAGTAATCCCACAGGTATGAAAACCTTCTGAAGGACCAGTCAGACATGACACTTGTGAAAGCTGATATGTGATAATTGTAAGCAGAACATATACATAAAAGGAGTAGGGTGAGAGTCAGCCTGCAGCACTTTCATATCATTAATGCTGAGACAGAAACAAACACAGCATAAAAATATGCAATTTTTAATATGTGTAGAACTTGAATGTGTGCATAAGTGTGGCCGAGTTAATTAGTGTTCTTTTAGACTTAGGAAAGTGGCTGAAGTTCAATTTCTGAAATGTCTCTATATGTTATGCTATCCCCAGATGGTTGAAAGCTGCTAAAAATGTTGTTCTTATTAATCTTGTGACTTTGTGTAGCTCTTGGTGGCTAAATGTGACCATAGTTTGAGCCAGGGCTCTGAGGTGCTCAATTTCTGGGTTCATATTTTTATTTTAAAATACAAGAGTTTTAACTTATGAGTAATTTTAAAATATTCAGTGTTCTTGAACAATCTGATACCAAATAAGTTCAATTATATAATTTTTCAAAGCATGTGGCAGTTATGAGATTTCATGTATAAGCAACATCCTTCTGTTAATTTATTTATAAAGACAAACTGGAGTGGAGAGAAGTTTGGGTTTGAAACAGGAAACACCAGATATTTGCATGATAAAACATTTCAAAGCCAACCTCCATCCAGAATAAAAAAGTTCAGTTTGAATGAAAGAAAGATATTGTAGAGTTCTGCTCTACTGTCATCTAGGGGGAGGGCTGTCACAAAGGTTTTTTCAGTATATTTTGCAGTGACAAGTCCTTTGATGGCTAATGTTACTTGTATGCATACAGTCCTGTGAGATGTAGTTAGACTACTATAATAAAATGCACACTCCCCAGCACCAGTAGAGTGCTCAGAAGAGGTGCCACGTTTGTGATTTAGCAGCCCTGTATGTCATCACAGTGTCACCAGCCAATGTTTGCTAGCATGGCCCCTAGCAGGGGAGGGCAGAAGGAATTTTTAAAGCAAGATGAAAATTAGATTAAAAGAAGATAAAAATGAGATTAAATCTTCTATGTGTCTCCCACTTCTGAGAGTTATTCCTTGATACTGTCAATCAGCATTGGATAAATTATCCTTAAACTGATCCTGCTGTTCTTGTGTGTGACTTAACTTCTGCTTCAGGGTGGGGAAATAAGGTGGTAACAAGTGTGTTTTATTGTTACTGTGGGAGAGGGCTGAGAATGTTTTTTGCCTGCCAATAGCACAAGTTCAGTGACTTAACCAAAGTCTCAGTTCAGCCCTTAGATTGCCTCAATGGATCTTGTGCAGTCCCTCCTAGTAGAAGGTAAATACATCGATAACTTGAGATTCTAAAAGTTAAACAAAGCAACCAAGAGCCCAGCAGCAAAAAAAATCCCTGAACTTGTGGGGAACCAGTGTTTACAGAACTTTTGTGCCTTCTCTCTGCTGCTGCCCTTGGTCCTTTTCCACACTGATACACATTCTCCTTGTGGCCCAGCTTTCATATGGAAACGTGTGTTCCTCAGACGTATGTATATGACGTCCTTGTTCCATCCTGGGAGGCAGAGAATGGGCAGCACCCCATAATCATCATTCCACTCCCCCAACCAAACCTGTTCCTCTCCCCATCAAAACACTTTAGCAGTGCCTAGTGATGGGACAGGAAATACCGGTGTAATTCCTGGAGGGACAGCAGAGCAGTGGAAGGATTTGTGTGAGGCTATGGAGAAGGAGGATCCTTTTATCTGAGATGATCAAAGTGTAAAAGTTCCATTGATTCTGCCTCTCTGTGTTGCAGTGCCCAGCAGAGATTGATCTTTGTCTCTTTGGTGGAGCATGAGATCAGTGAGGGGACTGAGAGCCCATCTAAATGCAAGGAAACTCTCACAACCTCTTCCAAAAGGGATTTGGCTTTGTGCTGCATGGTGATTTCAAGACCCTTTTGTGTGCCTGCATGTGCATATGTCATAATGAATGTCTTATTTATTCCACTTAAGTAATATGTGCAACTATAGGAGTTCAATCTCATTCCTGCCGTTTATTTGGTTTCCAAATGAGAATCGTGCCTTGTTGCAGCAAAGCTGTGTGGCACAGGTTCTTTGCTCAACACCTCTCTCTTACCTCACCCATGTAATGAACCAGGATTTGGGTCAAGTGTTTATGAAGCCAGTTATCTGTATGAATTGAATGTCTGTGCGAACATGAATGTTTAATCAGACATGTTAGCCAGCTAAAGAGGAAACATTATGACAAGCCCTGTGCTGTCAGAAAATTCCTTGCCTACTATTGCTATGGTAACAGCCAACAAATACCTGCTTATTTTGTGTTAGCATCTGAGCTGAAGGAAAATCTCCAAGTGATAAATTTTGAACATTTAGTGGATGGGTTTGAAGGATAGGGAACCAAAGAGGGTACTACAATTTTGTGAGTTTCATCTAAGTTTCTAAGTCAGTCAACAAGGAGCAGAATTGGATAGCACATCATCTAACTAGCCACATGGACTGAATTTTAATTGCAATCACTGGGTAAATATATTCAGTGTTTCTCAACAGTGGGGCCAGATGTATTCATTAAAAAATTAATGACACATATATATATTAAATAGCAAATATATCGTGAGCTAAGTGCTTCATCTGAGGAATACACTGTTTCCAATATTAATTTGACTGGCTTTGTTGCTTAAGAGGATAATGGCCTGGCTGGCCTGCTAGTAATTATTTAGCAAACCAGAATAATAAACCTGGCGTACTTGAAGTTTCCCTCTGGTTTTTGATTCTCAGTGTTTTGTGGCACATCCTATCAGGGATAGGTACAGACTTGTTGTTTGCTGTTCCTCAAGCAGAGCCCTACTCTCTCAAAAGGAGCTTGACTCTCCATCTATCCCACCTCCCAGCTGCATTTCAAGTCACTGCTTTTGTTCTTTGTGTCAGTGCCTTTTTCCTTTTTTGCTCATCCTCCAACTTCTGTGAAGCAGTAACTCTTTAGAAAAACCTCAGGCAGAATCTTTCAGAAGAAGAATTAACTGAGGAAGGTAATTCCCAGTGGTGTACCTGTCCTCCTCCCTCACAAGAGGTCTATGCTAAGGAAGAAGCTGAAGCACGATTAATATTTCTGCCTCTCCCCACTGCCCTAATCCACCTTCCTCTTTTGTCCTTGGGAAGAGCCTAGGAAAACACACAGCCTGTGAGAGCCATATCCTTGGCCTTACCCTAGGTCCTATAGTTGTGATTGCTTTGCCACTGCTCAGTATTCTACATGAAAAGCTGAGACAAAAGCATGAGACAGCAGAGAGAAAAGTGAGAGTAGACTAGGAGCAAAGGCAAAAGATGGAGAAGAGGGAGCAGTGTGTCAGTTGGGCAGGTTATTGTAGCACAGTTACTAGGGAGCTGGAAAACTCTTGCAGTGAAATTTGGCATCAAAACCACAGAGGGAGGCAACAGCCTAAGTGCAATTTTCTTTAGGAATAAAACTTCCAAAGCCACATCTGTTACATCCCTAAGCTTCTAGGATGAAATGCAGTTGAAAATGGAAAGTAGATCTAGTAACTTCAAGCACTGAGTTGTTACTACAGTTTTGGACCCTTGCCATTATATGAAAATTTGCACAGGTCCCCAGTGTGATGTAACTATTGTATAAGTTATTCTTCTTTACAACAAAAGTTACTCATCGTCACAGTAGAATGCTGAAGCAGATGTTGAACATGTTTTTTACATGCTGTATTTGTCATACTTTGTAATTTCAAATGATTCATTGCAGTACCTGTCACAGAAATTGCAGTTTCCTTACGCTCTGTTGATGGGTCTGTTTTACACATTGCTGCACAGTTCATAGTGATGACTGGAGAACATCTGCAGCCTTTTGTATTTTATATTGCTAGCCAGTGCTATTCAGATGGGTGGCCACTCAGTCACAGTAAAATCATGGCAGTCTCTAAACACTATTTTAAGTTAAATAGAATTGATTAGTGACAAGGCAAAATCTAAATGGCTGTTAGTATTTTTTTGAAAGGTGTGGCACAGCATCTGGCTGACTGGAATGAGGGTAAAACTTATGGGTATGACTTGAGCCCACTATTAACTATTTATGCTAATTCTTACATTAATTATTAAGCAGTGTTTTCTCACTTTATGTAATAGGCATTTCAACAATTTGTTTTGGTACATCTGTATTTTATGAAACCATTCTCCTTCATCTATATGTAACTCATTGATAAACGAGTTTTGTCCTTGGAAAAAGTAAGAAGGAGGATGAGAGATTGTTGCTTATTTTAAAAGGTGAGCAGGAAGTTCTGATTGTGTCATCTCACTTCCCTGTGGTATTAAATTGGACTTTTTTTACTCAAATGCAGCCTTTAATCTGCAGTGTATGCTTAAGCCTTATTTATTTAGGCCTTGAAATTACTCAATTTGAAAAAAACCCATGGCAGAATCAAACCACTCAGTTGCCAAAAAGCCTTCCTTTTAAAACAATGTATATTCTGTTATATCTTTTAAGAAGCAGTTATGCTGGGCTACAAACCTGGCCTGCAGGCAAGGCAAGTGCAGAACTCGTGATGAGTGCTGGGATGAGGTATTGCAGTTTCTTTCTCTCAGCTGCAGACTTTTGATTGAAGGTATTTGTGGGACTGATTCTTCAGGTAAAAAGTAAGTGCTTCTGTTGCAATTGCCTGTGGCTTGTTTGTAGAGACTGAATATTTTATTTTATTTTTTTTTCATCTTCCTAGTTCTGTTGCTTTATATCTGTGAGTAGTTTCTTGTTTTCCTTTATACCCCTGAAGACGGTTTAATTTACTTTGGTATTTCCCACCAATTCTGTTCGTTGCTCAATGAGCTTTCTTAACAGTCCTTGAGCTTCATTCTCTACTAGGGCAGCTGTTGGTTTTGGGGATTGCTCTGTGTTTACAGTCTTCTGCATAAAGGAAGATATCCAGCTGGGTGCATTTCATTTTACTCTCCTGTTTTTATCACTTCCCAGGAAGCTTCTCAAACTATTTATTTTTTTTTATCTGATGCTGCTGTTAAATTCTGTCCTCAGATACATATGTGTAGCTTCAGCTGAGCGTCAGTAAAAGTCACCTATGTACATCAGATGTGTCTGTTTAAAGTTATTTGATGGATATGCTTCCTGTAGTGTTCAACCAGGATGGGGCATGATGCCACTGAACGCTCACACTAGGATGGGCTGCACCGACTTTGTAGGTCACATTGTTACCAGTGCCAGCACTCAGCAGTTGAGAACAAGAATTTATCTTTCATACAAAGTAGTTAAATGTAATTTTGGTTTAGATGCTTAAAAGACTGTAGGAAATAAGAGAGAGTGAGAAAAGAGAGTCAGAACAGTGATTTTTCCCTGTAGTGTCATACATAGTGACATATAGTGACATTTGGAAATGACCTGACTCAGAAATGCTGGGAAAGCTGCTTGTTTTGGTAGTTTTCCAATAACAAAGATGATTATTAGGTGTGACACTGATCAGCATTTCCCGCTAGAAGTCACATTTCCCCTACTTTCATTCTTCATCTAATGCAGTGTACGTTGTGACACACAGGCTAATACTTTCCAGTTTATACCCTTTCCTAGGGGGTTTATGATGTGAGCATGTCTCCAGTTGAAATGTCCAGTAGTCTGAAGAAGGTGAAGGCATGTGCAAATATCCTTCCTGCAGTGTACAACATGCAGAAAACCAGGGAACCACTGGATTCCTGACTGCACTGTCCACAGGCAGCCATTCACTGAGAGAGCAATTAGTCTGCCTGAGCAACTGTTGGTTTGTGCTGTTTTGCTTCTGCATTGTGAATTAAGTACTGGCTCAGTCTACACAGCTACTTCTCATGGCCCAAATCTGAGTGGGTTTTCTAACCATCTAAGTTAACATAAAATTCTAAGTCTTCTCTGTAGATAACACCTTTGGGAAAAGAAACCCACAGAGAGTGTTGCTTGGGGAGAGTTCAAATACTGGTTACTGTAAATGAAGCTGTCACCATCTCGAAATGTGAAGTATTCTGATAAAACATATAATATGCAATGAATTTTAAAAGATGCTTACAGTTGTTGGACCCAACTCAGGCTTGTGTTAGCAGGCTCTGCCTCTACTCATACAGTGCAAAAACTGGCCTGGCAGATGAGTCTTTACCCTAGGTGGAGGAGAGAATGGGAAATGGGTATTGTGAGGAGACCCACATAGTGATCCTGGGAACCATAAACAGAAATTCAATAAAATTGTGTTTGGGGACATGCAAGAACAATATGCCTCTCTATATTTGTATAGAGATTGCATATTTATCCTCCTAGTGCTGACTACAAATAGCAATGAAGTAAAGTCAAGATTGAGGATCAGATTATCGTGCTGGCTAATGAGTCTTAAAATGCTTAGACAGGTTGAGCCCATTCTAAGTGCCAGTATACAATGGCGGATCCCTAGGGCACGAGGAGATGAAAGGTTTGCTTTCATCCCCAAGAGTCAGAATACTAATGCAACACAATGAAAACAGGATTAGCTCTCAGAAGGATTACGAAGACTTCCAGAGATTTTAATCTGTAGAGGATTCCTAATTATTATAATAATGATTTTTCTTGCAGTAGTTAATAAATCTTTGGTTAGCAAAAAGAGAAAGTGTTATATGCCAAGTGTTTTATGCCAAGTAATTCAAATAATTTCATGTTAAGTTACTTTGTAATTAGCCTATAACTGATCATATAGTTATTAAAAAGCCTATTTCACAACAGGGGTAGTATTTTTTGGTGACTGTAGTAAAGAAAATTTGTATAGCTTTCCAAAGTTGCTGCTTGAGAGAGTTTGGTTTTTTGTAGCCAATTCAACAAGACTGTGTGTGAGGATGAATTCTGAATTAAGCAGAAGATGAAATAGTGCAGTGACTGAGTCTGGTTTACTTTCATGTTAATACTGTTTAAAGGTACAGGTTATAATTGACTTGAAATGATGGTGATTTGCTCCCACATTCTGCAGTTCTTATTGATTAATACAAAATCCCAGACTGTAGAGTATGAGTCATCTGACAAGGCAGGCATGTTTTGTTGTGGTGTTTTATTTTTTAAAAAAGTATCTGTATCCACTGACTATAAAGTTGGTCCAGAAGACTGATGAAGCCCACCACAACTTTTCTGTTTTGCCACTTTCATGGGTAGAATCTGCCTTTTATTGCTTATAGTCAATTCAGCCTCTTGTGTGTGTTGTATTACACTGTAACTTTCCCTTTTGATTTCGATCATACCTGTTATCAGATGAAATCCCTTTGTTCTGAGAAAAAGAACTAAAGGAATATAAATAGATAAAATTATGAGGTTTTAACCTGGCTAAGTAGTGGGAAGTAGGATGAGAAATATTTAATGTTTCTGAACATTAGCCAACCTCTAATTATTGGAGTTTACGAAGAAACATCTTTAGGAGGAAGCTGGTCATTTCAAAACTGCATTATTTCCTGTATCTTTTGATACTAGGTGCATTTGGACACAAGGTATGTGAAATTGGAAATTTCTCTTTTACTTGTTCTTTAACATCTTTGTAACTTTGGAATATTATTTCAATTCAAGATTTAATCCATGCAGTTGTTTGCAGAAAGAAAGTATCAGGCCCATGATATATAGGTTTTTTAATATTTATTTTTTTGTTTTAAAAAACTGTTTTGATGCAGGTTTAACATATGACAATATTCTAAACTGTATTTCTAAACAAGCTTACAGGTAAGAGATTGCTGTAGGTCTTGGAATAAATGATAAAATTCAATTTCATTTCCAGAAATTTATCTTGTAACGTCTTAAGACATTTATTTATTCTAGAAAGTAGATTTCTATCTTTGCCTTATGTTCAAGTATGACCATGAGCCAGCAACGTGCCCTTGTGGCCAAGAAGGCCAATGGCATCCTGAGGTGCATTACAAAGGGGGTGGTTAGTAGGTCAAGAGAGGTTCTCCTCCCCCTCTGTTCTGCCTTGGTGAGGCCACATCTGGAGTGTTGTGTCCAGTTCTGGGCCCCTCAGTTCCAGAAGGACAGGGAACTGCTGGAAAGAGTCCAGGGCAGAGCCACAGAGATGCTGGAGGGAGGGGAACATCTCCCTGCTGAGGAAAGGCTGAGGGAGCTGGGTCTGTTGGGCTTGGAGAAGAGGAGACTGAGGGGCCACCTCATCAGTGTTTACAAATCTGTTCAGGGCAGTGTCAGGAGGACAGAGCCAGGCTTTGTGCAGTGATGTCCAGTGACAGGACAAGGGGCAGTGGGTGCAAACTGGAGCAGAGGATGTTCCATGCGAATATTGGGAATAACTTCTTTGCTGTGAGTGACAGAGCCCTGGGCCAGGCTGCCCAGAGAGGCTGTGGAGTCTCCTTCTCTGGAGACAATCAAACCCCAAAGGACACATTCCTGTGTGATGTGCTCTGGGTGCCCCTGCTCTGACAGGGGGGTTGGGCTGGGTGAGCTTTCCAGGTCCCCTCCAACCCCTAGGATTCTGTGATTCTGTGATACAGAAACATTCCTTGTTCAACCATCTTCCTTTCTTTAAGACAAACTGACAATTACCACATTTGGTTTATGCACTGGAAAATCCTTCATGATCTTTTGTTACAGCTTCATGGGACAAGTATCTTTTTCAGGAAACACTTAATATCAAGTGAGAAGGTGAGGGGGAAGGAAAGATGCCTCTGAATTAGTAAGATTACCTTGTTTTGCCCCTTAAAATATCATTCAGGTTTTCCCTGGTAACCATTTGATTATGTGGCATCTTATTTCAGTGTCAGCTTCATACTTCTGGAAAATTCTGGGGGCTTGCTAATCTAGTTACTTTTTACTGGGCAGTTAAAGAGCTGGACTTCCACTGAAATTGCTTACAACACTTTTAACAGCAGCAGCAAATGCTGTATTGGCACGGGTGGAAGCAAAGATGATGGCAGACAATCTGGAGCAACATGTGGGTGCAAATCTCTTAGGTAATAGTAGACAGTTAATGACTCAGAGTCTAGTTTCCAATTCATTTAGTGGGCAAAAAGTCCTTAGTGTAACTGAGACTTGGATCAATTGCATTTTCAGGATCTCTCCTATCCTTTGAGTTAGTGTCTTACATTTATTTTTTTAAAATTTGTATTGCTTTCAAAAATGATTCTCATTGCTTTCACATAAAAAGAACTGGTCATCTTTGCTGACTCGTTCACAAGCAGTGAAACAGCAGCAGCAGAATATATAGTTTCTGTCCCTCAGTCATTGGTTTACTTCATTCAGTGACCTTCTGCATTTTGACTAATGAACACAGGTACTGGTATTCATTCCAATACCATCTCTTTCTGCTAGAGAATCAAAGAATTAGAGTAATCTATTGGAATGACATTTCTTCTCCTTCACCAGAACAGAAAAGATATGTGGATATTGAGAGGCAAACTAATTTCCTTATCATGGGCATGAATGAGAAAGAGAGATGGGAGAGATAGGAAGAGAGTAGATGCATAAACCTTGTGTTAATTCAGGAAGGAGCAGCTAATTTGTTCTGAAGAGAGGAATTTGTTCTCTCTAATGCAGCTTGCAAGCAACACACAGAAAGCAATGGCTCTAGCCCAACAGGAGTGTAAAGCATCTCATTCAGGTTTAAGGGACCTCTGAAGGTCATAAAGTTCAGTCTGTTGCTCAGAGCAAGGCTAGTTTCACTTGTAGACTGGGTTGTTCTGGGCTTTGTCCACCTGAGTTTTCGTTATTTCCAGGGTTGGATACTCTTCCATGCCTCTGGGCAAACTAGTCCCAGTGCCCCCACTGGGGACTTTATTTACCAATTATGCCTAAACCACAGTTTCCCTTTCTACAATTTGTCTGTTACCCATCTCTGAGAAGAGTCCAACTCTTCTCCACTGGGTAGCTTTTAGACAGGAATTAGGTCCCTCTTAGTTTTCTCCTCTCACTCCTTCTCTTATTCCAAGTATTTCAAGTGTTCATTTGTTTCTGTCACCCAGCTTTTGTTGTATTGTTCCGGAAAGGCACTTAGTTACCTCTGATTGCTTTCAGCAGGGCAATGTGGTCTCCTACTTTGGTGTGCTTGCAAAAATGAGCACAAGAAGCAAATGTGTTTATAAGAGAGAGCACCTGAGCTGAGCATCAAGAAAGCAGTCATGAGCCCCTGCCCAATGTTAGCATGTAGCTTGGAATTCAAAGGCATGCATTTGTGTCTTCTCTTCTGCTGTCATATTTTTTCCTTACCAATTCTTCCTACTCCATATTTCTTTTATCTGTTATTCCTCTGTAACTCTGAGCTTTTCTTTGTAACATTATCCCAGAAGGAAACTTACCATGGGGGGGGGGGAAAGA